>NC_090922.1:663398508-663701538 GCF_040938575.1 Ambystoma mexicanum
ACCGCCTCGCTTAAGAGCTGCCATCTGATTTCCTCTAGCTTCCTTCCAGCAATCTTGGGAGGGGTGTCTCTCCTCAGCCCGAGTCTGTTGGCTCTTTTCCCTTGGTTGCTTGGTGTAAGGGGATGTTCTGGTCCCTGGTCCCTCCCCCCTGGCATGATGTCTCAATGTCCTCATGACAGAACCGTGGGACTGGACCTCTGTGGGCGTTTGGTAAGCCTGAGGACTGGGTCTGCAGCGCCACCTGTCAGCATCCTGCCGTGTGGGGTATGCTTGAGAGATAGACCCGCCATGCGGGCTGTCTGTATCCCGCTCCAGTGAGTATGATTCTGGGTGGTCTGCGTGTTTTTCATTGCCGGTCTGCCTGCTGTGTAACAGTCTAAGGGGTATGGTTTTAAATGTTGGTATTAGCTCTATTTTCTTGCTTGTTTTTGACGGAGCACTCCAATTGGGGCTTGTTTCCTGGGCTATGGTGCGCTCGCTTAAAGACCCCTCCCCAGTGTCTACTTTACACTATTCTACATGGTAGGATGTGGAAAAGGTGTTATAAGAAGGGGGATACCGCATCTCATCCATCGTTGTCCCACTTCCACTGCCTGAGGACCCCCCACCCAGGTGATCCTCCCTCACTGGTACACCCCCAGGAACTGGATCCAATTTGGATGGGCGTGTCCTGTCCACCTGTATGACAGATCCCGGGGACCAGTCAGGGAGACACCTTCAGGTTTCTCACAGTGGGGAATACAGCAACCACTGTATTCTGAAAAGCCCTACTGCCCCTCTCAGCTTCTTAATATAGCTTACCAAGGTCTGCTAGATAGTAAGTCATAGTCCTATCAGTGCTACACTCCAACCGTTAAGTAGCATTTCATTAACTCTTGGGTCCCCATCTGAAGCGCTCTTTTTGCAAATCTAGGTGTTATTGTATTTACTGTTGTGCCCCCATTTTAGACGTTTCTCCCTCTACTGAGCTATCTCTAATCTAGGTTTTACTGCATTTACTGTTGTTCCCCCATTTTAGGTGTTTCTCCCTCTATCCATCTATCCCAAATGTAGGTGCTGCTGCATTTACTGTTGAGCCCCCATTTTATATGTTTCTCTCTCTACCAGCTATCCCAACTCTGTATGTTTCTGCATTTACTATTGTGCTCCCTTTTAGGCATTTCTCACTCTATCCATGGATCTCAAATCTAGGTGTTTCGGCACTTACTGTTGTGCCACCATTTTAGGTGTTTATCCCCCTGTCTAAGTATCCAAAATCTAGCTGATAAAGTTGCCTCCCCATCACCCTCAGAAGATCGCACATCACACCCTCGGCCTCTCTCCCACTGCTCAGGCTCTCAATCTAGGGAGCACACAACTGGCGAGACCAGGCAATTATGCTGGACCTTGAAAAACAACATTGAAGATGAACTCCATCCGAGTTTAGGGTATTTATACCTTACACCACATCTGTGGACAAAGGCTGCGGGCAAGGCCGCCCATCCATGCACTTTGAAGTGCAGCTGTGGCTGTGCTTTTCCGGTCTGGCTACTTGCATCCCTGTCCACACTGGGCCCCCTGACGTGCTTCAACACCACCACCACTGGTGTGCAGCGAAGACCTTTGAAGTTTCGGTCTGGCTGGCCACATGTCAAGTCTCTGGCACTGGCACTCTGTCCTGAACCGCCCACAGTGTCCGCCCATGTACCTGACCTCTGGGCTGCTTGCTGGAAATTTGCCGGCCCACCTCTGTCCTAACCGGGCCAAATGCACACATGCACATTAATGAACTCTTGGAATCTCCCACACTTGGACTGCGGTCACCGGGGGTGTTATGGCCGTGGGGTACGTTGGGGCCATGCAAATGGGGAGGAGTGCTGTGTAAATGACTTATTCAATACATTACAATTATCCAGCCTGGAAGTTTACAGGCTGGATTCCAAACCATGGTCATACTAGCACTCACACCCTACGCTATATCTGGGGATGCTGTGTGTCCACTCCACCAGGTATGCATTACGCTCCCAGGTCAGGAGACATCTACTTCCAACTATCTGGAACCATTTCCTTAGCCTTTAAACCCGAATCCTAGTAACACTTATGTACCTAGGCCATGACTGAGTTGGATCATTGCCTTCCTCCACCAGGTATTCATTATGCTCCGAGGCCAATAGATATCTATCTGCAATTATTTTGATCGATTGTGCTGCACTCGTAACCCAAGCACTATTAGCACTTATGTACCAATACCAGGACTGAGATTGATCATTGCCTCCTCCTGATACGCACTACGTTATCAATCCAGGAGATGTCTATCTTTGCTAATCCTACTTATCTGGGAATTTTAATGAGCAGAACTATATACCAAGGTCCTTCTAGGACCTATATTGGAACAATATGATTTGGGTCATATATGGTTGTCATCGTCCAACAGACATAATTGTTCTGGGATCATCTTATCCCCACTCCACGGATCATCTGATGCCTAATCTTATCCGTCTGGGAATTTATCCTGGAACTCTTTCCACGTGGAGTGTAGTAAATCATGTATTCCATTGCTTTATTGGCTTGCTCTTTGTCTCTTGCTAGTATTCATTGCGCTCTTCTATCAGATAAGGGCTTGATCACTCTTGCACACCCAGTTCTCTCAAGGGACTTTGATGCAGTGCAATTTCTCAAATTCAAACCATAAACTAGGATGGGAATACCTGATGTCCTGCTGTAAACAATTACCCGGGACCCTAAAAATGTGGATCCAGTAGCACTTATGCTCTAACTGTAGTTCCATCCTCAAGGGAATACGGTCTAGAAATCAGGCAATGAAACTGGTGAGGCAAGTACTTGCAAGGGACATCAATGTGTTGTATGTAACTATGTTAGTCAGACACAGCACAAACAACAAGGCCTGGCCAGATGCTGGATCTTCGGTTCACTGAGTACCTGCAACCATATCTAGGATATACTTGTATGTCCATTAAGACAGAACTTGATACAACCGCACATTGAGAAGGTGCTTCCAACAAGCAATTGCAGATGCAGCAAGAAACAGGGATGATCAAAGACACTGATGCTGGACTGGGCTCACAAGCACCAGCCATGAACTGAACTGAATGCAGCGGTACTCCAATAAGCAATTGCAGACCCAACAAGACACAGGGATTACCTTAGCCTAATAGCCTGTACCCCCCCGAAGGAAGATACTGTCACCTCGACAGGCACTGGAAGTTCATCAGGAACAGTGTCTCCCTCCAATCCACACAGCCACTCAAATACACCAATATGCTAACTCTCTCCTCTGCACCAAAAAAAAATAGAATGCATCTATACCCCTCGATTAATTCAGCCTAGATACATAAATACTTATGTACCTTCTTGATCACCCCAACTGTCTTTAGAATGCAGCTATACCCCACAAAAATCATCCTGGCTGCATACATAATCCCATTCAAAAACTCAACCACCACCAGTCTGCTGCTACCCAAGTCCAATTGGATTTTCCGCAGACATTATACTTATATCACACATCGCACCACACCTAGCACTAGAATGCAGCTACACATCACTTAATCCACACTGGCTGCACACATACAAAGTGCACCCAAGCACTTTTTACTACACTACTCTCTCCACTGACCTGGACAACGCGCCCGAGGGCGTTCAACCCACAGCGCTTTGGAATCATACCAATGGTAAAAGGTCCTCTACAAATGCCCAATAACATAACATAACATAACATAACATAACATAACACAGCATAGCACAACATAACATAACATAACTTTTGCAGAGCTGCTGTTCAAAACTGCCAGGCATGTAGCTCCCTCATTGTCAGAGAACTGCGGTTTATGAAGGCCGGGGCTGGTTTCTCTTCTGCTTCCCCAGGCCTCCAATGTGAACTGTGGGAAGCAGAGAAAAGGATGTTGTATTCCCCAGCTGTGATTTCCCAGAACAAGGATGATGATTTACATAATCCTCTATTGTTACATCATAGTAGGGGCATACAGCATTTAGAACATTGCTTTGTTGCAAATTGCTCTAGAACCCATGCAAAATAGTAGCGCCCTGTGTGGGGGAGCCAACCAATCAGGAGGGTAGAAATGTGGGATGATACTGCCAATCTAGCCTGTGTTCCAAGCCATGCGATGGGTGGTTCGTCACCCGCCTTCTTCCCTCCACCCTCCGTTGCCTTTTTTGTCACTCTCCCATCCCCACTTACCTCATTGCACCGGGGGGAAGAGTGCTGCAGCCGCAGCTGCTGCTGCTCCTTGCACTCTGCCCCATTTGGCCACCATGGAAATGGAAGAGGTGCTCTGTGTGGAGCCCCGCCTTCCATTTTCATGGCAAATATGTTTGTATAATATTTCCTTTCTGTGAACTGGATGCTGCGAGGTGACCTATTCATGGAAAGAAAATACTTTTTTAAAATGTTTTATTAAAATTATGTAGTTTACATATTAAACCTTTCATTTTCAGACTTTCTCTTGCTTCATATGGGCATTCAAATGTGTATTAAATCACCATATCAAGCGTTATGACAGATTTTAGTCTCTTATCAATCGGTTGGCTTAGGTTGAGTCCATGATGTTGTTCCAGAATTGGATGATAGCGATGATCAGTTTTTTATCCTTTCCTAGGAGGATCTGTGCCTATCTAGTCTCAGGTTCCATCTGTTTTGAGGATATCTTGAAATGGTCTCTACAAATATTTCTATTTTCCATCAATGCAGGGCACTCCATGATGATATGATGGATTGTTTCAATGAATTCAATGGTATTGCAGAACCTGCAATGTTGTAGCGTTATTGGAAGTAGTTTCATTTTTGCCAGCCTATATCTCATCGGAAGGAGGATGAGGCGCAGTTTTAGGCATGTGTCGTGAATGGCTTTGTCTGGAAAAATTGAGAGGTAGCTTGGGATCTGGTTAATTGCCCTTATCTCTGCATCACATTGCAAATTCATGTGCTACATGGTTTTTTCTTGTAGCGTCTTAATCCAATTGTTTAGTTGGACCTTTCGTTTAGCATACTGCGGACGATTTAATAGCATTTCTAACGATATATCTTCAATCACCATTTTCGCTTCCATATTGTATTTCCATGCATTCAGGGCTTTAATAAACATTGCATTCAATGTTCCATAAAATATCGATTGCCGGAATCTTGTTATCATTCATCACTTTACTCTATAGATCTAGCTGTTTCCACAGAACCATTGATACCAGTGATTGGGTTACTACCTCAAATCTGATTTTTGGTATGGGAAATGAGGGAGGTAACATCAGAATTTTCCTCCAAAATACTGCTTTGAGTTTCTCAAGGTCGGGGGTGGCTTGTTGAAATAAATGACCATGTCCACGAACATACAGTCCAATGAGTGGTGGTTTGGTGTGGGGAGCTAGTGGTTATAAGAATCTTTTATTACCCTTTGACCATTTTTTGGAGTAGTCTTCCATGTCTCTCCATATAAAATGTTTAGTAATGTTGGATATTGCAATGTTTGATCTACTACAGTTGTTTTGATCTTTGGATGACTAATGAGAATCTTTGTCTATTAACATTGAACATCTTGTGATTTCTCCCTTTGTCTTTGTTTTAAAGTAGACCTCCTGGGGTTCTTGTTAGAACAATCGGTGTCTCTCAGGCTCTTTGGTGGAGATCATTCGAGCTTTGGCACAATGAAATCCTAAGAGCTAAAAGTTCTTCTCTATTTGTATTATTAGGTTCAGTGTTATGACGTTTGTGATGAAATGTTCAAGATGTATCTGTTTTGTATGTATCAAAGCCAACAGAGTGGCTTGGTCTTTGATCACGTCAACATTGGCTTCTTGTAGCTTTATGAATGGAATCATTGATTGAGAGGTCGTCACAATCAACATATTCTGAAGATCGATCATGTTGGTTGGAATAGGTTCATGTTGGTGTGCCTCGGTCTGTTCACATTGGCATCTATTCTCCTTCTGGTCCAAACATCGTTTCTGATCTATCTTCCGTTCATCCTGTTTCTCGCCACCTAGGGAGAGAGGCACTTGTTGGCTCTCAGTCTTGTCCATGAATTCTTTCTGGTGAGGTACCTGAGTCTTGCCCTAGGTTCCTCTGTCAGACGGCATTGAGTGAGTTGAGTATCTTTTCTCCTGGTGTCACAGATTTCCCCAAAGACTATCCTTTTTCGTGACTGATCATCAGAGTTTCTATTTCCATGGTATCTAATGGTAGACAGGCAGCATGGGTATTGGGGGGCTGATACATCTGGAAAATGGTTCCTTCCATTTTGATTTTCTTTGTATAAGTTTTCTGCCATTGTTGCCTAGCCATCGGGGCTTTTTCTTTCTTTGTCACAGCCCCTCTTAGCTCAGACTAGCCTGTCAAAGGAGCCTTTGATTGATTGGGGGCTCATTCTGGTGTGAGACTACCATCCATATTGAATGAGAGGGCTGGCAGACCAGTGAGGTCTTTTCATAGTATTTTTGAGGCGTATTGTGGAAAGAGGTACCAAAGAGTACCATCTGCTGTTCGTCCAAGTCGGGTTCATCACTAAGACGTTCCAAGGTTCCTTGCACTGTTGGTTCCTTTTCTTGGAATTCAGACTTCTCATCCCTTGCGCCCAATCTAGGCAGTAGTGGCCGGCCATCAGCCTTCTCATCAATACTCTGGAGTGATTGTTCCGGGACTACGGTTTGATATAGATGAGTGGGGGTTTCCGTTTGTAACGGTATAAAATCTCCTAATGGCTCTTTTCCACCAAACAAACCAGGGTGGATGTTTTGTGCATTTCCTTGATAATTTGTCATCAGGTTATTTCCACTGAAGGGGTTCGTATTGTTATCCATATGTTCAATATTTGCGGGTAGGTTGGGGGAGGAACTGCCCTCTCGGTCAGGCTTGACAAGATCATCATTGTTACCCAGTACTGGTGGATTCAAAGGAGAGACCAACTCGGTCTCTGTGCTCGATGCAGCATCGGCGGGGGTTTAAACAGGGTTCACCGTCATGTTAGTCGTGATGAGGGTATTATCCCCTGCCTTTCCCACTTGCGCTGCTGGCATAGAATCACTCACCTTCGATTCGACAAGTTGATGAGTCAGTGAGGGTTCACCACTTTCGGTGTTGGAATTTGGACGTCTGTTCAATCGTTGGCTGTGCCGAGGCCGGTGGCGGGGTACAAGGTAAAGCCGCTCCAGCCTTCCCACATAATCTGGTACGAGGGTCAGATGTATTAGCCATCTTCGTTCGGGATGATAGTAGGTTGTAGCTGTAGTTGTCGAAAATAACTCACGCATTTCCTTTAGGCGCAGGACCACACAGTTGGTCGTAGGCTGTCACAGAGTTGAGGGCTGTAAGCTCGCAGAGCTCGAAGACCCAAAGACTCTGTGACCAAGCTCTGCGGCCGCTCCGCAGAGTTTGGGAGGTTATGAAGGAGAATGTCAGTCACCACAGAAAGAGGACTGGATACACACCAGCAGCAGGTCTCGTAGCTCCTCAGGAAAGAGATTAGAGTCTACACCCAAATACTCTGTGACCAGACTCCGTCTTAAATTAGCCCTCTCCAAGCCCATGGGACAGGTGCTAATGGCGTTAACGCCCCGTTCCAAGTGCTGGAATGGGTGGAATGCCCTATGGCCATTATCATCCATTCCAACCTTTGTAACGGGTGGTTAACGCTTAATTATAACTATATTGCTTAGCAGGAATGTGTGGCGACTAATACTCTACATTTTCCATGTGCATTTTGCTTTTAACTGGGTTTTGTTCATTTTGTGGTGTCTACAGGACATTATTGTTTTTGCATAATGCATTTCTTTTTGGAAACTGTGTTACATACTGTCATTTTGCTAGCCTGATTATGTGTGTGTGGAACCCTGGGTGACAACTGTATGTCATTCTCTGGAGTCCTCATGAGTATTCTACCCAGGGGCCGAGATTTGGCAACATTTGTCTCTCCGGATCTGAGATGTGGCATGCCTCAGCTCCTGTCCCAGGAAGAAAAACATCAGCCTGGAGTGGTGTGTGCATGCGGCAGACTGGAACCAGCACACCACTCCTTTCTGGGTCTACCCTCTTGCAGCAAGCACCACTTTCTGTGCATCACACAGCACAACAAGTGCTCCTATAGGTATGCAAACCACCTGCATTGAGCAGAGCTCCCTTCCTTCTTCGCACTTTGTAGGCCTTTCGGTGGCAACACAGAAGGTACAGCGATGGTGTTGTATCGTGAATTGTCGGCCATCCGTGCTCCCCTATCTCATCACTAGGTGGTGCAGTGTGTTGTTGCACACGCGTTACAGTGCTCTGCTGGCCCTTGTAGTGCAACAGCGCATGGCTGTGCTTTAACGTGAGATTCCTTGTGCCTCTGAGTGAAACTCAGTGTTCGTTTGTGTTATTTAATCTGTGCACACGGATATTAATTATCTGATCATTTGCGCAGATTTGATCACTGAGCTGAGGCCTCACACCATCAGCTTCACCCCGTGGAACAGATACTTGTAAGAACACAGCTGTGTGCTGTTTGTTATGGGGGTTGCTCCGGATCACTGGGCAGCCCCAGACACAGGTCGGGAGCACCCAACGGGGTTCCATTGGGTGGCGCTCACGCCGCAGATGATGTTGTGGGGGTCACCCCACGAGCTCCAGATCACTGGAGGTCCTCAGGTTGCTGGGGGCACCCAGCACACGACGGCACCGGCTCTGGGGGCACCCACGCCGGGGTCGTCCCCAAAAGCCATGTTCACATGGCCCACAGTCAGTGGAGGTCGGCGTTTCCCAGCAGGGGCGCCGGCCTCGTGGTGGGCCCGGTCCCTGGGCCTACACCACGCTGTGTTGTGCCAGGCAGGCACACAAAGGATGACACCGGAGCCAGGGTAGAGTGTGATTGACGAGCCGGAAGCAGCTTGTTACTTTTATTAGGTTGGTCACGTGGCGACTGCCACGTGACCCATGACAATATCCTGGGAGCTACCATGCTCCCAGGAGGATTACCATGCAACACTGTTGACTGTGAGAGAGGACTTTGCTGTGATGTACAACATATGGGGGAGGAGTCCCTTTGATGTCTCAGCTCAGTGATTTTTAATGTCTTTAGTGAAGGCCCTGACACACCCGGCCATGTCATTCATTGTAAAGAGAGTCCAGAGATCGCTGAGCCCTCGCAATCAGCTTCACTTTCATCACTTAGTCAAAATGGTAGATTTTAACATAAAATGGAAAATGTGAAGCAATTAAATTGAGTCCTACTGGGTCCCTCTGAGGGACCAACCTAAGACCCAACTGGGCTGATGATTTGCAGGGCCCCGGGTGGCAAATGATATGTGGGGGCCTCTTATTTGCATATATAGTGACATCACAGAAATGTATGGCACAGAATCAGTCTTTAATACTGGAGGGTATCATGAGATGGCACATCAAAACAAGTTGCAATGAGTAAGCGAAGAGACGCATGAAGATAACATGATTTGCCCTTGGAGCACACACTTTGGTTAAGTGGCCAAGCCAGGATTTGAAACCAGTCTCCAACCCGAGCACTAACACATACCTTCCCTTTTGTAGTTGTGAGAAATGTTGTTTGCATCAGGTCTTTTTGTAATTTTAGTTTTAAAACACAATCTTACGGAGGAATAGATTGCAAAAAATGGTGACTTGTTTGGCTAACTGAAGTACACTGTTTCTGCTGCATCAGGTTTACAGACGGGTATCTTTTTATGGTGTATATATTTAGCCATGATGTCCAAGCTAGCAATATGCTTTTAATTCAGAAGCTACAGATGAGGATTATTTTGAATGTAAAAAAGTTAATCTCACAGCATTGCTTTTGTTGTTTTTAAAACATAAGTGTGTTGTATACCCAATGAATGTCTTTATTTTGACTGCAGGTTCCAGAGGTGTGAGTGCAGGGATTGGGCCTGGGGTAGACAGAGCAAAGTGCCTCCACTGCTGGATTGCCTTATATTGAGATTGAAGGAGAGCCTATTAACGTGAAGTTCAGTGATTGTAAGCAACTTTTCAGGCCTTCAAATGTTAGCAAAATCAACAGGGATCAAGTCTTTACAAAGCGGGGCTCATTAAGATACTCACAGGAACTGAATATATTGCAAGTTGAAATATGCAATTAAATAGAAAATGTAATTCCCGGTAGAAGAGAATGCACAAGACAAATGAGCATTGGCCTACAAAACATGAATAACCCACACCCAATAAATAACCTGAGGGAGCAGATTTTCACAATAATAATTTGCTGTGACTAAATGGTGCACACATTTTATATTCTTCCAGCCATCTATAGTGGCATATTCCCTGGAAGGCAAAAGCCCAATACAGGACTTGTGCTTTGATGACGCTTGTATGTGCTCTTGTGGCTAAGCGTCTGCCCTTGGACCATGACGACCTGAGATCTAAACCTGGTGGCCAAACACTTAAGCAAACAAACTTTCTTTTTTAATGACAGCCTCAAACCAAACATAGGGAAAGTAGTTCAACTTCTGGAAAATATGGGTGGACACCACCCATGCTTGTGTACCCACTGCTTGTTCTCTGAAAATCAGCACAGGACCTTGTGATGAATCCTTCCTATGGAGTCATCACTAATTCTCCAACAAGGATCTCCTTCCATGTGACCAGGGGACGGCAGCAACTACCTGATCCTGACCGTAGTGGTGGTATTACGAGGGAGGATCATGAGGTAGGAGACAGCTGTTGGGGAAGGGTGGTGGCCCCATCAGGAGAGACATGCTATTCTTTACTTCATAATGAAGAAGAGTTTATCATTCCTACATTTCTGATGGCTTGTTGTCACTATACAAGTCCTTCCCTTTGTAAACGCGAAAAACCATTCTTGAAAATCACTCTAGGCAAAACATCATTCATACCTCATATACACATGACAGTCCTTTAACATCTCCTGTCTTAATGGCGCTTTGAAAAAAAGTCCTGAACAATGTTAGTTATAGGGATGCTGTAAATTCCAACTCCACAGAAAGCCTCAAGTGCTGAGACGAGGAAGATGAGAAAGGAGGTGATCCAGTTAACAAAATCACAAACATGCAGAGTAGTTGTTTTGAGGAGGTCCGGGTGAGCAGGACAGTTAAAAATGCTATGCGCTTTTCAAACGGGAGAGCTGGGAAAGAAAGGAGCAGACCCGGAATTGAGAGAGGAAGAGCTGAAGCAGGATGCAGTGAGGAAAGGGACAACGCTGGAGGAAGTAGGCACTTCTATCCTGCTGCCCACAGGTGTTACATACCGGTGTGGAGCAAAGCTTACAGGGACAAAGCAGGCACAAAGAAAAAGCGGTCAGAAGACCAGCAGCCACGGAGAAGCTACCGGGAACACGGTTGTGCAGCAGGACAGTAGAGGTACACAGAGAGCAGAAAGGAGGTCTGCTCTGCAGAGTAGACCATCCCAAAGTGGGAAACTCATGGCAACAGCGTGCTACATCCCAGTAATGCTTCAGTACACCGGTGAGTCAACCCAGAGTCATTTGGGACCCCGTGGTGTACCGATAGGTCTGGGAGCAATTAGCCAACTATTTTGAATATCAACCAAGTGAAGTAAAAAGACATATTCCCCATATATGAAACAATTCCCCATATATGAAATCTTAAGGTGGGGAAAGCTGAAACAAGCATTGCCCCAAGAAAATGAAGTGTAATGAAAATATAAAAAGGTGAAATCGGCCACCAGGGGGCGCAGAGATGAACTAGTGTCGCTCCCTCCTAGCTGGGCACATTGAGGAGAAGAGCCCCTCTGAATTGGATATCCCAGCCCCTTTGATGAGTAGCAATTACCCTTGAGATGGATGGGGATGCAGATGTTATTCATACATCAATAATCAAAACGACTCAGGTAGTTTGGCAAAAGGAAATCTGTTTTAATGTCAAGTATCTATAACAGGGAGTACAACGAACATCAACACTCGCTCTATCCTCTTACTCAATGAATCTTACAAAAAACTGAGGCTATATCAAGCAAAATTGTCATGAGTGACGTGTTGACCTGCGTCTTTACCAACGTCATCCTACGTGGCAAACTACAAAAACCTATTGAAAGAAGTGATAGGCTGTAAGTGAATATCTAAGTATAAGTTCCATATCAGTATAGAACAGTGAAGGAAAGTGATAGGGTACTTAACATCAGGTGGAGCAACTAAGCCCTCCCCTTAAAATGGCCACTATGAATGTTACTAAATACACAACATCCCATTGGCTAAACAAACTATAGGGCTCATAATTACGCAGTCCTCTACAATTGGTTGGCTTCTAAACCCTGCCAGTACTTTTCCACCTACGTCTAGCAGCTTTCAGACTGAACATCCAGGTGCTGGTGAGCTCGTCTTAACACAAGCTTCCCACCAATTAGCAAATCAATCCATCATCACCTCAATGGTCCAGAATATTAGGGCTTTGAAGCCTGGCCTTGAGTTTGTACTGTGCTCTGAGAAATTTTAAGGAGTGTGGGCACAGCCTGCCCTTGTGCGTAGGTGTGACCACCTCATTCTTCCAACTTCATTCTTCCACGTGACTGGTGACCATGGAATCAAGCCTTTTCGTGTATTTAATATTATTTTCTAATAGTCCTCTTACGTCTTTTGTTTTGCAAATGCCTTCTGGACAGGAGTTCTTTCACACAAATTGTATCTAATGTCAGTTCGATAAGACTGTGGCTTCTTTGGCTCATCCAACTCCTTCTACTGGGATTCATTTTGTAATTCAATTTGCTTTTTAACTGTGACACACTGAAATGAGGCCTTCTTTCTAATATCCAGCACTGCTTATAATGCATAGTCGAAACATCCATCCTTTGCTTGTCCATGTGCATATATATATATATATATATATATAGCGACAAGCGCCAATATATAAATATATATTGCACGGTTAAGTTGGTGTTTCCATAGGAAGAGCACTTTTTGGGTGGCTTATAACTTCGCTGCCCCTGGACGAATCCTCACCAAACTTTGCAAAAAAAGTATATGGCCCACTCTAAAGTTTTTTGCAAAGTTTGGTGAGGATTCGTCCACGGGGGGGAATTTATAATGGGGGTCCCAAAACTTTTTTTTTCCCATAGACTGAATGGGAAAAATATTTGCGCACAGCTACAGCCCGAGCCGCTGGACAGATTTACACCAAATTTGCGGCAGGAGTGGCGGCCTGGTCCTGAAAGCGTGCTTTTGCAAATTTGGTGTAAATCCGTCCAGTAGTTTTTTTTAAAATGACCAAAATGTAAGGCAAAAAAATTAGTGATATCTGTGTTTGCTTCGCGGACGGACTTCCCTGTTCGCTCCGCGATTGGCCCAGCGGCTTGCGTCATGTCCGCGGACATGCAACGTGTTCTCTGATTGGGCGGCGTGGTGCGTGATGCACGTCAGACTTTCTGTCGCGCCCGCCATCTTGCATTTGCGGACGTCCGCAGACAGCGCAGTGAAAGTTTGTTCAGAATGTGTATTTAGTAGAGTGTGTTGGTGTGTAGAAGTCTTTGGGGAGGATGGGGGAGTATGAGATAGGTTGAAAGTTGTATTTTATTTATGTGCTAGACGCTTTTGTTGTGTTCGATTTGTCTGCGGACAACACGGCTGTTCTGGAATGTTCGTAAATAAACAGAATGGATTCGGTGTCAACTTGAAAGTGTTCTAAGAATACTCGTGGGGTCTTGGAATGTTTGCAGGGGGTGTCCTGGAGACGATGTCTGTATTGTTCGTTGGCAAGGTGAAAATGTTTTAAGAACAATCGCGGTGTCCTGAAGTGTTTGTACATAAAGAAAATAGGGGTGTCCTGAGGACGCTGTTTGTATTGTCCTCTGGCAAGTTGAATGTGTCCTAGGACCTTCCCCCTGTCCGCGGACATAAAAATGGTTGCAATGCTTGCATCTATGGGTGTGATATGCTGCGGTGGTTGTGGCCAGGGTATAGAATGTTGGGTGCATGGCCATTTGGCCATGCACCCAAGAGTGTATGCCCTGGCCGCAACCACCACAGCATATCACACCCATAGTGGCTTTTAACTTTGGGTCAAAAACTAATTTATAAGGAACAATGTTATAAGCTTGTATGGGTGTGATATGGTGCGATGGTTGTATTTATCTTGTTATACATACTATTTGGTTTAGTAACGTGAGTCCATGTTTTTCTTGTTCATTTCTGTAATAAAAGAAAATAGCATGTTAGTATTAGTATTTTATAATGACTTATTACATTGTACAATCAACATTTTCTTCTTGCAAAGTTTCTGTGTTTGTTGCTAAAATCATTGGGTCTGTGGGAGAAAAAAAAACTTTTTCTGTTATGCTACAGTTTATTTATTTGTTTGTTTTCCGCGTTTACTTGTTCTTCCTGCCTAATGCTTTATGCATTGGATTGTTTCAGTTTTTGTGAGCAGTAAGATATTAGGTATTTGTTTGGATATTGTAAAATTTTGGCCCAGTTAGATACCAGTAGGCGTATTCTAACTGTTTATGTTTTGATATAATTTCGTGGTATTGATTTATCTGTTTGCATATTTGTAAATTTTGGGACAGTTAGATACCAATTGGCGTATTCTAACTGTCTATTTTTTGCTCTATTTGAGTGGTATTAATTTATCTGATTAGTTGTTGTAGAATCTTTGGGCAGTTAGATAGGTTTTGAAATATTGTGACAGTTTATATTTTTTTACTACAAGTGTACTTAAGGTTTAAGTACAGTTCAGTTATCAAATTTTGGTTTTAAGAACATTAAATATGCGTTTGTAAGATTAGCTGGTAATCTCTGCTTTAGAGTAACGGTACTATCATTACATTCAAACCATCCACATTTTTTTTTATATATGCAGTGTAGTGCCCTGAGTTGGTTGTGGCTCCTGCGTGGTAGATTATACCTATTGTTGTGAAGGTTTTCCTACCAAGTGATATTTGACCATGTGTGAATCCAGTCAGCTTGCAGTTGTTTTTCGTACCATCTGCATTGTGACGTAGAAGCATTAGTATTACGTATTTACTATGTGTTTGTATTAGTAATGTGGAGCGATTATCCGAATTGCAGGTAGAACATAATCTACCGTGGTTTGCATTTTGTACAAGTTGCTGAAATGGAACGGATTCACAATTAGGTATTGATATATAGACAAAGCGCTCATTGGGGATTTGTTCTTGTGTCACATTGTTGCAGAGAGTGCATGTATGTTTCCATATGTATGAAATCTGGAAGATTTCATTTATAGGTATGTTTTTGTTTTCCAGTACTAATAGTAAGTACATTAGAAATTCCTGTGGATCTTCCTGTGAGTTTATAGTGAATTTCACCATTCCAGCACACTAGTCCAATTCTTGTCTTATTCCATGAACAGTATACAGGGTGTCAGGATTGTTTTTTGCGTTTCTATGAAGTACTAACATTTCCATACACAATGGGTCTCTAAAGTGTAAGTAAATGTTGTCAACAATTGCTGGTATTTGAAATAAAATATTGATTGCTACATTTGCGTAGCAACTTACACCTATTTCATTTATAAGTTTAAATGGACCAGGTAGTTCTGTATCTGAGTGATTTTTTTTTAGTTTGTCTTCCTTCTTGGATGAAGTACTTGGTTTACTTTCTCTAATTGGTTCTTTTTTGCTTGTGGTATTTGATGAAGTTTTAGTTTCTTTTAGTCTCTTTGGAGGATTTGCTTTTAGAACATTTTCCTTTTTGTGGAACAGGATATGTTTGTAGATGGGGGGTGTATAGTGAACAAAGTCTATTGTATTCTAAAATGCAAGGAATATCAGCGTTTACTTTACTTGCATCAAAGTTTATTAGAAATAGACCGTCAATTGTACGAATGCGTGACAGTGCTACGTAGCTCATGCCTTCTTTAAAGACTGTGTTACCAATGTCTATCATTGCTTTGTCTAGAGTAAGACCTTGTGATTTATGAATGGTGACTGCGTATGCAAGAGTTAGAGAAAATTGTTCTCTGCGTACATACATGTCTTTGAAGAGAAGGAATCGAGCTGTTGAGCGTCCTATTCTTTTTACTTCTAAAAGTTTGTCAAAGAGAATATTGACAAACTGAATTTCGTTGTCACATGGGTATGTTTGAAAGCCAACAACTGTACCCAGTGCTCCATTAACTAGTCCTTGGTCCACGTCAAGGTTACGTTTAAGCATTACTCTGCAATTTAAGGATAATTTTAATATCTTTTCCAAGCCTGCTGTGTTTGAGATTGATTTTTCTAAACTATTTAGTCTTGCTGTGGCTTGGTCACACATGGGTAGTGTCATTCCATGTACATCTAGTTTGTCTGTGGCGCTAATTTCCATAATTGGTTGCATTTCTTTGCTTAACATTATTTCATTGAATTTGAAGAAGCTTGCAAGAGTTGGCATTAAGGCCATACAATTGACATTTTTGTGGGCTAATTGTTCCATAACATCTGTAGCACATGCATTATCACCATAAAGTGCATGAATGTGCCGGGTTTTCAATATTGCTTCTGCTTCTCTAGAAAGTATACCAACTCTGATACTTTTTAAGATGTTGGCATAAGTGAGATCTGCAGATTGGCGCATGTTTTCTGTTAATTCTCTGTATTGGAAATGTTGCCAAAGGTTGACATTTCCAATGCTGCCAACAGTTTTACGGCAGAGTTTGTGTCCTAATGTTTTAAAAATAGGCTCACCTTTTACAGGTGTCAATTGAAGAAGATCTCCGTAAACAATGATGTGTTTTCCTGCAAAGAGCTCTTCATATTTTGTTTTGGGTACTTCTTGTAATCTGAGGTGAATCAAAGCCAACATTAGGTTGGACACCATGCTCACTTCATCTATTAGTAGCATTTTCATTTGTTTCAATACTCTGTGTACTTCCATTGCAGCTTCTGCAGAAAGTTTGTAATAATCTAACTTGTTTTGGTGTTCTACTGGCAGGAATAGTAATCGGTGTAAAGTGACACCACCTATGTTGTAGGCAGCTAAACCTGTGGGGGCAGTGACAACAGCTGACAGTTTGTTGTTTGTCAATTGTTGAAGGAACTTACTGATGATTTTGATTAGGAATGTTTTGCCAGAACCAGCTTCACCACTGACATACAATAGTATAGGTTTGTAATTTTGGCAGGTGCATTCTTTGTTTTAATGTTGCACACCCTGTGCAATTTCTGTTGTTATTTCTTGAAAAATGCTACGTTGCTCTTTGTTTAGTTTTGGTTGTAGTGTAGTTAAGTCTTCTTTATCTTCATAGTGACACATGGTGTTTTCTACTTCTATCATAGCTAATTCTGCCTCATTTGTTATTAGTGGTTCTCCCAGTGGTTCTTGGCTTCTTGTGACAGAAGGTTGACTACTGTCAGGAGTGTCCTTATCTAGTTGGGCCTGGAGTTCCTCTTCGTGTTGCTGTTCATTGTGCAACATTGTTTTGTACTGTACAAAGTTTACATCAGTTATACTGTTTTCATTGGCTTTGAAAGCGTCTTCATATGAGTCATAGGTATCTAATATTTCTTCTTCTTTTCTCCATGGTTTGAAGAGTTGTAGCAGGGACATGTAATATATTTCTTTATGTTGAGGAGTCTTTAATGACAATTTGATATGATTAATTAAATTTGGTTTGGTGAGTTTTACTAAGCTGCCATCACAGTTTGTCACTTTGTATTTATGGTTTTGCTCATCAGGTTTTATATTATTTTTGTATGTGTAGTTTTGGGCTATGTGGTATAGACACATGGTTTCCAAAGTGGTACTCCTGTTTGGGTAGTATGTGTCCAATACATTGTTTTTTAAAATGTCTTGGCTGTTGGGATCATGTTTGGCTATTGTTTCTATATCTTCGTATGATTTTAGAACTCTTTTTCTAGATTTAGCTGGACCAAGACTTAGCCATACTATATTTGCAGAGTTACCATACAATGCAGTACCAGTTAATCGATCAGCTGCTTCATAGGATCCACATTCTCTATGGGACATCATTTTTATGCCCAAGCTGTATAATTTCTGAGACACTGTTTTATCTGATGACAGGTCATTCCAGAGGTCTTGGAGCTCTGTCTTTTCTGATTTGGTTAAGTATGCTGTGACATATCGTGCAACTGCAGTAGAATTGTCTGCAATGTACTGCACATCTATGTTTGCATTCCACAAGTGGGCAATGATTGCATTGTAATAATTGATATATTTTTCTTCTTCTTTTCTTTTTATGCAATATGTATTTTTAGGTGACTTATCTTTAACACTATGTCTAACTGAAGACATGAGGTTGTTCACTTGACCTGTATTTGTAACTGGTCTAGGGAAACCAAATCGGCATTTGGTGTAGTATTTCCCTTTGTTTTTGTATGTGCGACGACAATATTTGCCACATTTGTGTCTTTGGAATTGGAAGATTTTGCATGAAGATCACTATTTGTGGATTCTGACGGAATTTCACAAATGACATATTTTTCAATAAACTGTAAAACAGTGGCATCACTGTCTTCACCAAATTTAGGAGCATCTTTAATCCATAAAAGCATGTGGACATGTGGCGCTCCTCTGGCTTGGTATTCTTTTTTCCAAAAGAAGTGTTGCACTTCTCCAAGGGGAGGAACAGTTTTATTACAAATAAAATGTAGCATAGCAATGAAGCGATGGTGAAAATATCTAGAAACATTAACAGGATCCTGAGAACAAAGTTCTCCAGGTGTTAGTATATCTATGTTTGTTTTGTTTTTGTTTGATATGCGTAGGAAAGCATGTAAATCTTCCCATGCATATTCTGTGCAACTTAATGTAACAAACCAAGTGGGTGGGCCAAGGTTTCTGATCATACAACGTACATCTCCATAGCGTCGAAACCAGTACCCTTTAGTACCTTGCATATTTGCTAATAGATTTGTAAGATTTGCCTGTAAAACCTCATCTTTTTGTTGAACTTTTTGTAATAATTGTGTGGCTGTCATATTTTGAAAGTGTGATCCTGATTTTAATATGTGTGCAACTCCGTAACATAAAGTTGCTAGATCACTTTCAAAGAGTAGGTGGAATATGTATTCCACATTTTGTCGAAATCTGGGATCTTCAGAATACATTCGTAATGAACGATATTCTGATGCTGATATTTGAACATGTCTATCATCGTATCTTACTCCTTTGCCAGTAGGAAAGAGTAGAGGAAAAGCACATGCTTCTATACTTTTTTCCCATATGCTGATTGGTGATCCTTTTGTTTGATGCATTTGGTACGTTTCCAGTGCATCTTCTATGGTGTCATTAGAGTGCAATGGGTGAATTGTATAATGGTCTAACGTGTTTGCTATTGTAGCAGGATCTAGGAGCTCAAATTGACCAGTTTCTTGTGTCTCTTGAATTATTTCATTTGTATCTTTCAAGTTTTCTTCGATATTAATTTCTTTGTAATAATCATTATTCCCTTTGAGATATTGCAGGGCTTCTCTAACTTTATGTAAATCTACCACTTGTTGCCAAATTTTTTTGTCTTTTGTAGGTACTCCATTTACCAAGATAATTAAAGATTGTTGCATTGGACGTTGCACTCCTAGAGTGTGCACATTTTCTTTTAGATCTAATGGTAAATACACTACTTTTCCACGAATACCTTTCACTAATTCAGAGGGAGGTAATTTTGCAGTTTTTGGTTAAAGGCGTATTATTGCTTGAAATGGATGAACTGTTTGAATTATGATGCTCTCATATAAATTAAGTTGTTGAACGAGTTTTGGTAGTGGATGTAATTCCAAGTTATTTGAGATAGCACGTGAAGGAGTTTGGTTGTTGTCAAGTTTGGTAGTGCAGTAACTGCAAAGTATTATGGGGTCAGTTATTTCGTATTTGTTTTCTGCTATAAGGTAGAGAGCTAATTCAAACCATTTAGAATCTTCATTGTCTTCTATTTTTTATGAAAGGTCTATAGTTTTTGTGTTACTTTTATAACACGTTCTACGGCAACATACACACACGTGGTTTGGTACTTCAGCTGAAGTGCTTTGAAATTTTAGTATTTCTTTTTTGTATGTGTGTAGTAAAAGGTTGCCATGTGCAGATTTGTTACAAAGTTGGTTGACAGCTAATTCATCTTGTAAGTGGGTTTCAGTTCCAAAATATTTTTTCTGTATATACTCGATTTCTTCTAGTAGGTCTTTTGGTGTACCATGTAGAAGAATGTTATTTAAATTGGCTAGTGCTAAAGCAGGACTTTTTGCATAATACAGTTTATAAACTAGATTTCTTATACTTGCATGATGTGTTGATATCCTTTTGATATCATGGAAGGTTGTTTTGCAAGTAGCTCCTGATATGCAGGCCAACGAATGTCCTTGCAGTCCTGTGTGCTTGCGTACTGGACAAGCATCCATACTTTGCAGTATTTTAATTTTGATTTTGTCTTTGCTTTTGACATATTGATTGAGGAATAGGCGTAAAGATTTGAATTTTTTTTTGGGAATGTTACACATTGACGTGCATGGCCATGTGTAAATTAGATGTTCTGATTCAGTCGAATGGAGGGGTAAATCTAAGTTTTCAGGGCATATTTTTGTAAGGAGTACTTCTTGTTCCATTATGGTATTATTAACTTGTTCATAACCTCGACCACTGCTATGTATGGCAATTGTATTTGTTTGCTTTTGTTTGTACGCTTCTTCATTAAAGTATGGTTCTGTGCTTGTAGTGTGATTCCATTCACCTCCACAGATATTTAAGAAGTTATTTCTGTTCACATTTCGTTTATTGAGAAGTCTTTTTTTTAAATTTAGTTATTAGTTTTATTAGTGGTTTAATTCTGTTTAACACAACAATAAATAAGTTTCTTTTGAGAAGAATTGCACTGTCTATCAACGCTTCTAAGATTACTTTCCTACGATAGGTTTGAAGTGTTGAACCTGGTTTCTCTCCTGTTATTATCAGATTTTGAAGGACTTTGTGATGGAACATTTTGGCTAATATACTTTTCTTGGTATGCTTACTTTGTACTATATCAAGATTTATAGAAGACGTTTTATTTGTAGTGATAGTTGATTTTCTGTTAATAGTTTTTTGGGTCGTTTTACTTTGTGATAGAGGAGGCAAAGTTTTTGCACTAGAAACGTCTTCTGTTTCATAACATGACTGTATTAGCTGTTGTGTTTCAACGTTTTTTACAAATTCTGCTATAGATGGGTGTTTATGTTGGAGACTTTTCTTTTCATTTGCTCTACTTCTGCGTCCCTTTCTACGGAGTTGCTTTTTGGTGGGCATTCTTTAGCGTCTGTTGAAAAAAATACAGAAGGTATGGGTTGGGGTTTTCTGCAATACATGTGTGGTGTGTGCATGATTGTTTGAGTAAGATGATAAAGATGTATGTAATGGTGTGTGATTGTGAATTGGGAAGTTGAACTACTAGGGATGGGTATTCTTCAATTAATGTGTTACTAAACTGGGCTTCAGATGACAGAAAAAGGTAAGCTGGTGGTGTGGAGAAGAATAAATAATATAGGTAAAGCTATACAATTAAAACAGTTGTTTGTTCTACAACATCTACATTCTAGCGGCTGAGTTGGGTAATTTGTGTGCCGAAAAATAGGAATTTGAGGGCCATTCTGACAGGAGATCACTGTTTAAGACGGTGGGGATTTTTGGTCAGAATGGTGCAGAATCTCTATTTTTAGGCACAGAAATACCATGAATGCACCGTACAGTGCGTGTGAGTTATAAATCAAATATTATGGTAACAATCTACTTACTTTTTTTAAAAAAATGAGTAGTTTGCTTCTTAGTTGTTCTTTGTAAATCAAAATCGGCTGCTTCTATTCAGGAGAATGGGCTTCACTGCAATTGTAAAAGAAAGAAATTAGTAATTTGGTTGCTATATAGCACTGTTTTCATTTTAGACATAGATTTTTTTAAATTGAAATGCTCAGCGCCTTCCTGAAAACCATTAAAACTATATTATGACTAAGAGTAGGAAAGAAAATATCTTTACTATGGTTTGTGGAATTCATAATCTACCAACGTATACCACTATTCTTGTAACTAAGCTTTTCCACGTAATAGTGAGTCATTGTCATCATAGCTCTCAACCATGTGTGTCGCACAGGCGGGTGAAATCAACTGATTTTGTTTTTGGCGGGTGAGACGCCCATTGGAATGAATGGGCGTGCAGGAGGCTTGGCGGGTGAGTCAGTCCTTTACAAGGCGTTTGACACCCGCCAAAAGCGTGTGAGTTGAGAGCTATGTGTCATAGCCTGCTTTTGCACGTAACAGTGAGTGAATGCCATAGTCTGCTTGTCCTATATAAATGTATGTAAGTACTTATATAAACTAAAAAAATTAAAACCAATTATGTGTTTGTACAAATATTATTGTTTGAGATTTGATCATAGAGTGTGTATGTTATTTTGTGTGATTATATGTCGTGTATATATTTTATTTCAAAAATGTTAGTTTAATAGTATTTGTATGTGTGTGTGTGTATGAAGAAATTAAACGATATAAAGGTTTGTAAGTGACAGGTCATTTTAGGACAATGAAACAATGATCGTCCATTCATTTTTCAGATTATAGAAGGTAAAAGTCGGTTAGAAAATGTGTTCATGTACTGTGTAGAAAATATGCATACCTGTACTTTCTGTTCATGTATATGGATATGGACCAAGCTGCAAGTAGAAATATTGGAGATTTGTATAGTATTTCTCGTAGATCGTGGTTGTCAATGGTATGAGACTTGTACTCCGAGATATACACCGTACATTTGTAGTGCTGCTCTATGATGATGCAGTTATATGTAGAGTTATTGGATTTGATTGGTGGATGGTCATGTGATTGCTTAGCTACATCCAATGAGGGAATGGCACAGAGAGTGAAATCGAAATAGTAGAAGGGCTGTACATGTTACGATACGTTTGCGGACATTGCAGTAGTTCTAGAACACCGCGTATTACATCCAGGGAATTTGGGGAGGGGAGGTATGGAAATGAGATTGGATGAAGCAAGGGATTGGTCAGTAAAGTTTAGTGAGTGTGTTGTGCTAGGAGAGATTTTCTCAGATATTGTTTTTGCAGAGAGAAGAACAGATAGCTATGGGTGAGTGTTTCAAAACACAGATTGTATGGATTTTGGGAGACTCGTGGATTCATTGGTTGAACGTGCATGCAGAAAGCTGTGGAGTATCTATAAATCTTGGATTCCCACATGTGGAAGTGCACTGGCATGGAGTGCGTGGAATAAAGTGGTTGGACTTGCTACCTCTCTGTGCAACTTTGAAGATAGAGGAACATCCAGACATAATTGTAATTCATTGTGGAGGGAACAGTTTAAGACATGTGTCTGAAATTTCTTTGCAATTTGCAATGAAAGAAGGACTTCAGAATATAATGGACATGTTTCCAAACTCTAAAATAATTTTTTCACGGATTGCGCAGAGACAAGTGTGGCTTCGTTCTTTCTCATGTGGTCCACAAATGGAGAAAGCAAGGTGTAATGTTAATAAGGCTGTTTGTGCCTTCCTAAGAGATTTTGGCATGTCCTCTTTTAACAATGAAAATATTTTGTTTCGTACTACATACATTTTTCACAAAGATTGTGCCCATCTTACTTATGCTGGCAATCATATTTTTCTGATAAATGTACAAAATGCATTGCGACCTTTTTTAGAAATACATCATTCGTTTTGAAGTACGTCTTACGTAGTTAAAATGTTTTACATTCAAACACCTCCCAAAGGCTCTTTTCAGAGCCACCACTTCCTGTTAGAGAAAAATGCATTGGTTTCAATAGGGTAGCAATGCAATTGTTTTTCTGTTCGCGGACCGTCCGCGGACTTTCACAAAATGGAAATGGCTATGCTTTATGTATCTTCACTTCTATTTTTTAACTGTGAAAGGCGGCTCTGAAAAGAGCCTTATTTCTTTTTTTGATTTTTGTTATTTTGTATTTTCTTTGTACTTTTTTTATACACGCCACACTAGGAGAGGAGGGAAAGGAGGGTAAAGGGAGGGGGACACCAACCGAAGGGATAAGAAAGGGCGAGCTGAGAGAGGAAGATGTAGAGTGGGTTTTATTTGGGTAGTGAGCAGGTCTTCTGGTGCTCTGAGATGATCGTCTCAAAAGCACTCCGAAGTCGTTCCCCCCTGCAGAGTACTGTGTCACAGTACACACATACAACTATGACCCTCGAAAGGTAAGGGTCATCAGAATTCTGTATGGCCTGTGAGGCAGCTTGAGGAAGACGCTGTCCCACAGAGGTGTTCCTTGTGGTGACAGGATCAGGAACGGAGGATGAAGTAGAGGCAATCAACCTACTACGCTTCTCGCAAGGTACAACCTTGCGAATGGCCCCAGTGTGGAATGAGCGCAGGTGTCGCTTCATGGTAGTGGTCCCAAAGCTATACGAACCATGCATTCCACGACTGAGTACCACTTTGCACTCATTACGGGTGACACGGTTCGCATGAGACTTATGACCGTTTCCATGAACGGTAAACAACCGCCACACCCAAGATTCACGCTGACGGCGGGTAGTAGGGATTTCCTCTACCTCATTCTCGTCATCCTCTTCTTCCTCCTCTGTATCCTCACTCCTGTTCCCCTCTTCAGGCCCTTGGGGAAAGGGTGGTGGTGGAGGGGGTGGGGGTGGTGCTGAGGCAGATGTAGCACCATGTGGTAATAGTCGAGCCATGGATGTCATAGGCTTGGAGATGGAAATCTCAAAATCTGCAAAGTATGCAGCAAAATGCAGTGTGCTCTGTGGAATAGTCAGAAACACAATGAGAATGCGCTCTAGGGCATGGTCTTATATCGGGGTGCTTGTGCGCGGGTCGCGGACATGCGTGCCGTCCGCAAGACAGATCGAACAGTGTCCGCATTTAGAGCACGAGATGAGTGTGGGCACGGTCACATGATTGTTTTGTGAGCATGTTCGCTAAGGTAACGGTCGTCCGCAGGACACCCAATGTACGGACATTGTTTTGCGCATGAGTGTTGATGTTCTGCGGACAGTGTTCGGGTCCTGAACTAATTAAAAGTGCGTCACATGTAAAACGAACAGTTACGGACAGCGGTTTGTTCTTAGCACAGTTTCATTTATTTGCTAACAATAGGGACAGACATAGCGTTTCAAGCACACCTCCATTTTCGTTTATTTACGAACAATTCAGGACACCACGAGTGTTCTTAGAACAGTTTCTGCTTGCTATCGAACACTACGAATAGGCATAGTGTTTTTAAGGACACCTCCATTTTCGTTTATTTACGAACATTTCAGGACACTACGAGTGTTCTTAGAAAATTTTCAACTTGCATGAGAACATTACGGACAGATGTAGTCTCCTCAGGACAGTTACATTTTCGTTTCTTTACGAACATTTCCGAACAACCGCGGTGTCCGTGGACACCTAAATTGGTTTTATCAGAAGGAACTGAAAGTAATTACAACACAATATAAGAAAAGTTATTTTATTTCATATATATATACAATTATGACTGGGAAGGTGGGGCAGAAACGGAAACAAAAACAGGAGAATTAGGGATTTCTAGATAACTGGGATCAGGTGAAGAAGGGAAGGAAATCTCATTGAAACGCTATGGTCCATAGACAGGATTTGGGGTTAACTGCGTGGGATAGGGTGAGGGGGGACAAGTGCAGGTTGGACAATGGTGTGCTGTTGGGGGTTTCACATAATTTTCCACAAAGTTTTTCAAATCCATAAAATTTTGCATAAGGTCGTCCATTTTTTGATTAATCTGCTGTAGAGTGATATCCTCTCGTGGGAAATGCTCCTCTAGCCAGTCGAGAGTACTACACATTTCTGTGAGAAAACAAAAAAGTAATATGTTTTTTTTTCTAATATAGAAAGTTTATAAATATATGAGTAAAAAGAAGTGCACTTACTATGTCTGGTGAGATATGTAATCAGTAGTGTATACGTCTGGTCTTGCTGTTGGTTGTGGAGCGTCTGTGAGGTAATTATGGTGGAAGCCACTTTATCTTCTTTTGGTATATTCCATTTTAAAACATATTGTATTTACATGAATGGTTAGTGTGTTACATATATGGGTAACATTTTTTAAGTATTACTACATATACTTTGTATGTGTGCTGCTTTGTGAATTTGTTAAATGTGCCTATGTTATGATATAACTATTACACATACCTCCCCAGAGTTTTTAGGTGGTGGTACTGTTGTCCAAACATGTCTGCGGACCGTCAAATTCAGTAGAAAGGGTTCAGTATGTTCCATATTATATGTACATAAAGTCAAAGTTATTATTGTTAAGTTGTGCTACTAAAAAACTATGAAATTCAGTAAAAAAACTTTGTTAAAGGGACGTTATGGTTAAGTTGCGCTACTAAAAACCTATGAAATTCAGTAAAAAAACTTTGTTAAAGGGACGTTATGGTTAAGTTGCGCTACTAAAAACCTATGAAATTCAGTGAAAAAACGTTGTTAAAGGAACGTTATGGTTCAAAGTAAAACCGAAAAAAACCTGAAATTCGGCAGTTATGGTAAGATAAGCAAACATAACTCGCACCGCCACCGTGCACTGCTAACACTAACACCCAGGACATCAAAGATGACATCAAAAATGTCATTGATGACATCACTGATGACATCACATGTGCATTTACCTTTCATTAAAAGTCTGTACAAGGGATTCTTAGTGTAATGTTAATAAAAAAAGTGTCAAAGATTATTGGAATACATATCAAGTGCTAATCAGTGCATTAAGCTATGCATTGATATAAATAGCATTCTATTATTAACTTCAATCCAGTATACTAAGGTAATCATGTAGAAACATAGGCATTGTGCGCAGCATACATGATGGAGGTGCAATATTCATAAGTTTGCCATGTTGAATATTGAAATGATAACTGTTTTCATATTAGAGTTTTGCGTACAGTGAAACTTGTGATAAGTAGGTAATAAAACCCACGTACTACATAATTGCATTATTATACACAAATCACAAAGAGACAACACCACATACAAATATTAATATATACAAGGGAATTGAAGTAGGAAAAAGAAACAGCAATAGTAGCAGAAAGTGTTCATAACCTAACTGATTACCTTTATGCAGAGAAATGATTGCTCTGTTTCAAAGCTGTTACTTACCCTATCTATATATATCACATGATGTGTCTGGACCCTAAGGAAAATAGTGTGAGTACAACATATAAAAATATGAGCATATACAGGGAAAGTACAGTAATAAAAAAACATCAAAAGTATCAGAAAGGGGGGCGTGGCCAGCATGCAAGCTCAGGAGACGTGAGTCCTGTGAGCTCCTCTTGCCACCGATAACATCCTGAAAATATCATCCTGTTTGGTGGGACGACACGACCCGCAACTCCAGGAACAGCTTAAAGGCTGTTGGGAGAAGCTCCGTGACAACTTTCAGCCCAGAAACCCCAATCCGCGTTGTGATAGAGCGAGGAGAGGTTTCGGCGCGCAGGACGCGAGAAGCCGACTCCAAGATGGCCGCCGCGGTCCGATTCCCGTAACAGACGAAAATCTCCTGGAGCCTGCAGCGAAGGAGAACCTCTGCGCTGCTTTGCAACGGAGCCGGAGGATCGTGAACAAGGAGTCGAGCTGCACGCTGACGCCCGACCGCTGGAGAAACGGGGTGTCGCAGATACCGCCGGAGCTGTCCCCGTGATCGGGGGGCACAAAGTCACGGTGGCGCCCCTTGGGAGCGGGAGAGACGTGCGCCTGAGCGGCGGTGATCGAGCTGGGTAAGCGGCGCCGGCCACGAACACTAGCGGCGGAAAAAGATCATCGCAGGGTGAGTGCGACGCTGCCTGTCCCCGGCGAAGTCAGCTGGTGCCCCCTCTTCTCGCGGACTGCACTCCTCCATACTCGGCGTGGCCGCTGCTCCTGATGGGTGCGAACTACAGCTGTGAAGTGGTCCTTGGGTGCTGAGGCCGCTGCTGGTATACAACGCAGAGCCGGTCTGCCGGTGGTCACCTTGAGCTGGACGCCATCCCCTGTCTGCCGGGGCAAACAAACATTTACTATCCGATGTACATGGGAAGTATACCCACTTCCAGGATGTCACCTGCTTCCTGCATACTGGCACTCCCGAAAACCCAATACCTCTAACTGGGAGGACCGCTTTCCTGGCCGCCAGAACACAAAGCTTACTGGACTACAACTTGTGAGCCGACAACTTGCGGCCCAAGCCCAAGATGGCCGACGGAGCCTGGTGACGGCCCCGTGCGTGGCGGGTCTTCTCCTCTGCCCCATGATTTTGGGCTGCAGTGCCGTGCGGAGAGTGACCTGCGGGAGGAGACCTGCGCCTGTAACAGTGGCGCCTTCGGAGCGCACCAAGAAAGTAAGTGGCCCCCTTCTCCCTCAGCCTTTCCCGCCACCACCGTGCAGTCATCCCAAGGAATACCTGGGCCAGAGGGGTTGTGAGTGCGGAGGGGCAGCGCAAGCCAACAAAGAAGAAAGTACCCAGCAGAATCCGGGGGTTCCGTCTAGTGCTCTCCGCGGGGGGTGCCCACGGCCCCAACTGGGTAGAGTCCCATAACACAACCCCCACCTGACATCTGCACCCGCTGCAGGACAAGCCGCAATATAGTGCATAATTGGGGGAAGGAACCTCCGAGGAGCGGCACCGAGGAGCGGCGCCAACGGAGGCGCTGATCCCCCCACCGCAGTGTCCAGCGCACACCAAGATGGGGAAAGACAGACAAAGGAAAGCATCTACCCAAAGTAGCATGGACCAGTTTGCGGTGGCGACAGCCCCGGTCCTCGCTGGAGCAACAGCACGAACAAACTCCCCTCCAGAAGATGAGTCCCTCTCCTTGCGGGATGTCATGGCTGCCATCGCCAGCTCTCGCTCTTCCATGGAGATTAAGATGGACAGCATCGCAGCAGATGTCTCCTTACTGAGGCATGACTTACAAAAGTTAACCTCTAGAACAGGCGAGGCCGAGCACCGTATCTCAGAAGCAGAGGACAACATCATTGGGATCAACAGGCAGATGGCCCAAGCCTTGACCCGCCTAAAGACCCTGGAAGCTAAAGTTGATGAGGGAGAAGGAAGGTCTCGCCACAATAATGTTCGCATTCTGGGCCTGCCAGAAGGAGAGGAGGGGCAGTGCATGGAACTATTTCTCGAACAATGGCTCTCTGACATTTTTGAACCCCACTCCTTCTCAAAGTTTTTCTCTGTGGAGAGGGCCCATAGGATGCCCTCGGGCAGACCGATCCCGGGCGCTCCGCCCCGAACAATAATTGCCAGATTACTTAACTATCGCGACAGAGACGCTCTCCTGCAAATGTCGCGCTCGCATGGGTCGATCACACACAATGGGTCGCGAATAGCCTTTTTCCCGGACTATACCCGAGAGGTGCAACGTGCAAGGCAATCCTTTGAGCCACTTAAAAGACAACTGGCGCAGTTAAAAGTAAAATACGGCCTCCTCTTCCCGGCCCAACTGAAAATTCACCATAAGGGATCGACAGTTCACTTTACGGACCCACAGGAAGCCTGGAGGTGGGCCGAGGCGCATATTGAAGGGGATTGGTCCACAAGACCACGAGGACGGAGAGGCAGAGCCCGACGCGAGTCACGGCGGGTCTCCCCGAGGAGAGATCCGGAGCGGGAGGAGAGGGGGGCTCCGGTGCCAGCTGCGGAACAGGATGAACACTGAAGAAATAGCCCGCCCTGCAACGAAGAGATGGAGCGCCCGAGGTAACAAACGGGTGCATCTAAGCCAAACCCCGACTGGGTCACGGGAGGCGCCCCACCATGTAAAACACCAGTATATGGCGCAAGAAAGAGAACCCCCCTGGGAAGAGCCTTCCTTGGAGTTTAGTTAGAAGGCACTTTGCATTTGGGTTACAGGGGAGTAACTTGTACCTCTAATTTAGTTTGTTTCATGTGAGTTGTCCAGTTGACAACTTGAGTTTCTTGTTCGGGCGACCGATGCTTCTAGTTGGGAGGAGTATGGGGTGGGGGGTTATGGGTTTGTTATGCTTAGTTAGGGAAAGGGCCAGTCAAGTACGCAATACATTAAAGTCAAATAAGGGGGTAAAAGCAAATGAACTCACAGAAACTCGGCGCCTGGCGCCGCCACCAGTGGCGCACACCTTCTCGTTCGTAGACAGTTATGGCATCAAATAACACTAGGTCCAACACAGCCAGAACACTTACATTCTTAGCCTGGAATGTCAACGGGCTCGGCAATGCAATCAAACGCCGATTGGTAGGGCAGTACTTGAAAAGGCATGCACCAGATATAGTTTTTCTGGCTGAAACACATCTTGCAGGCACAGAATGTTCCCTATTTAAACGCACAAACTACAGACTCGCACTCCATGCAGGCTTCACAATGGGTTCCCGTGGTGTCCTGATACTGATTCATAAAAACCTTCCCTTCCACTTGAACACAGTGACACAGGATACCGGAGGCAGGTACATACATGCGACGGGTATGCTCTGGGGAAACGCCATCACATTACTTGCTATCTATGCACCACCAACCCTATTGACGCCTTTACTGACCGACATTTCTCCCGTGATCACGGAGGACTCCTCCAACATTACGATAATAGGAGGGGACTTTAATGAAGTCATGGACACAACCCTAGACCCTTCGCATTTGCGCAATAGAAACCCCGGCATACATACTAAACTTGCCACATTCACGAATGCCCTGGGTCTGTGTGATGCATGGAGAGATCTCCACCCCGATTCCAGGGAATATTCCTTCCATTCTGGGGCTCATGCCTCACTGTCCAGACTGGATTATTTCTTTGTCCCATCAACTGACTTGCACAGAGCACAAGAAGCATACCTACTACCCAGAGGCATCTCTGATCACTCCCCGGTGTTGTTGAAAATCTCAACCTCTAGACCGACCCCCCTGCCTAGTTGCCGTCTGAATAATTACCATCTGGGTAATCTGGATCTGATAGTCAAGATTCAAGAAGTGACTGAAACATATTTCGAGCTAAACACTGAGTCCGCAGCAGACCCTGGGTCACTGTGGGAGGCATACAAAACAGTACTAAGGGGGGAACTCATATCTTGGACATCCGCATACAAGAAACAGCACTTACTTAAGATACACGAGGTGGAACAACAGGTTAAACTAGCAGAAGAATCACATATAACCCAGGACACGCCTGAGACGAACCGAGCCCTACTCCGAGCACAGAAGTTGCTCCAGAACACAGCACTTGACAGCACCAAACACGCACACACTGCAATGAGGGCACGTATATATGAAACAGGCGACAAAGCTGGCAAGATGCTTGCGTGGCTGGAACGTAAGGAGCAGGGACGTAGCCACGTTCATCAGTTACGAGTAGGGGGTCCAGGTCCACTAGTGTCAGATCAGGAAATATCGCGGGGTTTCGCAGACTATTATGCTGAACTCTATAAGAAACCCACCGCCCGCATTGACACGTCAATAGTAGATGAAGTTAACTTCCCCACTCTGAATGAGGCACAACAAGAATTGCTGGAGAGGGATATAACGGAGGATGAGGTGTCGTGCGCTATGTCTGCCCTCCAAACTGGCAAGTCTCCAGGCCCAAATGGCTTTCCGATAGAATTGTGGCGGAAGGTAGGGACCAACGTAATTGCCCCTCACCTACTGAGAATGTATCAACACGCAAGAGAGCGGGGCATCCTATCCCCAGACCTAAGGGAAGCCACAATAATCGTGTTGCCCAAACCGGACAAGCCCCCCGACGACTGCAACTCATACCGGCCCATCTCACTCATAAACAGTGAAACCAAAATCCTTGCTAAAATACTGGCAGATCGCTTGCAACAGGTGATATCCTATCTGATCCATCCAGGCCAGTGCGGCTTCATGCCCCAGAGATCGACACGCATGAACCTCCACAGACTGCATGCGGCACTGGAGAAAGCCGACAGTATACAAGGGCCGTTGGCCTTGCTGGCAATCGACTTCGAAAAGGCCTTCGATTCAGTGAGAGGGGAGGCCATCTGGGACATAATGGGGCATTTGGGGTTTGGCGAAAACTTTATGAGCTGGGTGCAATTACTATACAGATGTCCGATGGACAGGGCTAGGGTTAATGGCTGGCGATCGGAGCCTTTCAGTCTGGGCAGAGGCACTAGACAGGGTTGCCCCCTGTCGGCGATGCTCTTCGCAATGGCCATCGAGCCCCTGGCCATTCTCCTACGTGATACACTGCTCTGGGAAGGATTCCGCTGGTCAGAGACATGGGAGGACAAGGTCTCGCTCTATGCGGACGACCTGCTTATCTACTTGAAAGACCCACGCAACTCCTGCCACAGAGTTACACAGATGTTGAAGAGATACGGAGCTTTCAGTGGTCTACGCGTGAATTGGTCCAAATCGATCCTATTCCCCATAGGCAACATGGCAGCCGCCTGCCCTGTAGACTGCCCCTACCAAATCGCGACAGAACAGTTTAAATACCTGGGGGTAATCATCACAAAGCGCCTTACAGACTACACAGTGCTGAACCTCCACCCTGTTGTGACGAGATTTGCAAGGGACACTCGCCACTGGATCTCCCTGCCACTAACTCTGATGGGCAGAGCAGCCCTATTCAAAATGATCGCACTCCCCAAGTTTTTGTACATCCTGCAAAATGCTCCGCTGCACATCCCACACCATGAATTCCTTAAGATAGACCGTATCCTACGTAAGCTACTGTGGAGCGGAGGTCATCCGCGGATTGCTCTCTCTACCCTGCAAAGGTCCATCTGGGAGGGCGGGATTGGGCTGCCCAGATTACAGACCTATTACTGGGCCAGTCAGATGGCGGTGGTAAACGATATGCTCCATGGGGACAGAGACTTGCCGCACATCAAGAGGATCATCACCCAGAGAGGAACCTCCCCCTTGGAACTTCTGTATCGCAACCGGCGCCACACACCTGTTTGCAGCATGGACACGCACATCACACGCATCTGGACCGAAGCACACCGCTACATAGGCTAGGATGCAAAATTGACTCTAGCCCAACCTCTGTGGAACAACAACCTCCTCCCCGAAATATTGAAACTTCCCAAATGGCCGGCATGGGCCCGAAGTGGTATTACCAGAGTCGGTGACGTAATAAGGGAGGAGACACTGGCTACGTTTGAAACACTGCACTCTGAATTCGCCCTCCCACCCGCAGAGGAATACCACTATACTCAACTAAAACATGCACTGCAAGCCCACCGACAAGCCATCAATGATATTCCAGACTGCACCCCGCTGGAACGCAACATTGTCCAAGACCAAATACAGCGGAAGGTTACCTCAACCATGTACACTGTAATCACATCCTTTGCCACGCCTGAACTGATCAGCCTAAAAGCCAGATGGGAGCGAGACGTGGGCCCACTTCAACCTGAGGACTGGACAGAAGCTTTAATGTACCCCCGGGAAGTGGCCATTTCATCAAGACTTCGACTGGTCCAACTCAAAATCCTACATCGCATCTACTATCCCAGAGTGGCACTCTTCCGTTGGGGCAGAGTCCCGGATGCACGATGCCTGCGCTGCAAACGGGAGGATGGTACGTTCTTCCACATTATATGGGAATGCGACAAAATACAGCAGTTATGGAGGAAGTGTTGTGACAAGCTGTCCAGGGTCTTGGGTAAGCCAGTGCAAAGGGGACCCATACAGCTCCTGTTGGGGATTTCTGATGAAAGCGATCTGACCCGCTATGAGAAGCTGCTCTGGTCGACCGCAACAGCAGTTCTTAGAAGGAACATTGCGCAGCTATGGGGTTCTGAAAGAACACCCTGCTACGACCAATGGGTCACAGATGTGGACATTTGTGCGATAATGGAACACAGGGTGTATGCTGCGAGGGGATGCCCGCAAAAAGCAGATAAAATATGGCAGAGATGGGAACAGGATGGCTAAGCTCCCGACGAGATGTAACGAGCAAGGTGCTCTATTTGGGCAAGGCGACGCCGGACTAGCGAGCCTGGCACGCACAAGTTGTTTCATGCGCTTCCTCATCGTAGACTTGATGGCCCTGAGGGCTATGGCCCCTTATTTCCTTTCCCCTTCTCTTCCCCGTGCTGTTTACCCTTCCTTTTTCCCTTTCCCTTCCCTGAAATGTAGAGATATTTGTTATGTTTATTCATGTTTGTGAAAATCAAAGAAAGTGCTGATAAATCTACTTATAATTTTAATGCTCAAAAAGGATTGCTGTCTTTCAAGGTTGTGACTTCTCCTATGTATATGTTTCATATGATATGACTGGACCATAAGGGAATTATTCTAAGAACATACTTGAAGGATAAGTCTACGAATATAGTAATTTACAATTTTTAGTTCCTGACTGTTACTGAAGAAAATCATGTGGCCTAAATATGTCAGGAAAGGAAAAAAAGGGAGAGCCAGCCACGTGATGTCATCAGTGATGTCATCAATGACATTTGTGATGTCATCTTTGATGTCCTGGGTGTTAGTTTTAGCAGTGCACGGTGGCTGCGTGAGTTATGGTTGCTTATCTTGCCATAACTGCCGAATTTCAGGGGTTTTTCAGTTTTACTTTGAACCATAACGTCCCTTTAACAACGTTTTTTCACTGAATTTCATCGGTTTTTAGTAGCGCAACTTAACCATAATGTCCCTTTAACAAAGTCACCTTAAGCAGCCTATCGCCAGCCGGTAGGCGAAGCCGGCCCACTCCCAGCAAGGCCCAGGATAACAAGGCCAATACCTGTCTTCACCTGTCCTCAGCCTTCCTCGCCATTCGCCCGGACACCCTGCCGGATTCCAGACCAACCACAACGGTAAACGCCACTTCCCTTACGCAGCCCGTGGATAAATTGAACTGCTTTTATTCTTGAAAAGGCTTTGTTACCACAAACTTTCATAATGCCATTTTCGTGCACTCATGCCTGATTGTATGATGTATCTGTGCCCAAAGATACTTCGCACTGCATATATTGCTCCCCTTGCTCCTAATCCATGCACAGCATCAAGCGCAACTCCACACATACCTCTGTCCTCCCCCCCTCGCAGCCATTCTGTCGACAACGCTGCCCGTAGGTTTAGATTTGCAACGGTGCATCACTCTCTACTCTAAACACCACTTTACCATCATTTTTATGCTCTGCATGCTTGGCCGCACCTACCTCTCTACCCAACCTGTTCTACATGCTCTCCATTGAACTTCTGTATTGCCTTTACCACTAGCCTTACACTATGACACTCGCTAACTCTTGAACCTAGGTGGCTGTACCTATTGTTACCTCACCTTGCTATGGTCCCCCATGATCAATGTCTTGTGTGCTGCCCGAGATTATAGTCTATAGACCTGAACCATCTGCAGCCACTTATAGGATCCTGCTACGATGCTACTGGCCTGCTATGCATACTCTCCAAGCCGCACTAGGTCAGCCCTCTCTGGGGTTATTTCTTTAATTGACCTTGCCGCAGCAACCTAATTTTGTTGTGCCTTAAGGTCACTTACAGACCACTCAATTGTGTTGTGCATTAAGGTTGCCTACAGACCATTTCAATTGTGTTGTGCATTAGGTCGCTTACAGACCATTTCAATTGTGTTGTGCATTAAGGTCGCTTACAGACCATTCAATTGTGTTGTGCCTTAAGGTCGCCTACAGACCATTCAATTGCAGGTTAAAATTGCATTTAGGGATATGTTTTTAGTCGCTAAAATGGAACTTAGAACCTTGCTATGTTTTTAGTTGCATTCTATAACTGCATACCTTTAGTGTAAAGCTGAATCTAGCTGTGCCTCGATTCGCATGCCGCAACTCCCTATCTTCAGGTTAATAGCGAAAGCTATATCTAACTGTGCTGCTATCTGCGCACCTGACTTAGTCAGCTAGCATGTACTCTCCAAAACCAAACATACTAAGTATCACTGCACTAGATAGGACAGCTAAGTTACCTCTCTACGCTGCCTCCCTCATCATATTAGTGGTATTATCACTCTCCTCCCTGACCATGCCTATTCCTCAACAAACCATTGGACCTATAGTAAACCAATATCAAGATGACACTACCACATACAGGGCCTGTAGTACCATAGACAGAAACCTCAAACTTCGTGCTCGCTTACCAAAATTGTACGAACTTCCAGCAAAGAAAATTGAACAAATCAACTTCCTAAAAATGAACATACTGCCGAAAACCACTGCAGAACACACTAGGAAAGCGCATATCCCTAAAAGACCCACACAAAAATGCTCCAAACCTACCATTATAGCAAGCACCATGCTCACTAAACATCACCTCAATGGTGCACTCATAAATGCTAGGTCCCTAGTCGCTCATGCTACAGAAATCTCAGATATTATTCTCGGACACCACCTAGACTTCCTAGCCATATCAGAATCATGGCTTCATAATGCAGCGGGTCCCGCTCTCTCCTTAGCAGTTCCCGACAATTATACCATCATACGAGCTGACAGACACACCTCCCGAGGCGGGGGTCTAGCCATTATTGCCAAGATCAGTCTCGACATAAGTGTCTCCACATCCCCCATCACAAAATCTTGTGAATGCCTCTCGGTCAAAATGGCCACCGCCAGCTCCCAAACATTAAACATTGTCCTGCTCTACAGACCTCCTGGTCCTATTGGAACCTTTGTTGAGGACCTCTCCACCACCTTGTCCAACAATTTGAAAAACACCTCCCAAACCATAGTGCTAGGAGACCTCAACCTAGGCTACAATGATATTAAAGACACCCAGTCCACAGCCACTGCTCTGATCCTAAAAGAGCTGGGCTTTGCCCAAAGAGTCACCTGTCCCACTCATAATAAAGGTCGCATCCTTGACTGGATAGCTGATCACAACTGTGGAGTAACCATTACAGACACTGTTCCCCAGATCTGGACGGACCACTTTCTTCTTCTATTTACAGTAGATACTAACTTAGCCACAGCCAAGCCCACACCTGCCCCTCCTATACCCACGAGGAACAAAAAGCTAATAACCACGGAAAAATTGTTGCCAATCATACTACCCCAACTAAACTCGCTCCCAGCTAACACGGAGCCTGATATGCTAGTTGATAAATTCAATGAAACTATGAACTCAGCCATTGATCACATAGCACCGCTCAAATTACGGACTAGTAAACCGAAAAAACATCTCAACTCATGGTTCACCCCCCACCTAAAAAATCTCAGGTTAACCAAAAGAAAACTAGAATCCAAATGGAGACTTACTCCTACAGTTGAAAACAAACTAAACCTTGCAAAGATATCATCCCATTACAAAAAAGATATCCTACTAGCCAAACAGGAAACATACAATACCAGAATATCCCAATCTAAATCAAGTGTCAGAGAACTGTTCAGTATCTTGAAAGAGCTGGAAACACCCATCATTCCCCAAGAAAACTGCACCAAGGACAAAAAATGGTGCTCAGACATTCAATCTGCCCTTATCAACAAAGTAGTCAACTTACAAACCAAAATCGCCCTAAAAAAAGCACCTCTCACACCTCAGGACGCCCTAACCCGAGCACCCCTACTTAAAGCTAAACAAATAACACGTTTCTGCTTCTCCAAGGTTTCTACCATTGAAGTCGAAAAAGTGATCCTGGGACTTAAACCGTCCAACTGTAAAGGTGACCAATGCCCTGCCCAATTAATTAAGGATGCTGCAAGAGAATTATCGCCATTCATAGCTAAACTCATCAACTCATCCTTCACTGCCGGAATTGTACCGGAAAATCTTAAAGAGTCGTGGGTCTTGCCACTCCTAAAGAAGCAAACCCTCGACCCTGCCATTCCTACCAATTTTAGGCCTATCACGACTGTGCCCTTTCTTCTAAAAATTTTAGACAAAGTGGCATACATGCAAATACAAAATTTCCTTGAATCCAACCACCTGCTCGGAACCCGCCAATCTGGATTCCGTCCCCAGCATGGTACAGAGACTGCCCTTATCGATCTCAAGGCCCAAATAGATCAATGTAGGGACAATGGCCAAGCAGCCTTACTCCTCTTGCTAGACCTCTCAGCAGCGTTTGATTTAGTCGACCATACAGTCTTATGCAGCCATCTAGACTCTGCTGCTCACTTCTCTAAAGAGGCCATATTATGGATCAAATCCTTCCTGAATAACCGTACCATCAGAGTCTTCTCTCCATCAGCCTCAGCTGACCCGATCCCTATAACGTGCGGTGTACCCCAGGGATCTTGTGTATCACCAACCCTCTATAACATTTTCACAAAGCCGCTCTTTGACGAAATGGATCATCTGGGTATCGCCTACACCAACTATGCAGACGATACCCAGATCCTCCTTCCGCTTTCAGGAGATTACGTCGTGGATCTGGCTTTAGTGAATAAAATTTACAGCATCGTTCAGGCATGGATGGCCACACACGGCTTATGCCTGAACGACGACAAAACTGAGCTCATAATCCTAGGCACCCCGACATACATAACTAAACTCAACACTGACTATGCCAGCTTCATTATCGATGGGAACAATATCAAAGTAGCAAAGGAAGTCAAGACCCTAGGCTTTTACCTTGACGCCACCTTAAACTTTGGCAAACAAGTCAACTCCCTAGCCTCTTCCACAGCATATACTTGCAAACTCATTAGAGCCAGCAAGCAATTCCTCTCTACAGACAGCTGCATCACGCTTGCCAGAGCCCTTATTCTGTCCAAACTGGACTACTGTAATGGTCTTTACATTGGGGCTAACAAACAGACTATCCAAAAAATCCAGGTCCTACAGAATAATGCCTTGAGAGCCGCGCTTAAGATCAACAGGAAAGAGCATATCTCCTCTATAAGAAGAGAATATAAATGGCTATCCACTCAGGACAAAATCCAACTTAAAATTGCCTCCCTTACTCACAAGTGCCTCAATAACATGGCACCACCCTACCTCATGGACAGGCTACACTTAAGAACTTCACTTAGACCAACAAGAATGGTCAATGCAAATTGCCTGTATGTCCCTCGCTTTAAACGTGCCACTATTGGAGGACATAGCTTCGCAGTCAAAGCAGCACAGCTTTGGAACTCCCTACCACATGACATAAGAGAACCCCAGCCCTTTGCGAAATTTAGGCAGAATTTGACCAAGTGGCTGAGAGCTAATGACATCTAACTAATCCGACCTGCTTGACCTGACTGTCCCTACTAGCTATCCACCTGCATGCCCCAGTTCTGATACCACTTTCTGTATTTACTCCATTGTATATTACTGTACCTATTCCACTGTATATCACCTCCACATTGTGAATATTCCTGTACTTTGATCACCTCCTGTCTCGACCTTGCTCCAGCCCTGCTCATTCTTGCTTATTGTATACTGCATTATGACCATGCACATGTACCTGTATATATTTTATTTATGGCAGAATGTATTATGTTTATGTAATTGTCCCTGTAACAAAGCTGAGCATATTCTTGTCTTGTGCGCCCTGATGCTCCAGGGCCTGGCGCGCCCTACAAATAATAAACTAAACTAAACTAAACTAAACTAAACTAAACTAAAGTTTTTTTACTGAATTTCATAGGTTTTTAGTAGCGCAACTTAACCATACCGTCCCTTTAACAAAGTTTTTTTTACTGAATATATATATATATATATATATATATTTTGAGAAAAAGAGGAGAGGGGCGCACTCCAGTTCCCTGCACAGTAAACCTTCCCAGCCACAGGTGTTCTCCTCCGACCGGTTTCTGTGCCAATACACGTCATCAGGGAGGCTGTCTTAACTTGCAGCTCACAGCAAGTGCAGGTGTTACCACTTAGTGAGGATTCTGCTGCAAGGACTTCTGGTAGCTGTAGTCATCAGGTTAGCAAGGAACAGACTCACACCCAATCCCACAGTGGGGAAAGGGGGGGAGTAGCCTACAGTGAGGCACTCCAAAGTTGGGCATAAATTACCCCGGTGCAGCACCCTATTAGATTTCTGAAGATTCCACCCTTCAGAAAACTTACATGTGTTGAGAAAAAGAGGAGAGGGGCGCACTCCAGTTCCCTGCACAGTAAACCTTCCCAGCCACAGGTGTTCTCCTCCGACCGGTTTCTGTGCCAATACACGTCATCAGGGAGGCTGTCTTAACTTGCAGCTCACAGCAAGTGCAGGTGTTACCACTTAGTGAGGATTCTGCTGCAAGGACTTCTGGTAGCTGTAGTCATCAGGTTAGCAAGGAACAGACTCACACCCAATCCCACAGTGGGGAAAGGGGGGGAGTAGCCTACAGTGAGGCACTCCAAAGTTGGGCATAAATTACCCCGGTGCAGCACCCTATTAGATTTCTGAAGATTCCACCCTTCAGAAAACTTACATGTGTTGAGAAAAAGAGGAGAGGGGCGCACTCCAGTTCCCTGCACAGTAAACCTTCCCAGCCACAGGTGTTCTCCTCCGACCGGTTTCTGTGCCAATACACGTCATCAGGGAGGCTGTCTTAACTTGCAGCTCACAGCAAGTGCAGGTGTTACCACTTAGTGAGGATTCTGCTGCAAGGACTTCTGGTAGCTGTAGTCATCAGGTTAGCAAGGAACAGACTCACACCCAATCCCACAGTGGGGAAAGGGGGGGAGTAGCCTACAGTGAGGCACTCCAAAGTTGGGCATAAATTACCCCGGTGCAGCACCCTATTAGATTTCTGAAGATTCCACCCTTCAGAAAACTTACATGTGTTGAGAAAAAGAGGAGAGGGGCGCACTCCAGTTCCCTGCACAGTAAACCTTCCCAGCCACAGGTGTTCTCCTCCGACCGGTTTCTGTGCCAATACACGTCATCAGGGAGGCTGTCTTAACTTGCAGCTCACAGCAAGTGCAGGTGTTACCACTTAGTGAGGATTCTGCTGCAAGGACTTCTGGTAGCTGTAGTCATCAGGTTAGCAAGGAACAGACTCACACCCAATCCCACAGTGGGGAAAGGGGGGGAGTAGCCTACAGTGAGGCACTCCAAAGTTGGGCATAAATTACCCCGGTGCAGCACCCTATTAGATTTCTGAAGATTCCACCCTTCAGAAAACTTACATGTGTTGAGAAAAAGAGGAGAGGGGCGCACTCCAGTTCCCTGCACAGTAAACCTTCCCAGCCACAGGTGTTCTCCTCCGACCGGTTTCTGTGCCAATACACGTCATCAGGGAGGCTGTCTTAACTTGCAGCTCACAGCAAGTGCAGGTGTTACCACTTAGTGAGGATTCTGCTGCAAGGACTTCTGGTAGCTGTAGTCATCAGGTTAGCAAGGAACAGACTCACACCCAATCCCACAGTGGGGAAAGGGGGGGAGTAGCCTACAGTGAGGCACTCCAAAGTTGGGCATAAATTACCCCGGTGCAGCACCCTATTAGATTTCTGAAGATTCCACCCTTCAGAAAACTTACATGTGTTGAGAAAAAGAGGAGAGGGGCGCACTCCAGTTCCCTGCACAGTAAACCTTCCCAGCCACAGGTGTTCTCCTCCGACCGGTTTCTGTGCCAATACACGTCATCAGGGAGGCTGTCTTAACTTGCAGCTCACAGCAAGTGCAGGTGTTACCACTTAGTGAGGATTCTGCTGCAAGGACTTCTGGTAGCTGTAGTCATCAGGTTAGCAAGGAACAGACTCACACCCAATCCCACAGTGGGGAAAGGGGGGGAGTAGCCTACAGTGAGGCACTCCAAAGTTGGGCATAAATTACCCCGGTGCAGCACCCTATTAGATTTCTGAAGATTCCACCCTTCAGAAAACTTACATGTGTTGAGAAAAAGAGGAGAGGGGCGCACTCCAGTTCCCTGCACAGTAAACCTTCCCAGCCACAGGTGTTCTCCTCCGACCGGTTTCTGTGCCAATACACGTCATCAGGGAGGCTGTCTTAACTTGCAGCTCACAGCAAGTGCAGGTGTTACCACTTAGTGAGGATTCTGCTGCAAGGACTTCTGGTAGCTGTAGTCATCAGGTTAGCAAGGAACAGACTCACACCCAATCCCACAGTGGGGAAAGGGGGGGAGTAGCCTACAGTGAGGCACTCCAAAGTTGGGCATAAATTACCCCGGTGCAGCACCCTATTAGATTTCTGAAGATTCCACCCTTCAGAAAACTTACATGTGTTGAGAAAAAGAGGAGAGGGGCGCACTCCAGTTCCCTGCACAGTAAACCTTCCCAGCCACAGGTGTTCTCCTCCGACCGGTTTCTGTGCCAATACACGTCATCAGGGAGGCTGTCTTAACTTGCAGCTCACAGCAAGTGCAGGTGTTACCACTTAGTGAGGATTCTGCTGCAAGGACTTCTGGTAGCTGTAGTCATCAGGTTAGCAAGGAACAGACTCACACCCAATCCCACAGTGGGGAAAGGGGGGGAGTAGCCTACAGTGAGGCACTCCAAAGTTGGGCATAAATTACCCCGGTGCAGCACCCTATTAGATTTCTGAAGATTCCACCCTTCAGAAAACTTACATGTGTTGAGAAAAAGAGGAGAGGGGCGCACTCCAGTTCCCTGCACAGTAAACCTTCCCAGCCACAGGTGTTCTCCTCCGACCGGTTTCTGTGCCAATACACGTCATCAGGGAGGCTGTCTTAACTTGCAGCTCACAGCAAGTGCAGGTGTTACCACTTAGTGAGGATTCTGCTGCAAGGACTTCTGGTAGCTGTAGTCATCAGGTTAGCAAGGAACAGACTCACACCCAATCCCACAGTGGGGAAAGGGGGGGAGTAGCCTACAGTGAGGCACTCCAAAGTTGGGCATAAATTACCCCGGTGCAGCACCCTATTAGATTTCTGAAGATTCCACCCTTCAGAAAACTTACATGTGTTGAGAAAAAGAGGAGAGGGGCGCACTCCAGTTCCCTGCACAGTAAACCTTCCCAGCCACAGGTGTTCTCCTCCGACCGGTTTCTGTGCCAATACACGTCATCAGGGAGGCTGTCTTAACTTGCAGCTCACAGCAAGTGCAGGTGTTACCACTTAGTGAGGATTCTGCTGCAAGGACTTCTGGTAGCTGTAGTCATCAGGTTAGCAAGGAACAGACTCACACCCAATCCCACAGTGGGGAAAGGGGGGGAGTAGCCTACAGTGAGGCACTCCAAAGTTGGGCATAAATTACCCCGGTGCAGCACCCTATTAGATTTCTGAAGATTCCACCCTTCAGAAAACTTACATGTGTTGAGAAAAAGAGGAGAGGGGCGCACTCCAGTTCCCTGCACAGTAAACCTTCCCAGCCACAGGTGTTCTCCTCCGACCGGTTTCTGTGCCAATACACGTCATCAGGGAGGCTGTCTTAACTTGCAGCTCACAGCAAGTGCAGGTGTTACCACTTAGTGAGGATTCTGCTGCAAGGCCCAACTTTGGAGTGCCTCACTGTAGGCTACTCCCCCCCTTTCCCCACTGTGGGATTGGGTGTGAGTCTGTTCCTTGCTATCCTGATGACTACAGCTACCAGAAGTCCTTGCAGCAGAATCCTCACTAAGTGGTAACACCTGCACTTGCTGTGAGCTGCAAGTTAAGACAGCCTCCCTGATGACATGTATTGGCACAGAAACCGGTCGGAGGAGAACACCTGTGGCTGGGAAGGTTTACTGTGCAGGGAACTGGAGTGCGCCCCTCTCCTCTTTTTTTCAACACATTTGTAAGTTTTCTGAAGGGTGGAATCTTCAGAAATCTAATAGGGTGCTGCACCGGGGTAATTTATGCCCAACTTTGGAGTGCCTCACTGTAGGCTACTCCCCCCCTTTCCCCACTGTGGGATTGGGTGTGAGTCTGTTCCTTGCTATCCTGATGACTACAGCTACCAGAAGTCCTTGCAGCAGAATCCTCACTAAGTGGTAACACCTGCACTTGCTGTGAGCTGCAAGTTAAGACAGCCTCCCTGATGACATGTATTGGCACAGAAACCGGTCGGAGGAGAACACCTGTGGCTGGGAAGGTTTACTGTGCAGGGAACTGGAGTGCGCCCCTCTCCTCTTTTTTTCAACATATATATATATATATATATATATATATATATATATATATATATATATATATATTGGCGCTTGCCGCAATCTATTTACTATAAAGCTTGAGGCTAGCTTTCAAGATTACTCTGCTGCTTGAGTTTCTTTTGCATCTGTACACGTATAAACTAGCTTAATATCTTCATCTGGTTCTATGGCATAAGCTTCTTCACCTTGATCCAAATATGTCACTTATCCTTGATACTTTCTTGATGCCTTATATAATATCTGCATTCTCCGGTCTTTGCATCTCTTCTACAGACCTCAGCATGATTCTGTGTGACCTCACCACTCAGCCTTGCCATTTATCGGCCCTGCTTCTTCAGGAATCTCATTCAAATGGCCATCATATTTTCTTGTATTCAGGTACGGTTTCCTCAATGGGTACCTTGCCTCCCAGATCTTCTTGGGTATTGGTATTTTCACTGGTACTGCACAGAGTCCATACTCTGATCTTTTTCTGTTCAACTGCTCCGTGTATGTCTCATACTCTGGTTTCCAACAGACAGATAATATGAGCAGGGCGGTTGGAGTAGGGGTACTTGGCTCTTCCTCTACACTCCCCCCTCTAGGCGATTCATCAACCACTTTTTCATCCTCCTTCACATCTAGACATCCTTGTCTGAAGAAATATTTCTTGGGGATCCATATCTTTATTACTCCTTTCGGACAACATGCTAATTTTACACGCTCATCCTTGTTCCATGTCATGAGCATGCATTGTCCACTTGGACTGCAGTAGATCTATCTTCCCACATGCTTCTTATGGTTCTTTGGATAGAAGAACTTTGTTCCCTCAGGTGCATGAATACTGGCCTTCACAAAGTCTCTGGTTGCTTCATCTGTCCAGTCTCTGACTTTCCATCCTTGCTCAACATTGATCATGATCTTCATCCCTGTGGCTTTCTTTGCTGTCTTCTTGAACTGTGATATTATTATCTTTATCACACAGAATCCAAGCAACACCAACACTATCAGGGCTCCTAGAAACTTGAACATGTTTGCCATCCATGGTGGAACCTAAGAAAATTACGATCCGAACCAGCTATCATCAGCAATGTCTTCCACTTCGTCTATCATCTGGCCATGGAGTTTCATCAGCATGTCTATGACCTCTGTCAAGGTTCCATTCTCGTCATCATGAGAAGGTATAAATGTACAACATGATTCTTCAATCTTTGCACAAACACCTCCATCCATAGCTGTGATCATGTCCAAGGCTTATCTATTCTGGAGAGTCATCAGTCTTATGGCTCTCATCTCTTCTCTGATTGCATTGAATTGTCTTCAGCAATTCCCACATGGTTATCTGTAAATCCTTGGTGTTTGCTCCAACCTGGATTCTAGGCATGAAGATCAAAGTGAACACTGAAGAAGTCTGGCTAAACAGTCTGTGATCATACAGGATAGAGTCAAAAGCTTCTATTGATTTGGCTGAGAAATAGTTCTCTCTCTTCATCCTCTTTATCAGCTCCACATATCTCTTCTTCCTCAGGTGAGTATCTGCTTTTGGAAAACTGTCAAGACTCAGATCACTTTTTGGAATCACTAATGCTGGAACATGGACATTCACCAGTGTGCATAGCAGTCCCCAGTCTTTAGTTAACTTCATGTATGCCTTGGATCCACAAGCCCAATAGTGATCCATAATTACTGCTGTCCAATGTTCATTGCTGGGGTTTCAAATATTCAACCACATTTCTGGTTCTCTCCCATTTTTCTTGTTCCGTTTTTTCTGAAACACAGCTTTGCATTCTCTAAAGGCACTATCTGCAAGGGTCCTCCTTAGTCTTCGACTCATGTCAGCAGCTTTGCAAGTCTCGGCCATAAAGGTTTACACAACATTTGTTAATTTTCAATCAGTGGCTAGTAGTGACCCATTATTACCCAGTCTCTGCAGATCACCACACCTTCTTCCCAGCCATCTGGTGATAGGATAGTTCCCCACATCTGCATCTGGCCTCTGTTCTTCCATCTACGAATGTCTTCTGCAGACTTTCCTGGAACTTTTGGAACATTTAGTCTTTTATTCACCTCTCATCTGATTCCAGTTCCTTTTATTCCAGGCTTCTCATATCTGATCACACGATTCCTACTCTGTGCCTTGTTCCTTGTTTTCATGTCTTGAATATAGTCATCTTCATCTGGATCTGTCCATTCAGTTGCCCTTTTGAGAGAGGCTGTTCGACCCATGAATTGGCCTCTTGTACTACAGAATGCTAAATGAACTATGTCATAGGGGCCAGCGGTCCATAATGAAACTGATACCTTTGCCATGTCTTCATCAAAATACTCAAAACACTTTTGTGCTATCTTCATTTTCTGAGGAACTTCTCTTTTAATTGCTCTCACACAGTAAATGATGCACATTTCAAATACTACTTCGTCATCAGATGGATGATCTTCAAATAGATCTTCATCAGTGACGTCAGTCAACGTGTAAGCCTCCCCAATGGTGATTCCTGCGCACCATTGTCTGCCTTCATCATAATTTCCATCAAGCAAAAGCATTTCTCCTCGCACTATGGCTGTTTGTAGCTTTAAGGGAAAGACTTGTCTCTCCTCTTCAAGCATAGGTATTCTTGTTCTAAACAGAAATTCATTGGGTGTTCTCATTGCTCTGCCTGCTAGGCCTGTAGCCATGACACAGAATACATACTCCATACTGAAAAACCTCTGATTCAAACGGTATTGCTATCGCAGCTATCTGTCCTTAAAAAGCCATAATAATTTTGCACACATTTAAATTATGCATTCCTGGTGTTGAACACTCCTGGTGTATGCCTTCATCAGTAAACGAGATTGTCATAATTAACTTTGTCATCAAATCTCGTCCCAATATATTAACAGGTGTTTGCCTTGAATGTAGCAATGGCAACTTCATGTCACATTCTCCTATGGAGACTGGTAATTCTTCAGTGAAAGGAACACTGCTTGTAGCTCCTGTGAATCCCTGAGTATTCATGGCATTGCCAGACATTAAACATTTTCCCTCTCTTATGCATAAGCGCCCGTGTCTACTAAAAATGAAAAACTCTTGCCTCCTATACTGACGTCTACCCTCAGTTCCTCATGAGGATTCGACATCATGGATAGTATTGAACACATCAGGTCTCCCAGTGAGCTGTTCTATTACATGTAGAGCCTCAATCCATTACTCGTTAAAGGATTCCCTCTATCGACAGTGACACCCCCTACTCTAGGAGTTATTAACTGTCCTGTGCTTGTGTTTTGCTGAAGCTGCATAGGTGACTACTGCGACTGCCCTTGTTTCAGATTAACTGCAAACTGCTGTGGTTGCAAACCTTGCTTCACTCTCAGTGCTTGCTGCTGCATCGTTTTATTCTGAGCAAATCTCTATTGTACTGCAAATATGCAGGCGGATTTGTCATACTCCCTTTCAAAAACTGGCCATTTTGCACAAACCCTTGAATTCAACACATGCGAGTAAAGTGCCCTGTCATTCCACAAGTCCAACATATAGGCAGAGGTCTCCCACCATGGCCATTTTGCATATTCTGATTACCATCCTGCTTAGAAACCCACCTTGGTTATTCTGAAAGTTTCCCTGATTATTCTGCCAAATCCCTTGATTACCTTGCCAACCTCGTCCTCGGAATCCTCTTCCCCTTGGAGTAGATCCACTATTCTTATGATCGAACTGCCTTTGATTATTCACCTGTGGCATGTTCACTGTTTGCTGTGAATTCGATCCATCTACACTCATGAACATTGCCTCTTCAATGGCGTACTTCGAAAGTTTCTTCTGCACTAGCTTTGCCTCTTCGCCCTTCCGAATATCATCTTATTTGCAATCCTTTTCCAGCAAGAGTCTGCAGTAATGCGCAATGGTCAGCTGAATTTCCCACCACGTTTTTGCTTCTATACCCACTAATTTCTGAAGCTGCTTTTGTACTGGCTCTGTCAGCCATTGGCATAATATATGATAGAATACCGGTATAGATTTTCCCCAAGATTCGCACGTTTCCAAACTCCATGCCTCCTGAACATTTTGAATGTAAACAAGCGGGTCATCCACGTCCTGCATCTTTTTCATCATTATAGCTCCCATATCGGATGTGTCCAGATACAGTACTCTAAGTGCTTTCCAGACTGCCACCCTACAGTTATTGAATGGTGCCCCATCATGAGCAGTGTTGACTGTAGTCACACCAGCATATCCTGCCCTCGTCCATACATCATCAGCTCTCTCACCAAGTATGGTGATTAGGAGACCCTTAATGTCCCCGATAGCCAACGTGTTTCCTCCCGTAATTTTTTCTAACTCACTTCGCCAGAAGTTAAACTCCGGAATTTACACCTTAGATTATCTCTATCCATTTGAGGCCATTGTATATACTGTGGTCTTGTTCCTCCTTTCTCTACTAAGGCAAACTGCAAAGCCCCAAACTCATTCTCATCTCTCATCATTTGTCTGTGCACCGCAGGGACGATATTGCCACATCGCCTTCTTCTGGGCAATGATCTTAATCTGCTTACATAAGGCAGTGATTCCCCCCTCTCACCATGGAGTTACCCTTTAGGTCTGTCTGACTGTGTCAATGGCTCTGATGCCCTCGGTATAGGTGCATTTAAATCTTACCATCTTGCATTCTTATCCATAGGAAAGCATCCCTCATGACTACATGCGTCATCTCTCTCTTCCCCATGGACGGTTTCCCTGTCTTCGTCTGACATTTCTTGTCCCCAACTCGTGCAACTTCTCTCTTTGTCATCTCTATTTAGAGTTAGTTTGTCTAGAGACAGCTCCTTATGCCTCTTACTACATGATGCTTCCTCTGTGTCATACAACTGAGTGCTCTCAAGTCGATTATTTTTTTCCTTTTCCCATTAGCTCTTTCTGAGATCTCATTTCATGGTATACAGCTCAATTCTGTGTGACGTCACCGCTCATCCTTGCCATTTATCGTCCCTGCTTCTTCAGGAATGTCATTCAAATGGCCATCATATTTTCTTGTTTGCAGGTACGGTTTCCTCGATGGGTACCTTGCCTCCCAGATCTTATTAGGTATTGGTATTTTCACTGGTACTGCACAGAGTCCATACTCTGCTCTTTGTCTGTTCAACTGCTCTGTGTATGTCTCATACTCTGGTTCACAACAGACAGGTAATATGGGTGGGGTGATTGGAGTAGGGGTACTTGGCTCCTCTGCTACACCTCCATGTAGCCCCCACAGCGCTACCAAAGTGTCCCCCCGGTGAAGCCCACCCCCTGAGCAGTGTGGTGGTCAAAGAACAGACCCGGAGCTACAAAAATAGCCTGAGCTACAATCACAACATCTTGCAATGCTCTGCAGCTCCACGCACTATCCACACAAGTGTGCGGCTTGGGGCGGGCCCGAGATGACAGACCTCGAGAAAGTAGGTGGTAGGCCCTGGCGCATGCCCCACGCTCCTCCTCTCACCGAGATCACCGGCGGTGTGCCATCGCGGGCTCGCCCCCACAGCAGCTTTCTTTTAAAGACAAAAAAAAAGAAATAACATATATATATAAAAGTCCCCGGAGGAACAGAGAGACTCTTTATGGCCTGCATGCCCTTGAGACACCAACAGAGGGTAAGGCATTGAGACCAATCCGATTTGGACTGCGGGGTGCTAAACATCACTGACTCGCTCCATCGACCTGCACGTGAGCTGCAACGCAAACACAGACGACCACTGAGGCACAAGCACCCCACAGAGGGTCTACAAGGAGAAACAATGACCCAGCCACCATGCCCCCATAGGAGGGGTGTTCGGCCCCCTTGGCCCCCTGTCACCGACCCTGGACACTGCAGCCTCCCCTCTGGAGTGAGGGATCCCTGGAGGCCCTGAGAAGGCACATTTTTGGACACGCAGCGGGTGCTTGCCACCATTCATTAAGGGAGCAGGGGCCATTCAATCCTCCTAAGCCCCCACAACACAGGGAAAGTGGCGGGGCAAGTGGTGGGACCTACTCCCCCTCCCAGGGAAATGGCCCCCTGTGGTCTGACACTTCCTCTGTACTACAAGCTCCCCTGCAAGTCCCTGGGGATAAAGCAAGGCAATCGGTCCTGCTGGGGGCTCCCGCAGCTGACAGCAAAGAAAATATCACCCCCTGGCACCGGTGGATTCCCCTCTCCCCAGCCCGCACCTCGGGGGACCCAGAGAAAGGATACAGGGAACCCCTGCACTTCTCTGAACTAGAAGTGAATACAGTTGGTCAACTTTTTTGAACCTCCCTCGTATCATTCACGGAACTGGCAGAACACCAAAAGGCCTCACACCTCCATACCTGCAAGAGGAGACTTGGTCAACACAGGCGCTACCCGGTCCTCCCCCCACCTGAAACCCTGGAGACTACCCCGAACGAGAAGAACAAGCTGGTCCACAGGAGAGCCCTGGCGCTCTCTATAGCTGACCATGGGATTGCACACACCAGACTCTAAAACAATACACCCAAATGCAAACTGCTGCCCAGGCCCTGCACCACCCTTGGCAAACCTCACCCCCGGCCCAGGAGTGGTCTCGAAGCAGCATCCCACCCATTAGTTGGGCAATCGCTCTCCAGAAACTTCACTTTGAATGACAGCCTCAATGCCCTCAGGAAAGCATGCCTACCACAACATCACCTGACATAGAGGAGTCCCAATCAATGAAGAAAGGCATGGCAGCCTTCTTGACGAAAAAAGAGGGTTCAGTGTGGACATCAGCAAAAGACTGGATGGGTTGGACAAGAAAGTGGACAGCCTGGACGACCGTATTGAAGGGCTCGAGGCAAATCAATCATCAGTGAACATACTAGACACCCAAAATGATATGAGACTGTCGGAGCTCGAGAGAAGAGTGCGATAAAAATTGATGATTTAGAAAACCGCGAGTTTCACAGTAATCTAAGATTGTTCGTTTTCCCGGAGCGAGAAGGAGAAACACAAACCAACATCATCAAGGCTATATACGAGGTCATCAGGAAGACTTTTTAACGAAGACAACACTAATGAGCCCACGATCGATAGAGCCCACAGGGTGGGTGGAAGCGCCCAAGGTCCAAGATCTCTGCTGGTTAGATTCCACTACTAAACAGAGAAATCAAAGATCCTGCAAAGGGCTAGAAAGAGAGGTCCGGTGGACTAGGTAAACTCTCACATCACAATATACCATGACCTGTCAGCATTTACTCTAACAAGAAGTAGAATCTGTGCACCCCTAACAAAATGGCTCACTGCCAAGGGAGTGCGATGCAGATTTTCACTAACCTTCGAATTTGAGGGCTCAAAATACAATCTCACAATGGAAGATGACATCGGCAAAGTGACTCAAGAAATCCTGGGTGAATCGGCGCCGGGCCCTCCCTTGGAAACCCTGGGGAATGCAAAGAGTAAATCCCCAAAAAACAAAGGCTTTGTTGACAGGAGACGTGTAAGAGGCCACTGCAAATTCAAGAAACTGAATCCGATATCCCCCTGCAGTCATAGGGAGACCCCTGTAGCAACAGAACACAACTTGCCAGGGTCCAAAGATACCATGGCACATATCCTAGATTAACTTTTAAAGCAGTGCAAAATCCTGGCTGCTGTCAAAAAGATAGAGAGGCACAGCAAGTCTTTCACAGGAATGCTCCCACCAGCCAACTAGATGACCACAACAGACTGTATTTGGTATACCTAATATGCAAGAGGGAGTGGGAGGAATGTTAAAGAACTGGGGTTATTGGGGGGGCTCGAAGATGTTAATTGGACCCAAGAAAACCAAAAGGTGGGATAGTAAAAGGTGGTCTGGCACAGTGTAATTTTCAATGCCGCCGATAGGCCAGACACCAAAAGGGGGGGAGAGAGGTAAAGTTGGGAGGTTTGTTATTGTTCAAAGGGGATTCAGGCTGTACAAGTTCAGGAGGTTAGGGTTAACAAAAAAGAAGAAAATCAGAGTCAATATGAAAATAGGGCTCCGGAAGACATACTTTGCCACACTAATGAGAGGAGTAACAGAAATTGGGTCACGGCCCTAAAATGATCGAAAAACGTGAATACAATTGCATTGGGTTTAGATGGCTACATTCCCCACACAAGAGATCTTTAAAGATTTGTGAGTTCAACCGTTTGAAGCTATTCGTCTTGTTCCTGCAGGAGACCCACTGGAAAAGGGGATGGAACCATACCTTAAAGCTAAAACCATACGGGGAATCTTCCACACCTCTTGTTTGTAAAAGAACAAAGGGTTGACAGTGGTAGTAGCCAACAGCCGTAACTTCACTCCGAAACCGCAACATAAAGACCCTGAAGGCCACTTTGTAATGGTGAAGGGGGTTGAAGAGTAGGTCCCAACACCTTTTGTTGGTCTTGGCACCCCGGGATCAGGAAATGGAGGCTGAAGCACATCAAGACACTCAGACTGGAGTTTCAAAGTCATCTGTTTATTCTGTCTTTTGCTGTATGAACATACAGTCCTAATGTCTACCACTAGAACAAAAATTGTTCTCCCTTTGCCATAATAATTTTTGGCACTCCTTGAGGCCCAGTGCCACTAACAATTCTGAACTCACCAAGTCACCCTATGAGGCTTTTCCACTGTGGATGTATGAATAACCTTGTCCTTGCGAAAGCATTTCTTCCTTTCCTAATGACACCTTCACCTAGGTGTTTCATTATTTATTCCATGTTTGCATATTTCTGAGTCTGTATATGGGCTCACTGCTGTTGCCCTCTGCAATAAATCTGCTTTGCACCTTTCCTAAACTGCTGTACCAATGGCACTCCCAGCGCTCATGTCCGGTCTTGGGCAAACCACTTCTTTGAATAGTAGGTGTGCTGTCCCCCTCTCGAGAATTGCCCATTTCTGCACAAATCCATGGCTTCTACACATGCATGCAAGGTGCCCTGACATGCCGCATGTCCAACATACAGAAGGTCTCCTAACTTGCCCCTCCTGAATACTTTGACTATCATTCTGCATACTTTGAAACCTACCCTGGTTACTCTGGAAATGTCCCTTATTATTCTGGATGCCTCTACCTCAGAAGTCTCCCCTACCTTGTGGTATAAGTCAATTTTTACCTTGATCAAACGGCCTTTGGTTATTCACCTGTGTCATGCCTATAGTTTGCGGCGAACCTGACCCTTCCCTACTAGTCACCTTCCCCCCTTTCATGGTGCAGTTTGACAAATTCTTCTGCACTCATTTTACTTCTCCATCTTTCCTAGCATAATTTTTCTGTTCATTCTTCCCCTTCAATAATCTGTAATAATGCACAATGGTCAGCTGAAATTCTGGCCATGGCTTAGCTTCCATACCCACTCATTCCTTGAGCTGCTTCTGCACGGACTCTAACAGCCCTTGACATCATTATAGCTCCCATATCTGACGTGTCCGGATACAGTACTCTAAGAGATTTCCAGATTGCCGCCCTACAATAGTTAAACAGTGCTCCAACAAGAGCAGTGCTCAATGCAGTAACTCTCAAATATCCTGCCCTTGACCAAATGTCATCAGCCCTTTCACCAAGAATAGCGGCTAGAAGACCTTTAATGTCTCCTGTAGCTAATGTGTCTCTTCCTGTCATTTTCTCTAACTCATGTATCCATTTCCCAGTGCCAGGAATTGGACTCAGGAGTTTATACCTTAAATTATCCTTATCCATCTGTAGTCAAAGTATATAATGTGGCCTGGCTCCTCCTTTCTCTAACAAGGGAAGCTGCGAGAATCCAACTCACATTCATGCCATATTGTCTGAATATCCACAGCAGGGACAATAGGTCTGTACCACTTCCTTCCTGGTAGCGATCTTAACTTGCTCACATAAGGTGGTGAGTCCCCCCTCTCACTATGGGACTGACCTCAAGGTTGATCTAGCCGCTCCAGAGACTCTGACACCCAAGATTTAGGTCATTCTAGATCTGACCATCTCACTTCTTTGTCTATCTTTGAACACCCCTCTCCTTGGGATTACATGCACTAGCACCCTGCTTCTTGTGCATGGTTTTCCCTTCTTGATCTGACATATTTATGTCCCCAATTAAGGTCACTCTCACCATTGTAGTCTCCATTTTAGATCACCCTGTTCATAAACAAGGCTTTTTATGCTTGAGGCAGAACAAGCCACTCATAGTTTAAATGTGTCCATCCTGCATTTTCCTAGTTTTCATATGTATGTGCACTGTGCTGTCTGTCATATCATATATTTAATGCACAGGAGGAATACTTCTGATTAGTCCTGTTTGTACATTTCATTTTCTTATTCTGCATATTTTCTAAAAACCATGTCTTTCTTTCCAATCTGTTTCCTTTGCTTCTGAGCATACACCCATCCCTTCCTTAACTCGTCTGGCGCTTAATTATTTGCCCATGGCGCACCCACTGATTGCCGCATTCCCGACTTTCTTTATCACTTAACCAGCCTTTAACTTTCGCAGATTTCCCTCAAGTCTGCCCAGAATATTCAATACTGCTGAATTGCTGTCTGGTGATCTCACCAGTACTCCTACTTGTACGCAAAATGCTTTCATATCTACTTCAAACAGTTTTTTGCTATTACTGTGGTACTCCCATAAAATTACGTGTGCACATGTGCATATATGTGCATGCTTGCATGTGTGCATGAGTGTCTGCATACATATTTACATCCTCTCCCAGGCCAGTGCATCTACATGAATGCCTTGCCCATGTTGGCACTACTTGCAAGCACTTACTTCAATGTTTTAACAATTCTTTAAGCTCAATCCAATATTTTTCCAATTTTGTCATCTATCGCAAAACATTTTCAAAAGACAACTTTTTTTCTCATTTGTTTCTGTCATTTCCCATAACTATTTACTGTGCCTGGTTCAAAACACTGTCCACTAGCACATTGGTCTGCCTTTTGCCGCATTTTTACACTAAAAATCACATTTTGAACCTCAGCTTCCCTTGTGCTCTTGGACACATTTTTTCCAATTTTGTCTCCAAATATCCTCAAATTTTGCAGGCATACTATACAGCACTGGAAACGTCGCTCCCTCGCTTGACAACCATCTACTGTATTCAAAATGTATTTAGTGCAAATGTATTCATTTGCATATATTTGTACTTCATGTTATCATTCCATTGCAATACTTCTCTATTCTCAAGAACCGGTCATGGCGCAACAAAAATCCATTTTATTCTCTTCTTATTTGCACATGTATTTGCTACACATAAAACCAAATAATTTATGGGCATTTCTCAATAGGCACCCATCAGGAAGCATTCATTGCCAGCTAGCTTAACATGACCAAAGCACTTCTCTTCACAATGGGACACAGCTAACACACTTCTAAAAAGGCGTTCCAAAAATACAAAAGAAAACAAGCTTCTCATCCCTAAAACATCAGCTTTTCCAACATCTCGGTCACTAAGGAGTTAATTTGCTCCATTCCCAAACCAGGGTCTTTCCAGACATCTGTTTTTTCATCATTTATTCATTGTCATGTCCTTCACATACATACAGCCTTAATGTGTGTTTCACTCAAGAACATGTTTTATTGTGAACATAAATTAACTCGCCTAGCTGCTGTCGGTTTGTTATCTTTTAATCCCTTTAAGAAGTGTCCATTCTCCAGCAGTACATGGGAGCAGTACATGGGCAATCTTTGCCAATTGCCAAGCTACGCACTTCCAAAATAAATCTCTTTTTCTGTACAAGAGTTACTTTTAAGCCCTGTATTTATCTCAGCTCTATTCTCCAAGCAAGAAAGAAATGCACTGGCACATTTACAGCTCTCTCTTCTGTGAGCTTCGCAACTAGCTGAGGAAAACTCAAAGCCACCATTTTTCATGTCGTGTCAAATCTTATCTGGGCTCTGTCTGCCGGAAATCCAGTGTGGTTTCCTAACATTCAAAGTATTTTAAGTTCCTAAAGGTGTTGATTGAATAAATATAAATGATTAACCCTCTGACTCCTTGCTTCTTCCTGCGGCAGAGATTTAAAGTGTCTGCGCATTTGGAAAAGACAAATCATGTTTTCTTCACAAAGCATACTTTCTATGCTCTTCGCTTCTGACAAGCAAAGTGCAGAATTTTATCATTCAACATTTTTTGACTAAGCAGGAATGTATTCTGTTCATGAATATAAAATTGATCTGTCAGAATCTGGCTATTGCATACATTCAAAGTGACTGCGCTTTCTGATTTTTGCTTGCATTATCTTCCCTATTATTTAATTTTCCATGTTTTAAACAAAACCCACCTTTGCATTATTAACCATAGCTCATATGTATCTCCTATTTTCTCCATGATTGATCACTTCAATTTCTGGCTTGATGGCAATTTCTTTTTTTAACTCAAAAAATGTATATTCTTCAATATATAAACAATACACAACACATAATTCAACACATACATTTAATTTGACAGACATAACAGGCTGGCCAGCACATAAATCTCACAGTCTCCTCTTTAAGACCTGTCTTGCCCCTAAGAAATACCCTGACATGGGATGTAAATTGCCTTTTTTAAATTCGTCTTTAACCGAATTCATCTCCTACGTCACCCGTCCACAGGGCTATATGTGCAATTTCTTCTGCGTTCTTTAAAACGCAGGAAACTTGGGTGTATCCTTATCGTGGTCTCTCCTCATGATACCTCTTAATTGCTTGGCATCTCTCCTCAAGCAAATTACTTTAATATTTCAACACTCAACATTTTCAAGTTACTTTATCCCAATCCCGTTACATCTAGGCTACTATATTACACTCTAAAACCCTTGATTTTCCCAAAAATAAAAAAAAAACATTTTTTTAAAAGGCCCACCAAAAATAATCATCCAAACATAAAAATAAATAAACATTTTTTTCTAAAAGGGGTCTTCAGAAATAATTAAATAATTAACTAAATAATGTTCTGGAAAACCCCCAAAAAAAGACCCTAAATAATTTGTCTTGGAAGTTTTCCAAAAACAACTTTGTAGTAATTTTTCTTGGAAGGCTGACAAAAAATAGTCCTTTTCAATCCCTAGGTGCCAAGGCGCCCTCCCATGCTATCAGGCCTACGAGTGCCCTCTCCTTCAGTATTGTGCGGGCATTTACCCCCCCCCTCTCTCTCTCTCTCAGTCCTGGTAGCATGTAAGCACATACCTGTATTTCCAGATTCGTAGTCCTCAGGCTTAGGACTCCTGGAGCCTAGGACTCCTGGCTGGCTCACCAAATGAAGAGAAGTTCCCAACACCTTCTGTTGGTCTTGGCACCCTGGGATCAGGAAAGGGAGGCTGAAGCACATCAAGACACTCAGACTGGAGTTTCAAAGTCATCTGTTTATTCTTTGCAGCAGAGCAGAACACAGGATACAGCATACTGAAGACAAATCTGGAACATCCAACTTTCTCTGTCTCTCAGCCCCTTTTATACAATCCAGAATGGTGAGGTAGTGGTATGATCAATGAACAACCCCTTTTCCTGCCTGTGATTAATTGGCCTACCTGCCACTCAGACCCAGTCTGAACAGGTTTCATCTAACTCATTCTACACCAGTGGCCTCTTCATGAATTTCTATGAAAAAAGTTATCCACTGACCTCATCATGACTAGCAGAAATCAACCATTTTGTTATGCTCTAGCATCCATATTAGAGTTGTCTGACTTGTTTTAGCAGAAATGGCCGACCAAATTACGAAATGCCTGACTAACTTATTTTTACACAAAACTTGGTCCCTGGTCAATTTCGAATCTGGATTGTCTGATAATTTATAATAAACTTGTACTACTTGACATATTCTCTACTATGCATGACATTCTGACCCTACTACAAAATAGAAAGTTTTTAAAGCGCTTTTCTGAAAGGCACTACATTTTTGATTTTCGCAGCATTTAGAGTCATTGATCAATCCGACAAGTTATCAACATTCGGTTTGAGGGGGAGAAGGTCTATCTCCAATACATTCAGTTTTAGGGGGGTCGGACTACCTCCTGTCTGGGGACATTAGAGGCCATTCTCTAACAATTATATCCCTATACTGCCCGAATGATGCCCAAGAACAGTACTGGGACTCAAACAAGGGTAAGATCCAAACTTTTACCAAGGGCTCACTGATAATAGGGGGCGAATTTAACATGGTCGTTGACCCTGAGCTAGATAGAAAAAAGGCAGACCCCCACATAGCGCCCCAAGTGCAGTACAGGAAGGCTGCTGCCTTCAAGCGGATCAACGCAGAGATGGGGGTGGCAGATTCCCATACTCAGATACATAGCCAGGACCCCCCTTTTACATACTACTCAAGAGTACATGTTACGGGAATCGACAACGGAAACCATCCCTTGGTCAGACCATGACTTGGTGAAGGTTAAAATGGGTGAATCATTCCCATTGAAATGCAAATCTAAATGGTTGTGCAATGATCTCTTGCTGAGACAAGCTCGCTCTTGTGCTACTGAAAGCGATTGGAGAATACTTCAAACTAAGCAATAATGGCGGGTAGCGATAGCAGTAGTCTGCAAGGCTTTCAAGGCCACAATTCAAAGAGTCCTGATAGGGATGGAGCCAAGAGAAAGAGCAGCGGCAGAGGGGACACTTAGGGGGATAATTGAAGCCCTTCAACCAGGAGGGAAACTGAAAACCCAGATGTTCCCCGGGGAATGGAACAAACTCCAGGAACATAAAACGAAGCTGAAACCCTGTTGATCTGTCAAACCGAGCGCAAATTAACATTCAAACCGAGCGCAAATTAACATTCCTAAAGCAGAAATACATGGAAAAGGGGGAGCAAGCTGATAACATACTGGCCTGGAGATTGAGGGAACAGAGGAAAGCCAGAAGGGTGGTGACCATACAGTCACCTAGAGGAGAAAAGCTCCTCGAAGACACGCAGAAACCTGAGGAGTTTCAAGTTTTTTTACAAAACTCTCTATGGAGCAAAATGCACAGGCGATGGTACCGATGTGGATCACTTTCTTAACTCCCTTCCGATCCCAAATCTCTCTCCAGATAAGACAGCTGCCCTGGAGGCTCCCATCACTGAGCAGGAAGTAATCAATATGATCAGTGGCTTAAAGGGGGGCACTACCCCGGAGGAAGATAGTTTCAATGTCTGCTTTTTTAAGAGGTTCCATTCCACCTTGGCCTCCTTCCTGACTAAACTATTTAACAACGCAATGGTAACAGGGAATCTCCGGAGCTCCATGCTTTCGGCTTTGATAATAATTAACCCAAAAGATGGGAAAGACATAGCCCATTGTCAAGCCTACCATCCAATCTCTATGTCAAAATCATGGTGAGGTTACTGGCAAATAGACTCAACCACTTTATGACTACCTTGGTACAAGGAAATGAGGTAGGTTTTATCCCGGGCCCCCAGGGCTCCGACAACATGAGGAAATCTATAGACTTTATACCAAAAAGCACAACACCTGGGAACTCGTGTATATCTAATCTCTATAGACTCAGACAAAGCTTTAGACCAGATGGAGTGGGGCTATATGGGAAAAGTCTTGCAAAAAATGGGCCTTGGTAGTAACTACAAGCGCTGGATTTCAGCCCTATACAATGACCCCTCTGTAAAGGTAGCAGTGAACAGCATCACCTCATCCCCACTGCATTTGACTAGAGGCATGAGACCCATCCCCCCCCTGGTGTACGCCCTTTCTATGGAATCCTTGGCAATAGTGATTAGGGAAAGCTCTGGGATCACAGAAATCCAATTGTGTGAAATCAACTTTAAACTGTCCCTATTTGCTGACATCTCACATTATATGACGAATGTCAGAAAATCCCTTCTTGAACTCCGTGGCCAAATAGAGTGATTCAGCAGATTCTCAGGCCTGAAAATAAATATCCCCAAGTCAGACCTGATGCCCATAGGAGCCAATGATGCCGAGACTAGAGGCAGAAACTACAAATGTGGAATGAGAATCGAGAACTCATCCACCCCATACCTGAGTGTTAGTCTACCTAGTGACCTCTTGAGTTTGGTAGAGCTGAACTTCCTCTCACTACTTGAAAAAACTAAATTGGACCCCTTCTGGTGAGCACCCCTTACTTTGTCTTGGTTAGGACGCACGGTGTTTGTAAAGATGAACATCCTTCCCCAAATCTTATATTTGTTCTCAATACTGCCCAAATCCCTCCCGAATTCCTTCTCCGCCAAATTAAAATGCATGATATCAAATGGTATATGGAAAGGAAAGACTCTCCGTAGGGACTTCAGAGGCTTCCGTCTTCCATACTTCGAGCAATTCAACAAAGTATCACAATTGCGAGTCATGTTGGAACATCTGTGATATTATCTGGGCACTTATTGGACCTATATCGAAAACCTGCAGACGCACCCTAAAAAAAGTCAGAGACCTGCTCTGATCCCCGAACAAAGCGATCCCTGCCCCCTCAAAAACCACCCCACTCTGGAGGTACTGTGGAGTCTGTGGAAAGAGAACAAAGCTAACGCTGCTCTCTCATCCTGGTCATCACCATTGAGCTCGATATGGGGCGACCCACTGGACATGGGGAAGAGGGACCTCCATCACACACAAACACGGTCGTGCAGGGGACTAGAGAAAGCCATCCAACTGTTCTCAGAAGGCCACTTTATTGAATACTAGGCCCTATCCGAGATCTTGGGAGCAAGCTCCTTGAGTATCTGTGAATACCTCCGCCTGAAATGAATCATTTCTGACCCAAGATGGTGTCCTAACGCCTCACAGCCCCTCACACCTTTTGAAAAGACCCTCAGTGAAGCATCGTCAAGGAAGGGTATTCTCTCTAGAATCTACAAAGTGCTGGTTACTGCAGACGTAGTGTGTAGGCAGAAGTTTAAGCAGGTGTGGGCATCCCAAATAGGGGTGGACAATTTAGATAACACTTGGAGTAAGATATAAGTTAATGTTCTCTGGTAACCTTTATACGTTGGCAATGGAGCACAAAATGCTTCACTGTTGGCATCTGCCCCACTTAAAACTCTCAGATATGTTTGGAGGATCATCCCCCTGCTGCCCCAGGCAATGTGGTCAAACGGGGTCACGGTACCACATGTGGTGGGAGTGGTCACAAGAGCAGATAGACCCCATTACGGGTCCGGTAGGTTGCTGCCGGACCCATAAAGATTACTAGTGCCTGACTTCCCGGTGACACCGGGATATTCCAAGATCGGTGGCCGGGAAGTCAGGCGCCGACAATTTCGTTAATTCCCATTCTCCTAGATTCCCATTGGACTCAATTGGAGTGGGGACCACAGAAGCACCGGCACCATTGCTAATGGTGCTGGTGATTCTGTGACGGTCTGCCTACCGTGGCCGCTGTGCCTGCTAGAGTCAGACCTGTCGGGCACATCGGGCTCTGCTAAGCAGACCTCTAGTATGCCGGTCTAGAAATAATGGTGTCGGAAAGCTCACTGGCACGTTGTTTCCGGACAAGCATACTTATAATGAGGCCCACTGGTCCGAAGTCCTCAGCTGGATCAGAGACACGATTGGTATAGTCCCAAACTTAGATCTCCTTCAAATACTATTGGATATCCCAGGTGCTGACCATGATGAACCCTGATTCCAGGATCTTATTGAAGCTATGTTGAGAGCAGAAAGAGTAGCCCTAGCCCAGAAATGGTAAGGATAAGGCCCCCCCATCAAGGAAAGAGTGGATGTGAAAGCTGTGGGACATATTCACGTACAATAAATTGGCAGTGATGATTAACGACTGTATGGAAACAGTCTCTTTGGATTAGGGAGCCTTCATCTTGAAATGGGGAAGTGGAAACCCTAAAACTTTGATTGAAGCTTGATTGTTCTCTGGATTGGAAGAGAACCCTGTGTCCCGTGGTGAAATAGGGGAGGAATTGGTCCTGAAGAACTACATAAAGAACACTTGCCTATAAAGAAAACATTGTTGTTCCGGCCTTATGCAACCAATCTAACTTCCTGTTGCTGAAATTTTTATGGTTGAGCAGGGTCCGACCTTCCTGGCTATCCGGCCCACTGTAGCTCTGTACAGCGAATTCGACCAGAGGAGGGGTCCTGGCTTGCAGTTTGGGCAAACTGGTTGGTCCCATCAGCTCAAGGGAAGAAGTTTCCTGGTGGATCTTCTCTGTCATCGGATTTAGAGATTCGGACCTGCAGCAGGGCTTCATCAGGCGGTTCAGTCGTGGTTGGGGTCCTCTTCTTCCAGTTTCTCATTGGTTCTTTTGTTCCAGTGGTGACTCCGCTATTCCAGTTCCAGAAACCTGCTTTTTATGCAGTTTTCCCTCATTCATAAAGTCTGGCTGTCAATCACACAGCAGGGTGGCTGGCCTGGCAGGGCCAGTCCCCTTAGCCAATCAGACAAGAGTGCGACTTGGGTTACCAAGGCAACCCATGGCAGGGGTCCGAAGATCCCTCCCTCACATCCTGCCTACCTAGACTATTAGGCGCCTTAAGGAGGGCTTCTGTGCAGATGCCCGCAAAAAGACAGCGAACAAAGGAATCATCCCCGGTTTGGCATGCACAGTAAAACACGAGAAAGATTTTAACATAAAGAAATGGCGACTAAACCCAAACGGAGCCAAAATAAAATATATTTGGTCAAGCTGGTTTATGTTCGAGGCTACTATGAGGCTACTATGATAGCCTGGAACAATACCACGTTTATATAAGATAATCGCGGTAGAAAAGGTAGGGTAGTTACCACTGCCACCAGCCAAGTCTTAGGGCCTCATTAGACGGACGGCGGTAAGGGTTAACGGTCACCGTTAATGGTACCGGTGACCGTTAACCCTTACCGCCTTACTACGAGTTCCCTTTGCGGGTTGGAGAATTTAACGCCTGCTTTTTGCAGGCATTAAAAACCAACCCGCAAAGGGACCAGGCAGCTAATTACGGTACCGCAATTTGCGGTGCCGTAATTAGCACCTTCCCCATTCCCATTATGCCCTATGGGGCAAAAATGGCAATGGGGAAGGGCAATGGGGGAAGGGGGAATTACCGCCCCAACAACCTTGGAATAGGGTGGTAATTCCCCTTTCCACCAAGGCGGTGCCGGTATTTTACCGGCATGGACCAAGGTGCTAATAGCACCTTGGTCCACCGCCGTCCGTGTAATGAGGCCCTAGTGTTAAGGGAGCGAAAAAAAGCTTCAAGAGGCACAGACAAAAAGGGATAAGAGCTAACCCTTTCCAATACTCCATGTAAGGTGGGGTGTACTGGGTCAGTGGTTTAAAGTGACTATATAAAGTTAAAGGCAACTTTACATGTTTCTGGGGGACAGGAGTCAGCCCAAGAAAAATGGAGTCAGAGGGAAGTCTCAAAGACAACCCTGTGTCACTGCACTGAAGGTGCTGTGTAACATATACAAAACGTGGTGCACATGGAGTAGGTGACGCTCCAGTGCCCAAGATCACACAAACAGTAAAAATACACACAGCAAAACACATGTAAGAGTGGGAAAAAAGGTTCACACTCTTACCAGGTGGAATAAATAAATCCTAGAAATCCAGCAAAGCTGCTGGGGGACTCTTTAGGTAAGGGAAATCAGCCATTTATGAGAATTCTCCCTAACAGAGTGAAAAGATTCCTGGCAGGGGAGAATACCAGGAGGTTCAATAAAATTGCATGGAGGGTGAAAAGATACCATATGAATGGAGAAACTATTTGTTTTACCAAGTATATGGTAAAGAAGTATACTGGAGATACATTTGCCATCTTAAAGGAACTATTGTTTGAAAGAGACACTTTGCCATCCTTAAGAAGTTATCTTTTGAAAGAGACATTTATTTTGCTATCCCTAAGGAGTTACTCTTTGGAAGTGACACCCTTACCATTCTTAAGGAACTGTTATTTGAGAGAGATACGTTTGTTATCCTTAAGGAATTGTTGTTTGAAAGAGACACCTTTTCCTATCATACCTAAATAATTCAAGACAAGGGGAATAACTGTCTGGATCCAAGGTCTCCTCCTTGGAAAAGACTGTTTCTGTTGAATGTGCCTTAGTTATGAACAACTTTGCCAAATATAAGTCATATATACTCCCTTGCACTTTTAGTGTTCATTTTAGTGTGATGGTCTGAGTAGTATATTTTGGACTGAAGGACAGTTTATATGTTTTTCGACGAGACACAGACTGATCTTTCATTTCAGTTCTATTGGTAGGGAAACTATCTTTAGTATAGGGACAGAAAGGCCATTATCCAACCTTTTACTTTAGTACAGATGTATGATGTTGAAAACATTACAACTGTGTGTCTGCCTCTCATTTCTGACCCCTCACAGCTCAGTCAGAGGAAAACAAACTCACCAGTCGCCAGGACAGCAACCTCTCATCCCAAATCCAAGGCAAATCTTCATTACTCACTTAGCCCTCTAACCCTTTGTGGTTCATGTAATGCAACCTTTTTAAACCAGCCACGGAAATCAACTATTATATTTGCATTAGAAAACCCAGTAATCTTCATAATATATTCACCACATCTCTACCATCACACAGGCTCAAAGGCATAATTGAGGTAGGCAAATCTCAAGCTGCCCCTTTTCATGTATGATTACATACCTATATCAATAAATAGATTTTATTTAGATTTCATGGTAAAAAGCAAAAGCTTACAATTATTTTCCTAAGAATGAGTCAGTCACCTAATCATTGATATTTCAGGCAACTCTGTGAGTGTGCATATAGGCTGTGATAATCTGAGAATCCCTGTCTAGTATGGTCTCTGTATCAGCACTATCAGGGCAGTGTGGGTCTTAGAGGGATTGAAGCCTCATAGGTACATAGGGCGCATAGCATGTCTTGTAGAGCCTTTATTGACAAGATCATCTGCTTCAGTTAAGTGTTGAAGCTGGGATTTGAGACCACTGTCCAATTTAGACCAAATATCCTCTCAGGTCTAATCGGTCAATGTTTGCATAAACAATTGTGTTATTTTCTGCAGTACTCCTCAAGTGAAAAATGAAGTACAGTAGCACATCTGTTCACAAATGTTTATACTTTGTTGCATTCATTAGATCCAACAGGTCAGTGATGTATAGATGCTGCAGTGAGGTCGTCTGAACAGTACAGTCAGGTGAAGCAGCCTGCACATTCTGGAAAGCAGTACTTAGTCCTACAGAGAGAAGCAGACGCAACAATTACTCTATGCCTTTTTCGCCTTTTTCAATAAACTGAAAAATGAGCAGTTAAATTGTGCATCAGAAAATGCCATTTCAGAATCATTATCCATTCTGTCTGTCTGGAGTTAGCCACAGATAGTCAGGCTCTTTCAAATGCAGTGCTAATTGTGAGGGGTCCGAAATGTGAGGTGGACCACGTTGTGAAGTTTTCTCAAAAAATTCCATTTTATTATAGTATGAGGTTGGATGAATTCAACAAAGGTAGCAGGCGACCCTCTCTCGGAAGAACAAGGCATGATAACCTGTTCAGTGGTTGTTAACCACATTGAGAGTTCTCAGCCATCTGATTTTTGCTCACTGTACCTTTCACAGATGGGAAATATCCATTTGCATATCAGTCTTTGTCCCGCCCACATGGGCAGTCCAGCACCGAAATGCTATGGCAATTCCTCTCTGAACAAGAGTACCAACAGCAACCCCATACACGTGTTTCAGCCTTGTTGGGCATCATCAGTGAGGTGAAGCAGAGCCTCTCTAAGCACAGTGTACGAGTCGGTGGTAGATCTTTCTTCGAATGGGGCCTCCCTATGGAACAGCCTCCCTGCCTCCCTGAAACTTGAGGAGAACCATCACAGGTTCCGGAAGCACCTCAAGACCTTCCGCTTTGCTTCTGCTTTCTCTCCGCCTCTCCCCTGCTAAACTCCAGGCTGAAACTACACTGGTCACTCGGCTACCCTCTGATCTCGGGCCCAGGTAACCTTCCCCACCAGCTGCACACCTGCACTGCCTCCCAGGAAACCCCTGCACTTGGCTGTTTCTGTATTCCTACAGTCTGCACCAGCTCTTGGCATTTGATGTCTGCATTCTCTACTAGCTGGCCGCACTTTTACCTACTGCTTTTATTTATTCTATTTATTTTTTTGTGTTGATCCTATGTATTTCACTGCCGCCTCCCCCTACCCGCACTCCCCCCCCCCTGCACTTGCATGATCTCAATGTCACCTGGCCTAGTAAGATCATTGTCTCTGTCTTCCCTCTGTTCCCCCTCCCTTGCCTCATTGCGCTTTGAAACACTTGTGTATAGGCGCATTATACATCCCATATCATATCATATCATATCTCAGTTACTCAAAAGAAGCAAATATTGTCTTGGTCAGGATGATATGCCACACTGAGAACTCAAAGAAATATAATGTCTCTGCAATAACCTTGCATGGCTCTTCCTTTAGCACCACAAACAACATAAAATGTCTCTGTGAAGACCACCTTGTAGCACTTCTTCAACTTCCACCTGGTCTACTTCCATACCAGGTTTACAGTCTCCAAAGGTATGCCATCCAGGTATAGGTCCCTTCCCAAACAGAGGTTCACAACAAGTGTTTTTGTGGTCAAGATCAACTGAGAAGAGGTTCACAACAGCTTCACAGTAGTCAACAAATTGAAGCTTCTAAACGTGTAACAACCTTTCATGGAAAACAAGATTCACATTGATGCTCATTAATACTCTTCTGCAAATGCTGCTCCTCTCCTTATGGATATCTTTTCCCAGAAGGACAGCCCCTTTGCCACACTTGATTCCCCACTACAAAAGTAACCAAAGACTGACAGGGATAGGGTCTCTTCCTGCTTCTCCCTTGGTTTTGGCAATGTGTATTTATCCCAGCTTGTACCATATGTTGTAAACAGTATGGGCAATATCTTTCAGAGCTTAAAGACCTTGCATTAACCCTGATCTGCTGTTGGCAATATTGGCTACATTATATTTGCCCTGGTTTCAATCTCTCTTGGCTTGGTAATGCTTGAAGACACTGGGGGTCATTACGACCCTGGCACTAAGGGGTTAATGGCGCCGTAAAAGGCTGTGGCACCGTTAACCTCTTAGCGCCTAATTACGAGGACCCTTGGCGGGACCCGACCTTAACGGCTGGTCTGGACCAGCCGTTAAAGTAGGGACCCGCAAAGGGACTTCAGAGGTAATTACAGTACCGCAATTTGCAGTACCGTAATTACTGCCTTCCCCAGTCCCATTGAGCCCTATGGGGCAAAAATGGGAATGGGGAAGGTCCAATGTTCAATGGGGAATTACTGCCCCGCCAACCTTGGAATGGGGTGGTAATTCCCCATTGAACATTGGCAGACTCGTTAAAATACCGGCAGCAACCATGGTGCTAATAGCGCCATTGGTTACCGCCGGTGGTGTAATGAGGGCCACTAGCTCTTATCAAAGTCGCCCCCTCGGGTTGCTGGGTTTTCCACAGACTCCAACTTTTAAGGTTACAGTAATTTGGCTTTGTTATAATAGGTTTTTGATGCTTTTCCCTAGTTTGGTATTCAAAATTAACTAGGGAATCACTTTCACTCACACGCGAGTGCTGCTTTTGCTGCTTTGCAATAGTTCGGTATACAAAACCTTTCTCTGAACGACTGTTACTTCTACGCAAGAATTTCTCACTTATCGAATGCCTGCTTTCAATACACGAGTGGGTATGGAGCACTCCAGGGTCACTGGAAGCCTTTGAACTCACTGGGTAAGATATGTGCCTCCATTCCCCTTGCCACTCACAGGACCTCTGTTACTGTGGCTCCTCACCACCCGGCAAACTGCTTCTGTTAGTATGCCTTTGCCCACGCCACCTACAATTGGAGCTCCTCTTGCTCCTGAGGCCCTCTGGTGCACGCAAGCCACCGGAGACAGACTCAAGGTCCTCTGGTGCATGCCAGCCACCTGAGATAGCCTCCTGCATGCTTCACGCTGCACAGTCTCTGCATACTAGTTCACCAGGAGAAAGCTTTCATCTTGCATTCTTCCCGCTGCTCGACCTCTGCACTTCAGATTTCTGGAGACACACATCCTCTCAGCGATGGCATCTGATATCTGCCAAAGAGTAGTTCCAGCATCTTCTATCCTCCAGTCTCTGCCTGGGCTGCCAGCAGGAGCCACACTCCTTCTGCTTTCCTCTGCTCTTCATCAACAACGACAACTATATGGCCTGCATACGAGGGGGCCTTTTAAGCCTCTCTGTCTCCTTCAGGTGTGGGTCATCGGCATTAATGAGCAGACTACTTCTGCAGCATTGTACCTATTCAGCCCTCTTCTTTATGCCAGTACTTAGGGAATTATGGGACTTGAAGTCCCCAATGGAAACATTTGTTTTTTTATTTCTGTTGTTTTACTTTTAAACCACAGTTTGTTCCTTATAACATTCTTTAAAGGAACATCACAAGGATTTGTCATTAACCTTGATTGAAAAGGAAAAGGCAGTTATTCTAAGCCGGTGTAATTCACAAATTTCCTTTCACTGCTCCTTTGGGTTTTAGGGAGGTCTTCAGCTTTACAGTTCTCCCCGATTTTGGAGGGTTTTGATTTCTCCCAAGGTCTAGGAGTTTGTGATTGTTTTCAACCCTAGTGAGCTTATGCCCCTTAAATAAGTAGCATCTCATGCAGTAGTTGGGATGCAGAATAACTCTTACACCAAATATATCTCTCAAAGCATTTCATAAAAATTGCATTTATATAGGAAAAACTTCTCATACGTGACATCCTACTGCGTGAAAAATAAGAAAAACCTACGGGAATTGTAGTTGGCTCAAGGGGAACATCTAAGGATACTTTCTGTACAGGATCGGGCTGTGATGGGGTCTCTACAGTCAGGTGGACAACTTATGCCCACCCCTAGTGCAAGTCATCTCCAACAGTTATTTGACACACAGCTCATCATTGGCTACCATAGGCTCTTCATTATATGGCCTTCTATGATTGGTTGGCATGCTTGTGCCCTTCCAGAACATTTGGTTCACTAGCAGCACGTAAGCTGGTACCCCAGGTGTCAGTGGGTTGACATTGACCATGTCTCCCCACCCAATTAGCCTAACATCTCTCATCATCCATGCCTTCTTCCATGGAGATTGCCTTTGAATTTGGCCTTGTAAAGTATTCTTGCTCCTAGGAATATATGGGAGTTTGAGCACATGCTATCTTAAGTCTAGCACTGCATGCCCAACTTCTATATCCATTCATAGCCCATCTGACAGGAGACTGCAATTTGGCAAATTTTCTAGCATTTAATTAAATTAAATGAATAAAGCTTGGCACTCATAGTGTTATTTCTTTCCACCTTAACAAGAGGTGACTCATTTTCTCACGATCACTGTTCTTCAAGGATAGATAACCAGTTCTTGGCTGCTCCAGCCTTTGTCACCAGGCCAGACAGCCTTTCCCAGTCTTTCCTCAATTCCAGCTGCTTCCTTGCTGCGACACAACGTTCAGCCATCTTCTCCATGGGCGTAAGCGTACTAAAATGGTGACACCAAATTCCAGATTCTTTTTAATGGTAGCACCGCCTGTAGTCTATTCAATACATATACCCAGCTTCTAAGATTGCTTAGTCTACTTGCGTTGCAGCACCTGTACAGTTATCAAATGGTTCGCATTTTCTGCAGTGCTCTTCACACATGCAATCCTCACTTTGCATATGAAAGTTTACTCAATTATTTACTTCATCATCAGCTTCCATAGTCTAAACATCCTCTTCTTCAGCCACTCTTCTCAGTGCGTCACACTAATCTCTTGTGACGTCACCAACTTCTCTTTCTTTTGTCTTCATAATCCTTTGGGGACCTCTTCCAAGAGATTGTCCTCTCTACTGGGATACATCAGATAGGATTTTCTTAGTGGATACCTTTTCTCAAAGACTCTCCAGGGAATAGGCACAACCACTCGTGTCATGCTTTCTGGTTTCCAGCATATAGGTAGGAGGGGGCGGGCCTTCCTGCAGAGGCATTTGGCTGCTCCTTTACACTCCCCCTTCTGGTTGATTCATCGACCCCACCTTCATTAATCTCCACATTTTGATTTCCTCTCTTCAAAGTGCTTTTTCGGGGTCCAAATCTTCACTACTCCTTTCAGGGATCCTGCTGATTTTACATGTTCATCTACACTCCAGGTCTTGTAGCTGCACTGTCCATTCCGAACACAATAGATCCATCATCCCACATACTTCTTGTGATTTCTTGGATGCAGGAACTTTGTTCCCTCAGGCGCTAAGATGCTGACCTCTATATATTTTCTGATATCTTCATCTGTGAACTACTTGGGCCCAAACCCTGATTCGACATCGATCATGATCTTTATTCCTACTGCCTTCTTTGCTGTCTTCTTGCACTGTATAATTATCATCTTGATTGCACAGAATCCAAACATTATCATCACTAATACCGCTCCAAGAAACTTGAAAATGTTCGCCATCAATTGTGCAAAGCATGAAGAGATAGACGCAAACCAATCTTCATCTGCAATGGCCTCTGTCTCATCTTCCATCTGATTGTGCAGTTTTGTCAGCAACGTTATGGCCATTTTCACTGTCGTGTGAAGGTATGAACGTGCAACATGATTGTCCAATTTTGGTGCAAACTCCTCCATCCATCGCTGTGATCATGTCATGGACATACCTATTCTGTAGGGTCATCAGTCGTATGGCCCTCAAGTCTTCTTTGATAGCATTGAATCCCTTGATGGTGGTATCACTCCCAGCGAGTGATCTGTAACCACTTTGCTTTTTCCACCGGCTGGATCCCTGGCATAAAGAAGGTTGTAAATACTGCAGCAGTCTGGCAAAACAACCTGTGCTCATATGGAATAGCATCAAAAGCTTCTATTGATTTAGCTGAGAAATAGTTCACCATTTGTGTTCATATGAGAAATTTGAGTTCTCTTCTGCTTAATATGACTGAGCAACAAGGAACACATCCCACCCAGTCCTTCGGCAGCTTCATGTAGGCTCTGGACCCCCAAGCCCAATAATGATCCATCAGGACTTATGTTCCTTTCTTCATGCCTGGTACATCAAAATTTGGCCACACTGGTGATTCTCTCTGACTTTCCTTGTGCCGTTATTTCTGAAATATAAAGATGCACTCTTCAGAGGTAGTATCTGCAATGATCCTCCTTTATCATCAACTCATGTTAACAAGTTTGCAATCTTTGGCCATTGATTCCTTTTCTGTATTTTTCACAACATCTTCGCACTGTCCGGTTAATGCTGCTGTTTTGCACACAACCAATCCGTCAACCCATCCTTCATGAGTCAGCATTGCTCCTTTAATTTGTAATTGTCCTCTTTCCCAACATAGTTGTATTTTTTCTTCATTCTTGCCTTGGCAATTTAACATCTAGTTTTCTTCGATCTGATTCCTTCTGCGCTCATTCCAGGCTGTTCATTTTTTATTATTTGATGCCTTGTTTCTGGCTTCTCTCTTGTCTTTAAACTTTGTACATAATTATCTTCTCCTTGATTTGTTGCTTTATTCATGTACACTATGGATGCTGTTCGGCCCTGGAACTATCCTCTTGTCAGACAAAGTGCGAGGTGCATCAGGCAATGGGCTTTCTTCACTGGTACTTCTGTAGCTATGAATATTTTGGAAGTTCCCATGGCATAAGGTACTGGAGAACACACATAGCAATTCTCCTTAGATGTTCTATCTCCCACCTTTTTCATGTGCTGGGACCACATGTTATTACCCAAGTGTACTGTATTGTCTAGATATGTGTTTATCCCACCATTATCTTCCTTTGCATTTCTCTTGTACCTCCCCAATGCACGGTTTACATAATACTCAAGCATATCAAAAAGAGTTATCTTTGTGGGGAGCAACACAGGGACATCTACCACAGTGGAAGTAAGCAAACCAAGAGTAGTTCCTGTAGTGGGAGAAATCATAGTGTCTAGCTCAACAAGAGCATCAATATAATGAGGCATGCTAAACAGGAGAAACGGGAAGACACAAAGTATAGTCGCACATACATATATCACAAACCAACTTATTAACCCCCACTACATGTCAAGTAATTGTGCAGCTCATCACCTAGCATTTTGGCAGTACTCTGGGCATCACGTTTACTCATCAATGGAGGTGTGAGAGGCATTCTCATTCACCTCCCAGTTATTAGTTCATGGGGTGTGAGGTGGTGGTCTGACCCGGGCTGATTCCTTATGGCATATAAAGCTATGGGAAAGCAAAATAGCAATCCCGTTTTCAAAGTTAGCTTAAGCTTGGCAATTCTTTCTTTAAGGAGGCTGTTTAGTCTCTCACATATTCCGTTCACTTGCGGGTGATAAGCAGAAGAAAACTTGTGCTTAACACTTAACAATAGTCTTATCTGTTTGAATACTTAATTAAAAAATGTGAACCATTATCAGATCTCAGCACTTCACACACATTCCATCTTGGGAAGACTTCACATACTTAAAACATAAAGCTTTACTGCACAAGTGGCATAAGAGTGTGTACACAGACCTGCCTCAATCCACCTTGAGAAGGAACACACCACCATCAGATACCTGTATCCATTACACACCTGCAGCATATCAACATAGTCAATATGTAAATGGTGAGGGGACCATTTGGTCAAGGAATGACTCTAATTGTTCTCAGTGTATGCCCAGCGGTAAACGTTTGATATACGATGCAGTTTACTACATAAAATGCAACGTGTTCTAACAAATTTGAAATAAACCAGTCTTCTGCAATTGTTGCAGCAAGGCTTTCCCTAGTTACATGTGCAGGGTAATGCAGCTGTACTAGTGCGATCTTTAATAATGCTACTGGCATTACTGGCCTTCCAGTACTATCTTGTCACCATAATGCTTCTGTGGGGGATAAAGAACACACCCTGTTTCCATAATTCGTTCTCTTCCTGTGGTGCACTTCCCTGAATCTCCATTAATTTGTTTTTTGACAAATGATTAAACCCTTCTCGTATTACCATAATCGTTACTACCCTCAGTTTGACATTTGGAGCATGAAAACTCAAGATATCTGATGAATACGGAACCCTTTTGGCTTCTGTGTCTGCGGCTTTGTTCCCACAAGAAATAAAATCTATTTGCTTAGTATGTGCTGTGCATTTAACTATCGCTATGGCTACTTGGAGTTGTAGTGCCTTAATAAGCCTGTCCAATAAGGATGCATGCTGCACTGGTGTGTTGTCCACTCAGTGGTAGCCCCTCCTTTTCCAACGTGCTAGCCCCGCGTGTACAGTTGATGCTACATAGGCAGAGTCACTGTACACTGCCACTTCCTGTCTTTTGTGTTTCTCGAGCGCAACAATAAGCACTACCAATTCTGCCACTTGCACCAAAAAGTGAGACATATTTTTGCACTTGCTACCATTTTATACTCACCATTTGCTCTATGCCTCACTATAGCTGTGCCAGAATGCCTTTTTCCACTTGTCTAATGAATTTTCAAAGGACCAGCAATAAGAGAATTTCCCCTCTTGACAATGCATTCTCCTTTCCGAGTGGTATATCATCATAGAATTCTAAATAATTCACACAGTCATGCACCTGATCACTCTCTGCTACTGGCTCAGCTACAAATGTGTCTGGATTCACTATTTTACATCTGACAATTTTAATCTTTGGGTTCAAAATCATTACTTCATGAGTAGAAGCTCTCTTAGATGTCAATCTACCCTTAGGTTTCTCTAAAATGGAAAACAAAGCATATTCCACAAAAAGTGTTGTGGAGCATCCCATCACAATACTTGTAGACTTCTCAATTGCGAACACAGCGGCTGCCAATAACTGTTCGCATGGAAAGTGTCCTTTCATAACTGGGTCTAACATCCCACTGTAATATGCTAAAGGTGTATACCCCAATGTGGTCCTCTGTGTAAGCACTGCAGTCATGACTGTCCCATTTGTGTGTGGAAATAAGAAAAACTCCTCAGCATAATTGGGAATTCCTAAAACAGGAGTTGTGCAAATTGCTTTCTTCAACTCTTCAAACCCTTCCTCCATCTCCTCAGTCCATTCTGATTTAACCATATTCACCTGTGCTTTCTTTAAACCCTGCAAAAGGGGTCTTGTGTACGAACTGTAGTCAAACACTGAGGCTCTTAAATCATGACATAGTCCCAAAAACGATTGCATCTCTTTTACTGTACGTGATTTTGTTCTTTTCATAATTGTCTCAATCCTTTTAAGTAACACCTTTTTTCCCTCATGTGAAATCAATTGCCCTATGTATAATATCTTTTCTTGACAATACTGTAGCTTATCTTTGTCTAACTTTTATCACTTGTCAGTAAACATAATCATCATCTGAATTGAGTCCTGTCTGCACTCATCTTCTGTAGTACTGCAAATTAGAATGTCATCTATGTATTGTATCACACCACTTTTCTAATCAATATCAACCATCTGTAGGGCCCTGTTTAAGATTGATGGAGACTCACAGTACACTTGGGACAGCCTAGTATGTTTCAGACGAATCTGGAAGAATGTAAATTAAGTCAAGTCTTGTGAGTCATTTTGCAACGGGATTGAGAAAAACACATTTTTCAAATAAATCACTGTAAAATATCGTGCTTCCACTGGGATACTGCATAGTATCGTTGTTGGGTTTGGAACTAAAGGAAACTCTGCCTCTACAATCTGGTTAGTTGGTTGCTTGTCCTGTATGAATCGCTACCATTTTTTCACAGGATACTCTGCAGTGTTATACAATGATTCTGATGACACCAGAATACCTTGTTTCATCAGTGCTGAAATAGTCTTGAATGTACCCTCATCGGCCTCTCGAGACATCGAGTACTGCTTTCTTTGATGTAAAATCACCCCTGGCTTCAGCTTTATTTTGACCTCCCCAATTCCCTTCAATATTCCTAGATCATAAGGACCTGTGGTCCATAGGACGCTGGGCACATTCTCCACGTCTTCATCAAAAAATGCTGGACACTGCTGAATTATTGCCATTCCTTGTGAAATTTCTCTCTTCTCTTTTTTATGCATTTTGTGATGCTCATATAGAATACCACTTCACCATCTGTTGGGTCATCTCTAAATGTGTCATCATCAGTAATGTCAGTCAACCTGTACCCTTCTTCAATAGCTATCACTGTCCTCCATGTTCTACCCTTGTTATCTGTTCCTTCAAGCATCACCATTTCCCTTCGTACTATGGCTGCTTCTAGCTCTTTAGGGATAGTCTGTCCCCTCTCTTCGCCCATAGGTATCTGTGGTCTAAACAAGAATGTGTCAGGTATCCTCACAGTCATTCCACTAAGCCAGGTAGCCATGTCAATAGAATGCTCATCCCATAAAGAAAAACCTCTGGCTCCACTGGTACACCTCACAGAGCTACTTGCCCTGTGAATGCCAGTATAAAACTTCCCACATTCATGTAGTGTATTGCAGGATTGGAACAAACTATTCCTTTGTCAGTAAAATGAATTATTGTGTTAAGTTTTGTCATCACATCTCTTCCCAAAATGTTAACCGGTCTTTGTCATGAATACAGCAATGGAACAGACATGTCACACCCTCCTATAGAGACTGGTAATTCATCAGTAAAAGTAATTCAACTCGTAGCTCCAGAGAACCCTTGAGCATTCATGGCAATTCCCGACATTGGATATTTTCTTTCTCATATACATGAACGAGTTACCCTAGTGTCTACTAAAAAAAAAAGAAGATTTACCTCCTAACGTCACATCAACCCTGGGTTCCTCTTGGGGGTCTGGTGTCACTGATAGTACTGAACACATCAAGTCACCCTGTGAGCTGTGCTTTTGTGGGTACATACATACCCCTGTACCTGTGAAGGGATTCCCTCCCACCACAGGGACACCTCCTATTCTATGTGTCAATAGTTGTCCTGTGTTTGCATACTGTTGTGTCTGCATGGGGGCGTGTTGTGATTGCTCTTGAGGTGATTCATTTGCACTTGCTCTGGTTGCTCTGTCTGTTGCATTTGTGGCACTTGTGTTTTATCCACTGTCTATTCTTGGGGAAACCTTTTGCTAGTTTGAGTGCTATATGGTGGAGGATACACTGTCCCCCATCTTGAGAACTGGCCATTCTGTACATTCCCTTGGCTCCCACATACGTGTGTAATGTGTCCTGTCATTCTACAAGTCCAACATACAGGAGGAGCCCGTCTGACTGATCCCCCTTTGTTTAATCCTACCTGCATGTTCTGATTCTCATTCTGTGTGTTCTGAAACCCACCTTGATTGCTTTGGAACCCACCCCATCCTCTAAAGAACATGCCTCTGCCTCATGGCATGAACCCATTCCCTCCTTGGTCCATCAGGCGCTGATTATTCTCCTGCAATGTACCCACAACTAGCTGTTTTCCCAGCCCTTCTTGGCTTGTCAATACCGCCTTTTCTATGGCACACTTTGACAATGTCTTCTGAACTAATTTAGCTTCCTCAGTTTTCCTAGCCTCATCTTTCTTCTTGTTTTTCTCCTGCAATAGCCGACAGTGATGCACTATTGTATTTCAGCCCATGGCTTTGCTTCCATCTCCACTTGCTTCTTCATTTGCCTCTGTACTTGCTCGGGCAACCCCTGACAGATAATGTGGTAAAATATAATGCTACTATTTTTTTCCCATGGCTCCCTCATTTCAATAGTCCAACACTCTTCAATATCCTGAATATAAGCAACAGGGTCTTCATCTTCTTTCATCTTGCATGTCATAATTGCACCCATATCTGATGTGTCAGGGTACTGCACCCTGAGAGCCCTCCAAACATCTGCTCTACAGTTATTAAATGGTGCTCCATCATGCGCTGTATTTTGTGCTGTTACACTTGGATATCCTCCTCTCCTCCATATATCATCAGCTCTTTCCCCTAGAATAGCTGTCAAGAGACCCTTGATATCCCCTATGGCCAGCATTTTTCCTCCTGCCATTTTTGTCTAATTCGTAAGGAGTTTGCCTCTTAAATTATCCTCATCCATATGTGGCCATGGAATATAGTGTGGTCGTGCTCCCCCTTTTTCCAATAAGAGGAACTGCATGAACCCTTACCCACAATCAGTTCCCATCGTCAGCCTGTCCATGACAGGGACAACGGTCCCTGACTGTCTCCACACTGGTAGCGACCTTAACCTGCTCACATATGGTGGTGACTCCTTTCACACTATACGATCATCCTCTGGGACGCTCTGGGTATGCTATTGGGCTCTGGCATCCTTTCCTTAGGCTGCTCTAGATTGGACCATCTTACTTCCTTGTCCGTCTGCAGGCTTCCCTCGGGCACATGCACTCCCTCCTTCTTCCCCACGGAAGGATTTTCTCTCCTCATCTGATATGTCTAGTCCCCAACTAGTGTGACTCTTGTCTCCTTCATCTCTATCTAACATCAGCATGCTTAAGGATAAGGCTCTATGCTCGAGGCTGAATGGATTTTCTTCTTCGTTTTGTGAATGAAATGCCGGCTATTGCTCTCCCTTCCCTCGGCTTTCAGATTTGCTACCTTCTGTTAATTCTTGATAGGCCTTATCGATCCTGTCTCTGATACTTCATATGTCATGCATGGCACAATTTCTGATTTCCAGCATATAGGTAGGGGGAGGTGGGACTTCCTGCAGAGGCATTCAGCTGCTCCTCTACACTATTTTTATGTGTATCTTGTGGAAAAGCAAGATGGGTATTACAACAAGCCATTGCATACTTTGGCACTGCAGAGCCCTTTTCCCTAGAGGAAGACAAATTCTGTGTCTCATCCCACAGACTCCTCTCATTCACCTGTGCTCTTTCACCTCCCAGGTGATCTGCCCACAGAACACCACCCCAAAGTCAGGATCAGAAAGTCTCTACCTTTCCCTGGCCACCTAGGAGGAGCTTCGAAAGCTCTTTAGGTCCTGCAGTTGGCAAAATGTCCATTGCCGGTGCCAGCCCATGGAATCTCGACCACTGCTGTTGTTCACCCCAGGTATATGCTTGGCTCTAAAAACAATGTTCCATATCAGGCATAAGAGCATTTACCTCCTGAGGAGCCCTAACACCCACCCATTGTTGCTGGACTGCTTATTGATCACTGACAAAATGCATTCGCTATCCATTCGGAACAATGCATTTGTGTTCTTCCAATGCCACCCCCACAGATCAAGTGTCACCAGAACCTGGACAAATTCCAAGAAAGCAATGTTATTTTTTCCCCACATTCCACTCTGCCTACCATTCGGCCGCAAACCAACTCCTTTCCTACTTCATACTAAAACCATGTGCCCCTGCCTCATTTGAAAAAATGTCCAAATTCCATTGTACCACTGTTTCCTCCAGGCACATTCATATCCCATTATAGGCTTTCAGGAAACGCTTCGGAACACTTCTAGGACATTTCTGATTCAAACCGGTCCCACAGTGCAGTCTTTTTGCACCTGATCATGCTAAAACAATTTGTCTAAAAAAATTCCTTCCAGGTGCTGCCACACTGCACACAAAGTTCAGATAGCTTAATAGCTGTTGTACTTTTCTCACCTCATATTTTCTCTTGAACAATCTTCTTTGTCTTATCTTCTGTAATTGATCCCCAGGCAGCCTTGATTCCTATCAAACTGCCTCCAGATCTATGCCCAAGAAAGAAATGACCAGGAAAGTTAGTAGTCAGGCCAGCCCATCTATCTTGTAAGGGCCCAGAGAGACGCCCAGGTCCTCTGACAGCCACTTGAACTCCTCCAATAGTCGAGCACATTCCTCATTACTCCTGCCCAACATAAGGAAGTCCTCTGAATAGAGCACTATTTGCTGTGATCCTGTGTACTTCCTAAAAACCCATTCCACAAATGTATTGAGCCACTCAAGCAGTTTGCACATGCCAGAGCAGACCATCAGCAATGCCTTGTCCACATATATTTTCACTTTGAATTGAATCCCCAGCAGCTAGAAATAACAGTAGTAGAAGGAGCCCCCTTTTGTCTTATGTGAAATTTTGACAGATGGACATGCCCCATTTTTCCAGTCTTAGTCCCGCCCCCTTTTGATGTTCTTTGATATGAACATAATATAAATTTGATATAAAAGTGATATCAATAATGTTTGATGTCGATTTGTTATCAAATGTATATTTTTGTAGGAAGTGTTTTCTAATTTTTATTAGTTTTGATATAAGTGAATATACGTTTGATATAAAATCTATCTTAAAATGGGAGCAGTGCTTGACGATGTTGCTGGGTCGAGTGCCGACAACGAAGTGAGCTCTCAAGATGGGCACTGTGAATCTAAGGTTTTGCAAAGTGATGGGTTGCTGATGTCATAGAGGGGTTCCACCCCAGGGTTATACGAAGCGGATATCCATTTTATAGAACATTGATAAGCCCCTTAAGTTTTTGATAGCAATTTTATTGAGCCCGAATAATTTTTATATAAACTTTACAGAAAGCGGAAAATGATATCAACCAATTTTTATATCTTTTTGATATAAAAATGTATATACGATATAAAACATATGTTTTGATGTATACATGTATATAAAAATAAATATAAAAAATCATATTTTTGGATATAGATATGTATGTGAAAATTAATATAAAAAATCATATTTTTTAATCTAGACATTTATAGAAAAATGTATAGTTTTATATCAAATATGTATTCACATTTGTTATATAAACCTCCCCAAAAATGTTGATATAAAAAATGTATACCAATCTTATATGAATTGGCTTTGATACAGAGTGTAAAAAATGAAAATCAGTTTACTTTATAAGTAAAGTGTGCTTCCCGGAGCCAAACTATTGTTTCTAAGGGGTTCACAGTATCTTGTTTGCTGCATACATGTGTCCCTCTGTGACCCACCAAAGAGCTGTAAATCAAAACGGCAAAGGGGATTTATGCATACAACAAGGCCTGGGGAATCCTAGGAATGTGCTGACGCAAGGAGATGTATTCTATACACATCAGCAGAAAGCACAGATGGGCTTTATATTTAGCTGGTCGGAATACAGTGTGTTTGTGCCAGCTGTATAAACAAAACCACCCATATAAATACATGTTTACCAACTAAAACCAATGCTTGTTAGGAAGGCTATTTTTAACTTATGACTGAAGGCGGGCACAGAAAGCAGCTGCAGGATGAACATAGTTTTAGATGGTGCAACAAGGGTACAGGAAGCTAACTATGTACAAGCTACGGTGGCACTTGCTAATTCTTGCAGAGTATGCAGGTCATATAATGTTGTGCTTCTTTCGATAAGAAAAATGGCATTGGTCCCAGGAAGCATCTGCATGGGGGAGGTTATTTTTAGATGTTGCTATACCACATAGGAAATAGTATACATGAAATAGAATGCTGTGTTTTCTTGATAAGAAAACCATTTCTGCAAACTTAACAGAAATACATAAATCTGTGCATTGGTGGTGATGAAAACCACATTGAGCTTTCACCACTTAAAAGGGATCTCTGACTCCAGCATGGGGTAATGTCGACCAAAGTGTCAAAGGATTGATTCACCCATGTGGACACTGGCTAATTGACATGGAAAACTTGATTGCAACTCTGCGGGGTGCCTTGCTTCTCGGCTGGATTTGATCGTGGGTCTGTGGACCCCTGCAGAGTCTTTTAAATGGTAGCTGGTCCTGCAGCTTATTCAGAGTTGTATTTCAACAACAGCAAAAAGGAGAGTGTGGGGGTTATTTCAATACTTGAATGTATTGGTTTTATATGTTTCTAACCTTTCTGACTCATGACATGAGGCAGGCCCTTTCCTCAACCACATTCAAAGAGGTCACTGCACAATCTGCAATAAAATAATGTATGTACACTCCTCCCATTGAGGATAGGTGGTGTATCATCCTGAACTCCCTTTTTTCTTTGTTGGGCACAGTGCCCATTGGTTATATGATCAGATCGGTCAATGTGTTATTTGGAACTGACCAACCATTATCCCCTCCAGAGGTTCTTTCCATATCATCTCTTCTAACAAATACATCTGATCTTTTTTATACTATGTTGTTTGCCCATCTGTCAATCCTCAGGCCCCTCTATGGGTTTCATAAACCCTTCTCAAACCATCTGTGGGATGTCTTGACCTACTTTTGCTCTGCCATGCGGCATCCCTGTGTTCTGATGGTGCAGAACCATCAAAATGGCAGCAAAACCCTTGTGCGCGCCACAATCCTATGAAAATCGCGCTTTGCAACACAAAAAGATGGCTGCCCAATCTGCCATGCATGGTGTCAGTGGTGGAATAGAGTTCTCACTCCTGAAACATGTCACTGGGCTTCACAACAAGTAAAAATGGAGCTCAGAGGGAAAAGCAGTGCTTTGCTGAAAGAGATCCAAATCTCACTTTTAGATCCTTTTTCTTGGTTGCTGAAACTGCAGAATGCCAGTACAAAACGCCCTCAAACATCCAATATTCTTGCTGGGTGCTACAATTCACTTAGTTTAAGAAATCATTGTGAATTTACAATATCCTGAAAAGCGGAATTTGTCATAAAAACATCCACAGCAAAAGTTGCCTGCCTGTGGAATCTGTCAAAATGTGGGCGCAATACCCTCGGCCACCTGAATGACAGCTGTCAGAAGCCTTCATGATAAACCTTAAACTTGTACAAGCTGAAATCAAATGGTGGAAAACTAAGTGGCCTGTTACTGAGAGTAACCTATGCTGTAACTGTTTAATCTTATGGTTTAGAATCTGGAATCAGTGTTCTAGCTGCGTGTTTGGAAATTACAAGTTTGTTTTAAGCAAAGAAAAAATGCAACATAATAACATTTGAATTTAAGCCTGACTAAAAGCAACCAAACCAGTATAAAAGCTTCCCCCACAGAGGCCAGGCCTCTCCCCTCTGCTTCCCTCCACCAGGAGATCACACCTAAGTGATGATTATTGGGTGGGAGGAGAATTTGGGCTCCAGTGGGAAGGAGTCAATGGACATCCTCCAGCTACAGGAACTGCCAAGTGCGAAGGATCGTAAAATGGCCTGAGCCCAGGAGGAACTGGGATGAGACTGCTTCTGAGATGCAGGGAGCTAGAAGGATGCGGAGACAAACAACCATTTGCTGCTTAACAAGGACCAAAGACACATTTTAAAAAGACTGATAACTTACTGTGTAAAATTGTTAAAAACACAAAAATAACAACATGTTTAATGTAAATATTGGCTTCACATTTTAAAAGGCGTCCAAACTCTGTGACATGTTCTAGGAAGAAACGGCAGAAAATGTGATATTACACAAAATGTATTTTTGATAGAAGCATGAAACCTCATACACTTATGCCCATATTCAATGCGCACATTAGTAGAAATTCGTTCCGAAATTGGACATTGTGTTCCAGACAAAAAGGGCAAACTTCTGTAAAAAGCAGACACAAGATCTTACAGCAATGGGGTTGGGAGGGGTATCTGCTACACAAAATATGTCATCTGTATGTATGATTGTTATAGAGGTTGCACATGTGAACATATGTATTGAACCAAAAGTAGATTGTGTGTTCAAGAGGCTAGGGGTGGACTCTAGACCTCGTAAACCCACATCATCATGGTGACACCATGTTTTTCTCCTCCTATCAAGGAAGAGCGGAGACTCTGACCAATCCCTGGCAAAGGGGCACGCTTAGGATAAACCAGCACACACACTCCTTTATCATAAGCATAAATAGAGACAGCTGAGCACTCAAAAAGGACAGACAGATTCACCCACTAACCGATTGCTGGCGGAGAACCCTGGAGCAGAACCATCCATCTTCCTTGCTCCAGATTCCAGAAACTTGGCAAAGTAGAAAGGCCCATTCCATTAGCTGAACCATTTTCAGTTAGGCCTTAAATTTCCACAACCAAAACCTACCCCAGAAACCTAAGGGGAACATCAAACAAACAGCCGGGCTGTGCTGTACTGCTTGTCTGCTAAAATAATTATTACCAGAACCAAAAGATTAAATCCAGTTGTGCCGTGCTGTGACCAGAGCCATTGCAGATCAGATCCAGTCCAGTTGTGCCCTGCGATGTCCAGATCGCCTTGACGCTGCCAGTCTGTCCTGACCAGAATCCCTGACCAGAATCCCTGACCAGAATCCTGACGGGTCCATTTGAAACTCATAAAGTGAGTATCTATAGATAGAATGGTGGCACTAGCCTATGTACCTTGCTTAGTCAATCCCTATTTTAAACCCATCCTCTCTTTCTTTCCGAGCCAGTATTGTTAGAACTATCTTTGCGTGGACTTTTCTCTCATATGTATTCCTAAACCCTAACTTCCTATTGATCGATTAAGAAAATAATTCCCAACCCAAACAGAAAGTAGAGTATCACACCTGAATTGTTATGAGCGACCGTGAATGACCTTCCTGTGTGGCGTTATACTTTTGGTAGTCTTTAACATAGTGTAAGAAATCCTTTTTGCCATTCTTGCGCCTATCTCGAAAAAACGACCTCCACTAAAACGTCCATAACTCATTCAATTTGCTAGAATCAAAATGTCAACGTCTGATTGTAGCTAACATCCACAGCTTTAATTTGCATCTAAAACCACATCCCAAATCCAAATAGTTCTCCCATAATCGCGATTATCGTGCACTAAAAAGTTTGCCGCAAATTTTGTTTTAGGGAAATTCTGAGACGTGTAAAACAGCTTTTGATTGTTTCTGACCTCAGTTTTAAGATTTCACATTGCTGCTTAGTATTAAATCACTGCTAGTGTTGGTGTGTAACTATCAAAAGCGGCTCCCATAAGAATTTAAACAATTTCAGCAATTGAAACCATATTTACTGTTTTTACCCATTCCATTCTTCAGATAACTTTGAAACCATTTTGACAGCTTGCCAATCAATTCTGTTTTTCTCTTGCGTTGCTGGGGGGAAAATGGGATTGAAATATTGTTTGAATTTTGCCATTCCTGAAACCTGTTCTCTCCTCCTATCTCTTTACACTGTCTATTGGGGGGTTGAGGGGTGTGCAGGGGGAAATAGTAACCACACTGCTATCTGTTCTGGACACACACACAAAAGTATTATTTCTGTGCTGAATTATTTTGCTCACTATTGCTCCTTGTGCATTACACGCTAGGAGTTGAATTAGGTGAAGTGCCAGATTCAAATCACTTACACATCCGTCAATGAATGAGCCGCTCCTCCGACGGAGGATAAATCTAGGCACTCTTTTAGGTTTTACCCTCTCACCAGAGTATGCGCCTTTTTCTCAAGAAATGTCTGTGTCTAACCACCCCTTTATCACCCACTCATCACCTCATACTCAGCATTATTTGTGAGGATATGTGAGAGGATGCTGCTGGTGCATTTTGCGCATTCCTGTTTGCATCTACATGCCGCTCAGGAAGATGTTGATCTATTATTTTGCCCTCATGCACCTCTATTTCCAAATCCTCCTCGTTGTTGATCCCCAAATCTATTTGCTTGGGATGCAACTGAAAGGGCACAAAAGGCACTTACAGCCCGCCAACCGTACAAGGGCCTGCCACTGGCCTGGTAGGGGCCATCCAATGCAACCATCGTTCTGCATTAACTTCTCCCCATTGTTCTCCCTCGTCATTGGACATTTGTGACCTCATTTCTTCATTGTAAGAAACCATGTAAATCTGTGCTTTGCTGATCAAATATATATACTTGAAAAGTGCAATGCTCCACTCTGGAAACCACTCACAGTAAATACTACCTTTTTATATGGAAACTGATGTCCAATTCACAACAGTCGTTGGCGTTCTCGGCCTCCTGATCATCTACCATTCCTTCTCTTTTGAGCCCACTTTTAATCTCACCTCACTGTGTAATAGCTTAAATATCTCTACAAGCTCCCATTTCCAAACTCTGTCTTTCATCACCAACATTACATGTGATGCCCATAGCTTAGCGACCCCAAATATGGCAGCCTAAATTCCTTCCTTTCTTTCCTTTTGCGCTCCTCCTTCCCCTTTGGCCGTACTGGCCCTCTACTTCATCCTATAATCTACCTTACCTCTCTTCTTGTGCAGAGACTCTTATTTATCCTGTATAGTGTCCGTTTTCCTCTTTTTACCGTTTTCCATCCCTAAACCTTCCCCTCTGTCATCCATTCTCCTTAACTCTCAACTCCATCGTTTCTACTCCTCTTCCTCATTGCCCAAGCCTACTTACACCCTTTTGTCTTTCAAAAATAAATGCCTCAAACTCCACCATCTTCCCTGACATTGCCTTTTGCTCCCTGTCTTATTTCTCCTTCACGAGCCCACCTCTTTTCCATGCCAAGACCATTGTACCCTTCTCGCTCTGAGCGCTATTGTCTTTTATCACCTCTGCTTCACATCTCACACTTTTAATACCAGTTGTTCTGGGACTGCACCATGACTCTTCCTTGTGCCTGCATTGTCCTTCTCATGGACACACCTTTTCTCCCTTCTCTTTCATCACTGTGTGCAGATTTCATCTTTCTTCGACCATCATTACCCATGTGTTTACCATTTTCCTGGGTGTCCCACCATGCTCTCCCCTCACCATCATTCTCCTCTGACTCGATAGGTGACATTCCCCCATCCTCTTGACCAATCCTAGTCCAATTCTCACCTGTCTGTCCTCCTACTCGTACTGGCCTGCTTCTGATACTCCACTCTTCTTGCAGTAGATCCCACGCTCCTCTCCCTAGTCACTTTTCTTTCACACTGTTACCCACATCACTGTCCTTTGCTACGACTTTTCCTGCCTTGTCTGCCTCCTCTTACCCTTCTGTCGCCGGCCTCCTCATCAGGTTGCTGTATTGGCCAACTGGGCCATTATTTAGTCCATGGTGGCAGATTTATTTTACAATGTGATTCTGCTCCTTATTTTTCCCCCCTCTCCTGTGGCCGTTCCACACTGAGGACATGTACCTCTAGTAATGTCTGTCTACCAGACCTTACACCCCTCTACTCAGTCCATATCCACCTTCTCACTCCTTCTCGTTCCCTTTCTCTCCCTTCATCCAGTTCCAACCTCACTGCACTCTTACCGTCTTCTTTTTCTCATCCCCAGCTCTTCTTCACACACAAGCCCCTCTTCTCCAGCCTTCTTCCTTCTTTTATCCATTGCTCCTTTCTTTACTGTACATGCGTTTTGTTTCACAGACGTGCTCCCACTCTCAGCCCCAAAATGTTCCATCTGAGCCCATTCAGACCTGGTTCTTGCCCTCATTATGGGATGATTGTCTTCACTTCCTACTTGTATCCTTACTAGCCTCAATATCCAGCCTGCTCCCCCCCCAGGCCATTTGCCCCTCGCCCCCCATACCCTTAGACACGGACCTATTTTCCGGTCTTCTCCCCTCTCTCCTTTTATATCCGTTTCTGACCTATTGCCTTAAATAACATAATGCCAGCTACGTGCTGCCCCCTCAATGGGATCGACTGCTTGCATCGCCATAGCTGCCCCCTTCCCCTGCCTCATGTGGCATTGGAAAGGACTCCCTTTCCGTTATTTATTTCAGTGCCATCCGACTATCTAATAACTGTGGGCTGGCAGGACACGTCACTACGTTTTCCCCTCCCTTTCCTTCCTGCCACAATGTTCCTGTGGCCGGGATAGTTCCATCCCACCCAAAGGGCACCATTCTGATACACACTCCATTTCTGCACATGTGCTACTTATTACTCACTCCGTTTTGGTACATGCCTGGACTCTTTGTTCACGCAGGTCTCACACACTGCACACATACATGCAGCTTTCTTGTGCGCTGCTTTAAGTTTCTCATGCACCATTCCTTTTCACCCTGCCTCAATATGTAATTGCACACATTCACGCCTCATATTTTTCGGGCCTCACCTTCATGTTATTACTTACACGCAAACGTTCACATCAGCTCACTTCACATGCATCCAATCGCCTACATGTGTACATTGGAATGGCACCACCAGGCCATCAGCTGCAGAAGCACTTGATCTCATTATACCAAGCAGGATTCACATGCCCTTTGAGTTATTCACCATCACAGGCTTCTTGTTTAAATGCTTAGTCCTTTGGAGCATAGTTTCTACCCACTCCCATCTTTCATGCCTCATCCACCTCTCCAATCCACTTGGCACCCTTCACTGTGACTATATAAGTGGTGAACACAGCACCATTTAATGATTTGCCTCACTTTCCTTACAGGCCTTTTAATTGCATCATGTATGTAGGTTCCAGTGCTATTTATTGCACCTTTCTGAGATATCAAACTCATGTGAGGCTTGCCATTCCCTAGTGGCGAGAATGCAATAGAGCAACATGCAAAAAAAGGCCTTTGTATTTTCAGAACATATAATGACATGTAATGTGTGAAAAGGTTACCTGTTCTTGTTTCAGTATTTGTTAAATGCAGGGTTCATGTATGATGTGATGAAAATATCACATTCTACTAAAAAATAAATGCTTTTTGGTGCGTTGAATATGAACGTCTGAAAATAATGTAGCTAATTGAAAACTGTTTTGTGTGATATATTGGAATTGACGTGGAGGAGAGGGAAGATTTAGGCAGCTAAGTGGTGCTTTGTGTGTGTTTTCAGAAGAAAATGCCTTTTCACATTTCTTAACACAGAAATGTTACAAACATCTTCTCCAAAACAATGGTCCTTAAGTGGGCTATCACTCATAAATCGCCTCCACTTTAAATGCCCTGTTATGAAAAAGAAAGTGATAAGTAGTCATTAAGGGACCTGTGGCATCTGATGGGCCACTGGGAGTGGGTTCTGGTCTCTACAGAGCCACAGGAGGTTGATAGGCGACACGTGTGCCTCACGTGAGCTCAGTACATGGGAGCCGCACAGCCCCCCTTAAAACAATATTCTTGGTATAGTTGAGGCAGGCACTGGTGCCTGCAGGCCCCCTGTGACAGCTTCTGACAGCTGGACCCCGGGCCACCCCACAGACTGCACATGCCTCGGGCTGGCTCTGCTGCCAAAACCTGAACAAGAATAGTTAGTGTGTGTGTGAGTGGAAGGAATAGGGACTTTGCGTGTCTGATGTTGAATTAGTTAAGATCTGTCACACAAATGGGACACCAAGATTAAACCACCCACTATCCTCAGAATTTTAAACCAAAAACAAGTCATGTGTTCATACATTATCCACAGATTCTGAACTTGAAAATATGCCTTATAAGTGTCTAAAAGTGAGCAAAGGTAACACTCAACTGCTGTGAATCATGAACCAGCATACTGCAGTTCCAGGGTGATTACCCAACTCTAGAATTAAAATAAATCCTTCCAAATTGGACAGGGTCATGCCTGTGCGATGGGCGCTCGTATAAATCGTTGTCCAGTTGATGGCTATAGAACCATTTCCTCATCATTAAGCCTCTGATCCCTTAAACTGCTCCTTACTACTACACTACCGTACATGTACAGCAGATGAGCTAAACAGGACACATACATAACATTACAGTAAGTTCCACCCCAAAGTCCCAAATTTGGACAGAAGACATGACAAATCTACGAAGCACAAGACAAAATATCTTCCCTTCCCACCCAACCCCTTTGTCATTATTATACCCAAAGTACCAAACCTACACCTCATCCAAATAAATCATCACCATATTCATTCTCCCGATGAAGTCTAGATGCTTGAGACGATGCTTGAGATTTCCACACTTTCATGATTTGTTTTATAGCCATTAACAATGCCCTATCAGTCCAGTCTGATGAATGTCAAGTTTTCTCACATCTACCTTCAGCTGAGATCAAGACTACAGACATAAAGGTTTGAGGAAATTATATACTCACCACCAAATCGATCTAATTCAAAACATCTTTCCAGCAGTCTAACACTCTTTCACACTCCAGATCATATGCAAATAGGTCCCTCTTGAATGATTACAACCCCATCAAGGGTCAGTATTCGCCAAACCCCTTACGTTCCTTCTCACTGGTGTCAAATATATACGATCTAAAATCCGCTCATGAATATACTGCAGATTCAAATCCATTTTGGCTTTTACCGTCACCTTCCAAGCATCATCCCATACTTTCCCAGATAAGTCTCTTCCGAGTTTCGACATCCACGCCATTCGCAATCTCTCCCATGGATCCCTCATACATTCCTGAAGAGGCATCAATTTAATATATGTAGAGACTTCACCTGGGGGAGTACTAAACAACTCACGTACTTGGGGTTTACTACTTATTGGTCCACTCAACATTTGTTGCTTCTCTGTCATCAGTTGTGCCAAAGATCTGTACCTGTCAAGCTCTCTATTACTCAAACCATATTGATCAACCAACTCCTCAAATGAAAACATTCTCCCCTCCATCCACACATCCTCAATCTTCAAAATGCCCCTATTAGCCCATCCCCTCCAATTTAGCATTTTGTTCTCAAACTGTAATCATAATAATCAAAAACAAATCATGTGTTCATACATTATCCACAGATTCTGAACTTGAAAATATGCCTTATAAGTGTCTAAAAGTGAGCAAAGGTAACACTCAACTGCTGTGAATCATGAACCAGCATACTGCAGTTCCAGGGTGATTACCCAACTCTAGAATTAAAATAAATCCTTCCAAATTGGACAGGGTCATGCCTGTGCGATGGGCGCTCGTATAAATCATTGTCCAGTTGATGGCTATAGAACCATTTCCTCATCATTAAGCCTCTGATCCCTTAAACTGCTCCCTACTAATTCACTACCGTACATGTACAGCAGATGAGCTAAACAGGACACATACATAACATTACAGTAAGTTCCACCCCAAAGTCCCAAATTTGGACAGAAGACATGACAAACATACGAAGCACAAGACAAAATATCTAGTGATTGTATATAATACAAAACCTTTCGTAGTAACATCATTTTTATGGCACTGACCTTGGCCCAAAGACTCAAAGTCAGCCTATCCCTATTCTATTCAGCCAAATAGAAGCCGTATCATAAAAAACAAATTCCGCCCACACCCCTGAATCCATGAATCCAAAGCAGATTTCATAGCCACCAGTGCTTCCAACTTAGCCCCAGAGTGTGGTCGCTTTCCATAAGAGTATAAGCAATCTAAGGAAAAAGGACTCAGCCTCTCTCTTTCCATTAGAAGCCAAAAAGGGTCTGGGACCCCTCCTCCTTAACATAACATGAAGCCTTTTTTAATAAGAACCCCTTATAATAATTCTCCAACACGGGTAACCAAAACCTCTATCCTTGACTTTAGGAATCATAATGAATTGCAGAATTTTCTGCCTTTTACCCACCCCACACAGCCATTCAAAAAAAATTCTATCGATATGTTTGAGTACTTTCTTGGTAAATTTAAGAGGAAGTGATTGTATATAATACAAAACCTTTCGTAGTAACATCATTTTTATGACACTGACCTTGGCCCAAAGACTCAAAGTCAGCCTATCCCATCTATGTATATCCCTTAACAAAATCACCTTCAACTTATCAACATTGTACTCCACCGTCCTTTTAATATCACACACCAAATAAATACCCAAACATTTTACCGAGACTTCAGCCCACTTGCACTCCCAATCTAATAACCTTCTACTTGACGGACTCACATTAAGTGAGAAAACCACTGTTTTTCCCCAATTTACTTTATAGCCAGACAGTTCCCCCACTTCCTGTAACATATTCTCGATTAGAGTCCCTCCATCAACTGAATTTGTTAACACCACCGTCAGATCATCAGCGTACGCCAAGACTTTCACCTCACCGTCTCTCATCTTCCAGCCTCAAAGATTCCATTCCTGCCTAATGAGTGCCAGTAATGGCTCAAGGGCTAAATTGAATACAAAGGGTGAGAGCGGGCAGCCCTTTCTGGTTCCTGTAAACAGCCAAAAAGCTTGAGACAATACATCATTGACCCATAACTTAGTGGAAATATCATATTGTAAGGCTCCAAATGCATTCAAGAATTGTGGACCAAATCCCATCCAAAGTGAGGTATAATTTAAAAATGTCCAATTAACGCAATCAAAAGCTTTCTCTGCATCAAAGAAAATAAGGAGTATTTCTTCTGTTTTAAAGCTAGATAGACCTATTATATTCAACAAGGTCCTGATGTTGTCATAACCATACCTAGTGCCCATAAATCCGACTTGTGAATAATCTATTAGCTCCCCTATATATTTATGCAACCTAATGGCCATGATCTTCGCAAACATTTTTACATCTACATTCAATAGAGAAATAGGTCAGTAATGACCACATTTGGAAGGATCTTTCCCTTGCTTAGGAATCAGTGTGATGACTGATTCACACATCGAAGGACATAACACCGCACCAGAAAGGAATTGATTATATAAGGCACACAATATAGGCACTAAAGCCGTGCTGAAAGATCTATAAAACTCCACAGGTATACCATCCAAACCCGGGGACTTACCCGTACTAAATTGACAAATTGCTTCCCCAACTTCAAATTCAGAGATCTGTGCATCTAAAGCCTCTCTCCCTTCATCAGATAAACAAGGAATGTCTATCTTGGTGAAGAGACTAGCTAACTTGTCTTTTTCAATCTGTGAAGCATCCGAGTAAAGAGAGGCATAGAATGCCTGAACCATTCAAAGATGTACTTACTGTTAACCCTAAAGTCCCCTGTCTCAGCCTCAATCTTTTGGATAAATGATCTTTCTGTTAATTTCTTCAATTTGTTTGCCAGGACGTGTCCCCCTTTTTCCCCCTCCTCCCAAAATTTCTGCTTCATGAAATATAAGCCTTTCTTTGCTGTTCATCTAATGTATCTCTCAGTCTATCCTTTGCACAATCCATCTTTAGCTTATCTTGTCCATTTTTGGTTAGAGCTTACTTCTGCTGAAATGCTTTAAGTTCTGATTCTAAACCTTTAACTCTCGCCTCCCCCTCCCTCCTTGCGCTGGACATCCAATTAATCAATTCCCCCTGTATAGTCACCTTAAAAGCATCCTAGACTATCAGGCTATCCGTAGAATGTATATTTACACTAAAGAAGTTATCAGTGGAGGCACTGATACCTTCACATATTTTCTCATCTTGCAAAATAAATGTTTTAAGTCTCCATTTAAAACTGTCTGGTCTATATTTAATCCAAATCATACTTAACTTCACCAAAGAATGGTCTGAAAGGCATAGTTCCCCTATGCCAACATCCAATACTTTGTCAATCAGTCTATCAGAGATCAGTAAGTAATCTAGCCTCGAATAAGAATTGTGAACTGAAGAATAGAACGAGAATTTTTTCTGAGTAGGATATAATGATCTACAGTTATCCACTAAGGCAAAGGTGTCAATAAACTCCCGAAAGGCTCAATTTAGTTTGAGACCTGTGAATCTACTAATGTGGCATCTAAAATCACAGTTAAAATCGCCCCCAAGAATAATGCAGTCACCATACATACTCCTCAGGGATTCCGTCAGTTCTTTGAAAAAACTGACGCCATTGGTGCACGGACTATACACAGATTCCAACGTCATCACTTTTCCTTCATGTTTTACATCCGCCAAGATAAACGGGCCTTCATCATCCATGAGTATTTTCTCTACTACAATACCCAATCTTTTACGAATTAGTAATCCTACCCCTCTCGATCTTCCACAATAGCAATTCAATAGAACCTTCATGGACTTAGAAGCGCCATAACATTTATCAGGATGCTCTGTCAAGTGTGTTTCTTGTAAGAAAATTATGTCAGCCTTCTCTCGCCATAACCTTGCCATCATGTTTTTCCCTTTCTTAGTGCAATTTAGTCCTTTGACATTACATGTCAAAAATGTCAAGGACCCCATCTTATACAGTAAAGAAAATCATCCCAGATCATCCGCCTGAGAACCAGTGTGCACATACTAAATCTTCCCAACACCTTGAAGTGAGATAGTCAAAGAAATAATGGTGCAGATTACTGTAATTACCCCCAACACATAGAACACATACAACACAAAAACACAACACATGACAACATCAACCTGTTTTAATTGAAAACTGTCCATCAACCTGGACCATATGATAAGGTCTAAAATATACAAACCTCTATGTCTAAACTGCAAACTCAGATTCCTATGCCCAATAACACAAATATATATATATAAATACATCCCTCTCCTATCAATCTCTAATCCTAGGCATATTTCCAAATAATGACACAATGAAACTCCCTATTTTATCATTTAATGTCACCCTAATACCAATGCTCCCATATCCAAACCCACCCATTGCCAAGGACCACCAAGCCCCATAATATTCACTCCCTTCCCATAAGACTGCCATTAAAACCCCCCCTCACTCATCAGCATTATGACCTTACCCGTCTCATACCAGTGAATTCACAGTCCCCAGTGGTCGACCATTATAAGGGATTGTATGAATAAGTTAATCTAACGTTACTGCAATAGCTCATATGATTTTACTATTCCCCCAGCTCCATCACAATGAGTGTCTTCTTTTAGATAACAGAAGTGCTACCTTGCTAAGGTAAAAATCATCCTACATGTCAGAACCCTGAAGAGTTTCAAAAACTACTACAGTAGCTGCACCCATTAACTCCAAACCCCCAACAGACTAAAAGTCAAGAGATACATAAGGATGGATCAAGATGAGCTTTGCATGTGAAGGACCCTTGACCACAGATCACAATTAGGATCCAAGTGGATGCCAGCACTAATGGAACCCTCTCCAGGTGATGAAATGGTGAAACTTTCCAGCCGATGTTACAAAAGGAGTGCAGGACTTGTTCTAAACCTCCTGCCGACATTACCATCACTGTCTTTCCACCAAAACCATGCATCACCACTGCCATCCGCCATGGATCAGCACTGCATAAGTTATGCAGCGGTTTCATTCACTCGCAGTCCCAATCATCCTCTCATAAGATATTAAGTTGCGAAGTTGCACACCGCCTGCCTCTGAGTAGCCTCCAGTACCCGTGATCTTCTCAATTCCGCATCCGCACAAGTCGCTCCCCATCTTCAGAATGTAATTACTACGAATGGGTTCAGCGACGGTACATGCATCGGGCACTTCCTTTCACTGAGCTCCTCCATAATCCACGCATACGCTCCAGCGTCACATGACATGGCGTCTCCCGACTGCACATAATTAGCAGTGCTTTCCTCTAATCGATCGCACATCTCCACAGCTGTTAAATATTTCAATCAGGCGATACACCCTGGTCTCAGCCTAGTATGCAGCGCACAAATGAAATACTTATTTTATTATGTTTATAGGTTCAATATTCTGAGTGATATACCACTCATATCACACCCCTTCTCAAAATACCCCCAGCTCACAATGGACCAGGAATCAGGCTGCTTCATAAAGGTAATATTTATTTATTTATTTCAAACTCAAATTAAACATATACTTTTTAATAGGGAGCAGCAATTGCCAATGTGGTGACAATAACAGATAATAAGGTATGTAAGGCAGTTAAATTCACTTTTAGCAGCACAGAATATAAAAAATCAGAGAAAAGAACACGTTTAGCTAGTTTGAAAAGATAGCACTTTGGTTAGGATATCCCCCTGTAATATTCCTCAACCCACAAACAAGCAATTTTAAACAGATATAAGGAAGCAGCAGGTATTCAGGAACAAAGAACAGTAACAGAATTACAATACCACCTTCCCTCTCCAAACAAGAGAGAAAAACGGGTTTGCAATCTTACACTTTTTAAAATAACATTCGAAAATGGCTGTGTAAAAAACAATTAATGTGTGTAAAAATCCTTAAATCGATACAAATTTCTATGGTAACACCAAAAGATGCTAACAATCACGAGCTATAGTTTGAGCAAAAGTAAACACTTTGGGGGTCATTACGACCCAGGCGTTAAGGGGTCAACGGCGGCGTAAAAGGTTGCAGCGCTGTTAACCCCTTAACGCCTTACTACGAGGTCCCTTTGCGGCTCCCAACCTTAACGGCTGGTCTTGACCAGCCGTTAAGGTAGGGACCCGCAAAGGGACCTTGAAGCTAACTACGGTACCGAAATTTGCGGTACCGTAATTACCGCCTTCCCCATTCCCATTGAGCCCTATGGGGCAAAAATGGGAATGGGGAAAGGCCAATGGTAAATGGGGAATTACCGCCCGCCAACCTTGGAATGAGGTGGTGATTCCCCATTTCACCATGGCGGAATCGGTAAGCTAACAGCGCCATGGTTAACGCCGGTCTCGTAATGAGGGCCTTTGAATCTGAATGGAAGGTTGGAAATAATTGAAATTGAAAATCACACGTGTAAAACTTTGCAGATATGCGGATTCGCGCCTAAAATTCACTAAACGGTTTTTAAGAATTGAAATGTAATGATTTGGGGAGTAGCTACAGGTTTTATGTATAAGTCAGAGTTGAAATGAAGTCTCTAGCTATTAAACTGAGGAAGATATGCAAGGTTGAATGAGAGGCGTTTTTAGAAAAATCGGGCAGTGAAAACAGAAAAGAACTCAGTTTGGACAAGAAAATATTTACTATAGTGTTACTCTATTGATATGATATGATATGATAGTTTATTTATATAGCGCCTATACACAAAGTGTTTCAAAGCGCTTCAAGGAGGGAGGGAAACATAGGAAAATACAGTACATTCAGTTAAAAGTCCTTGAAGCAATACAGAATGTGAAAAATAACTATCGTAATAGGCCTGTCGACATTTCTGATAGTGCAAGTGCAAGAAAAACAGGTAAGGCAAGAGGTAATGGAAAAGAGGGATAAACAAAGCAAGCAGTAACATTACTATGTCTGACGACAATTGATGTAGTGCAGGAGGTATACAAGAGGAGGGTTGGGAGGGGGGGCACGGAGGGATATGAGGGGGAGAGAAGAACAGGGCACGCTACTGAGCAAATTTATCAAAGATACATTTAAAAAAAGCAGGGGAGGGGGGAGGAGAACAAGGGGGTAGGAAGGGAGACAGACAAGCTACTGTCAAAAGTCAAGGAACAGATGATAGGAGTATGTGCTAAGAGGGGAAAGCCTCGAGAGAGTGTCCATGTCCCCAGAGGAGGGGGAGATGCAGGCAAGTGAGAGTGCTGTCTTTTCCTGAGGACCTCCACCAAGAAGGATGCCCTCTTCGTCCACCGTGGGACCCTGAATGCTGTGTTGAACATCCACAGCAGCAGCCGACGAGGCCATGCCAAGATGGCCGCCGAGCTTTCCTTCTTTGTTGTGCACCCTCCTCGGTGCTTCGAGGCACTTCCTCATTCCCTGCCTTCTGATTGGCCCCTGTCCTCATCAAATGCAGAGACCCAGCCAAGCCGTGAGGCGAAGCCGGGTCTGCGCATTTAAGGGCAGCGCTTAAGGGCTTCATCCTGTCTTTTCCTGTCCTTTCCATGGACTTGCCTGCAGCCTACCCTCCTGGTCATCCAGCGCTCATTGCAACACCTAAACGAAGGGTCACTGCGCAGAGGTAAAATTTGCACGAACCTACCCTTTCCCCTCCTTGTTCCATGTATACATCTCTATAATATCCCCTCTGGTCTATCTCCCCCTCCTCCATCTACAACTTGGATCATTCCGAAAAACCCAGCACCAAAGTGAATTTGACTATGCAGCATCACTTGTGCTGCACCAACGTGACTCTTTCACTGCCCTCCACCTCTTGTCTCTTACTAGAGCATTCTGGCTCGAATACCAAGGAGGGACAAAGTAAGCTCTAAACTAGACACTCAGTATAGGTAATGTAGGTCAGTTTTACATATTGCTGACCCTGTTTTTAATATTTTTTTGTTGATTTTTCTTTGCGGCAATAAGGTTTATCTGTGGTCAGTAGTTGACCTATATAGAAACAACAAGAGGACAGACGTAGCTAATTCCCTCTGCATGAGTATACAAATTACTCAAATTTTAGATAAATATAAACATAAATTCTGTGACCACCGTAAGCAAAGAAAAAGAGGAGGGGGTTTCACAGATCACAATGCACACTGTACAATAGCTAAATTAGTACAAACAGTTACAATATTGTCCCAACAATGTGGATTATCTGAACAGAAAAGGTTTCCAGAAGGCATTAATTCATGCAGATTTGTCATTCAGTCAAAACATTGTAAATGCATACAAAACAATATCACATGTATCAGAAGAGGTGCGTACATATCTACACCTAACATAGGGCAACAGATACTGTACGATAGTGTCTTAGACCGACACTTAAGTTTTGAGTAGTTTTTTGTGTTATGTCTTCCTAGTAAAAAGTTAATCTAGGAGACAGGACCTTGTGGGGGGAGTCTACTAGAGCCAGGCTAAAGGGTGACCCCAGTGTCCTCTCCTGGCGGAACCAGTCAGATCACTCGAAATAGGATGGATAACTTAAGATTTACACAAGATAACAATGACTAAAGAAATGGCGCTTAGCAAGATAAATCAATAATAGGATAGCAGTAAGGATTTGGACAATGTTACAAGTTATTAAGGTAAGGATAGGAGGGTTTAAAAATTGGGATGGAAATAAACAGGGCAAGGTGTGCTATGATTTTTCTATGCTTTCTATTAATACTTACAGTCCACTTTAATTTAGTATTTTAGACCATCAAGGGTTCTAGTCATCACATGGAGTAGGTCTAACCAAGTACAGCAGGGCATGTCTGGCGGGATAGGGTCAGCTCAGTGGTTCTGGTCACCTGGACGCACTGGACTGGACTTGATTGGCCCTTCTGGTTACTGCACTTATCACTGGAGACTGGAGATCAGTGGGATGGTGAGTTTAGGTTTTTGGGATTGGTTTAGAAATTTGAGCCCTAGCTGAAAATGGGATCAGTAATGCTTAGACCTTGGCTTGGCAATGAAAATCAGGAATCAGGAACAAAGATGAAGAAATCAGGAACAGGGCACCTCGCAGAAATCAGAATGAAGTCAGGAACTAGTCGCTGTGTGTTGTCAGGTACCCTTATTTATCATGCCAAATGACATCACTAAATTATATGGCAGGGGCAGTCTTTCTGGCCACCCCCCGATGCTATTATAGGGCAAGAGCATAGTTTCCGCCTTGCTCTTTGCTGATTGGATGACAGAAAGGGATGTCATATTTTATGAGATGATCTTTACAATGTCTGGAAACCTCCCACAGCGATTGGGACCAAAATCTAACTTTCCCACAAATACATATTTATGTAGTTATGACCTCTAAGAAAATCAGATGCACATGTTACATATCTTGTGGGTCACATTTCAATCCAAGTGCCACATCTGTGAGACATGGTTTAGGCTTTCTGCGACATTTTGGCAATTCTAACAATGAAAGATTTGGCCTAAAATGTTCCAACTTTGTACCCAGATGCGCATTCACCCCTGGGATATGTGGACAAAATGTAAAATGCACAAGATGAATACTTGCCCCACAATTCGTTATTCTTTACAAATTCTGCTCCTTATGTAGTACTGGGTATAATCAAGTCTTCAAAGAAAGCATACAATTTCATTTAGAATTATGCACTTTTCACAATTTTTCTCCTTCTGGTGGCAAAGTTAAATGTCTTGAAGTTCAAATGCAAAATAGGCATTTTAAAACCAAAAGGATCACTTAGGCAGTGTTTTGTTTTTCTTTCTTTCAACTGTAAGCAAGTGTCAAATCCTTTGAAGCAGGGTGGGGCCTCTCCCTTGAGAGTGAAGCTTTCTGCCCCTCGCACTGGGAGGGTGACTGTCTTAGCCTGCTATTGTCTTGGCCTGGGGATTCCAAACCTCCAGCCAGCAATTAGCCTTTCCTTTGCTGGCAGTTTATGAGGTGTCGCCCTTTTTCAGGGTCAGAAACTTGCAGAGAACTTTTTTTTCTTTTATAAAGTTTACCAACTGATCCTGGGTTGAGCTTTTATTTTCTCATGTTAAATCTTGCCTGAAACCTAGGAATCAAAACAGTTTATAGGTGTATTTCTAACAATGGCAACACCTTTTACATTTTTAGATAATCAAGCCTTTACACAAGAATATACTTTTAAAATAGATGATTTTCCCCTTCATTCAGGAAAAAGCACATTTAACTTATTTTTTTTTAATTCGGTTTTCCTCTGCAGCAAATACACCGTTTAGCCTGCTCTAGTCCCTGTCTTGAGTGCTAGAATTGTTTTGCAGCATGGATACATGAATCAGACATTTGTTTAGAGTCTCTCTCTACACAGCAGATTCCTGATACTTGTTGCAAAGTTTTAACCGTGTTTCCCGTGGAAAAATAAAAACATAATCCCTGGTTTGCTTTTTCCAAAGATACTGTTGCCAGGAGCTGTCATTCAAGTGAGGCCTGGTTCCTCTGAGCCACAAAGGATGATCCCATTTCAGGGCCCTTTTCATCATAGTGGTTTATGATAAATGAATGTATTTAGCGCCAAAACAGCCCTTTGAAGGTTGAAAGGATGACATTTTAAAAGAGGCAGTCCTCCTGCAGTGAGGACTCTGTTTTCACTCTACCAGAAATGGTGTGCAGCCTTTTTCTGGTTGTGATAAAAATGTAGTTTTAAAGATCTTGGCGCGCACAGGATTCAGTGCAGTCATTGTGGGCTGTTTCTTTCACCATTGTAGTAAAGTGATGTAGTGAGGCACATCTGAGTGGGTCAAAATATCCCACACAGTGTTATTCAATCCTTTTAGGCATTCCAAATATCTGTTAGCCATATAATTAAAAAAATGATCATCTCCCCCAAGAAATTTTAGAAACAATTAAATGTTAAAATAACCAACTGAGTTAAACATTAAGATAATAAAAAGAAAAGTCATTGGCATAAGTCACTTTTTTTTCTTTGAAGGCACGCTCTTGTGAGGCTCAGAGGCAGTTTCCATAGATGCAATCTCAAGATCTGTTAAGAAGGCTTCAGCACTTTTATAATCCGAAAAGGAGTGGACCTGACCATCTACCACCACCCTAAACATAGCTGGATAGATCATATAATATTGTATCTTTCTGCTTCTAGCTTTCTCTATTGCAGCATTGAACAGTCTCCTTTTATCCACTACATCCCTATTTAGGTCTCCAAAAATTGAGAATTTATGTCCACCCCACACCAAATCACCCAAAACACGTGATTTTTTCATCAGTTCTTTAGTGGGGAATCTTAAAAACTTCACTATGAAATGTCTTTGTCTTTGACCCACCATAGGTGTCTTGCCCAAGGACTTGTGTGGTCTGTCCATTTCTAAGGGAGTGTCTGGGTTCAATTTCAAAATTGTAATTAAGGCCTTCTCCAAAAAGTGAATAGGGTTTCCACGTTCCACATTTTCTGGAAAACCAGCCACCCTGATGTTGTTTCTCCTTGAGAAATGTTGCTGCTTTGACAGTTTAAGCACTAGTTTTTCATGTTGCGCTTCCAGATCCCTGATCTTGTCATGTAATTTCGCAGTCTTCTCATCAGTGGTGGTCAAATGATCTTCTACTGCAGTAACTTTTGTTGTAATATCTGTGTACCTCTCTTGAGCATTAATCATCTTGACCTTTATCTCTGCAATATCCAGAGGCACTTTGGTGAGACGCTCCAAAAGCTTATCATCTCTTGTCTCAGTTTCATCCCTTCCCTTCTGCCTCTTTGCTGGCTGGGAGGTTTCTGTTGAGTTTAGATAAGTGATAGTACCAGTGGATGTCATTTCAATCATGGCACATGAGCACAGCCCCTTTGCTGCCATCTTCTGAGCTGTCAGTTCTAGTCTTTATTTGATAAGGAAAACCACTGTCTCCTTACCGTTCTGAGAAATGCACGCGAGCTACATCACATAATTTTGCTGCGTGGAACATATCGATGGACACTTTGGGCCTAATCCACAGAAGCGTCTTGTAATAGTGCAGTCCCATTGGAAAACACACTGTGAATCAGGCCCTTTGGCTTCTTTCAACGCCGTTGAACTCACAAAAAAAAACATTGACACAAACCTATACACAACCACAGTGCGCATCTTCCTACAGCCGAACTCCGAACAGCTTCTGAAAGGATGAAATTAAACATGTGTGAGGCTTCCAAGATGAGTGAAAATGCTTTGGACGAATTAAATAAAGAAGCTCCTTGCACTACTGAATCATTTGAAGTAATGGATGAAAACACTTTCGAAGAAGGGTTTATGACACAATTATCACAACTAAGCCTTCTAAAATATCCTCTAATGAGAGCTCTCATACTGCTAAGAAGTCAGCCATTACGCAATTAAGCAGGCATGCCAATGTATGCAGTGCAGATTTGTATAAGCTAGAATTAAACAAATGTAATCTGAAAAGCCAAGCTGCAATAAAGCAGGATGCTGACAAATTCAAGGTGGTTAATCAAAAAAGGCCATGATCTTAATTTTGAATATTAACCACTCTCAACATTGCCTCTTCACTGCCACAGCTCTATGCAGAAGTGACACTGTTGAGTCACAGAAGCATTTTATAATGGCACAATCCCATTTGAAAACGGTCTGTGAATCAGGCCCTGTACAGTCTGGTTCTGAAGACCAGCCACAAAGTCTAATTTCCCTGCGCTCTGGGTTTAATTGCTACATTGTTAATCCACCCTTCAGTCGTGAAACAAACATTATGCATAATCAAAACATTGTAAATACCAACAATGAATAGCATAATACAACGTTTGAGGAGAGAGGGAAGGACATGGCTCTACATAAATCCTATATTTGATACGTTGATATACAGAAGCTTTAAAAATCTGCTATTTTCAATACTATGTACACTGACTGCAATATAAAGTGTGGTTCGATATTCAACTGCACTTTGTAAGACGAGGAAGAGGACAACGACTTTTACCAATCAATGGGTTCCAAATAATGAAAGATGAAAATGGTATGCAGTATGACTGACTTTTAATGAACAAACCAAGAATAATCAATTGTCCCATTCGATCACTTGAACTGAATACATAAAAATGTACAAGTGATGCTCCCTGTTTTTGGTGTTTCCGCGAATATTAAAAAAAGTCCAAAACCTCAGAGTAAGTACATGTTACACTAACTGTCCAATAGGAAAAAGCAATCTTGGAACAATTATGCAAAGAATATGTAAATGTGTCCACTTTCCACATTGTACACATAACAATGGATTCATGAAACTGCAATACAACTCCTAGCCAATGCGGGACTAGAATTAAGACACATTATTTCTGTCACTAGACACCGAACTGCCTCATCAATTGAAAGTTCCTGGCAACCGCAACCAAAAAAACGTAATGATTGCACATTAAGTCTGCTTTACGCAGGATGCACTAGTTCAACCATTGCCACAGATTCTACTACATCTCTACAATACATTCCTGCATCTTTTTATACCCATCTACATTTTTCAAACAGTAGCCTAACTCCTTCAACATCATTCTATAGGGAAAGGTCCTGCTCCTCAATTTGCTAACTGCTCTTTTTCATTTCTCGTACGTGTGCAATTCAACTATAATTAATACCACTTAGTAGAATGTCTTTGTTAATGTTTTACATACCCCTAAAATAGATTGAGTGTGCTCATCTAATTGTAACATGGTTTAATGTTCTACTTAACAACCTTCATGTTCTACTGAATAATTTTAATCTTATCAATCATTTAAAATAAAATATTGTAGCAATAAATTATATTTTTTCTCCAAAACCATGCTACCAGTGTCTTCTATTACTTAAAGATGGCTGGCGGGATCCCGAACACACATCACTCTGAGCGGTCTAGTGTTCCAAAGTAACTGTGATGTGACTGAGCAGACCGCCATGACGGTTATCGCTTCAGCTCATTTTACAATGCTGCATGTTCTGACCAATTTGCATGTCTTCTCTGGTTGCTAATAGCATTAAACCCCTCCAAGCGGGAGCTTTACACTGGCAGGTAATGAACCTGTGCTAATGTTAAGGCCCTTGTTTTGCTCAAGCCTGCAACTCGCCCCAGGGGAATTACCTGACCTATTAAAGACCCCGCCTGTTGGGGTTTATTGCTTAATTAAATGTTGCTGTAATGCACCATATATGAAAACGCATGGTGCTAATTGTGAAATGCAAGCGAAAGGAAATGAGTGCTACACAGAAACATCTGCAGAAAGAAAAACAGTATAGAGAAGAAATAACTCAAATCCATAGATCACCAATTGTTTTACTTCATGTAAGTGACTGGGCCAGATGGCCTTTATAGTGAGTAACTAACCTGTGTACATGGCCCACTATGAATGTCTGTCTACACGAATCTTCTTTACAGTGTTATTGGCATTCTCAGTACGATGTTATAGGTGTATCTAACGGATTGCTTCAAGACGTCTTCCGTTTTCCTTTGTGTAGGATGTGCACAATCTCATTGCTCAACTCTATGGAAGAACTAAATATATTGTGAAGTAATTTTAGTGTGCCCTCAATACGAACCAATTTACCAAGACAACAAAGAATACAAGTCTAAAAATACAAAGAACAGTTTACACATATTGTTATACATGTTCTATGTATGTAGTGGGTGGATAGCTCAAGAGCGAAGTGTGCACCTGTCACATGGTGCCAGGTTTGAATCCAGCAACATGACTGACTCATTCCTTCATCTTCCCAAGTTAGACAGATGATATTGTGTAATAATGAAACCTATTACTACAGCACTTATTAGCTGGAAGAATGTAGAAGACCATACATCATTATCATCATTGTATCAGATTCCCATATCCTATATGTGCTGCTACTTATTTCCTTTTAACTCAGCTATGACCGCCAATAGTTGTGCAACCCCCATTTTTGTTGTTACATGTTTGCATTCTACTCACTTATGAACTGCAGTGTTTGGTCAAATGGAAACAATCTTGTTTCTATCGGTTTGGGAGAGCTCTATCACAAAATATTTAGAAGGCATACTTTTAGAATGTGGTTCACAGTTCAGAGAGATATAAGAAATAGTGAGATGCAACACATCTATTCCATGCAAGTCTGTCTTTCATTTCCATGTAAAACTTAAAAAGCAGCATTACACCATCTCACATTGGGTTGACAAGGCCAGGAACAAAGTTTACAGGCACTTCTTTTTATTGCCAAGGCTTTAAATGTGTCCCATCCTAGGTAGCCATGTGAAATTTCTAAATGACCGGGAAGCAAGGAGCTTGGGCTGCTGCTAGACTACCAACCCCTGCCCTTAATCACTGCAAGCGCCTTTTGAAACGGGATTCCATACTTCTTACATACAGCAACTAATATTAAGAGGATGTCGGCTGGGAATGTCCCCAATATTCTCCAATTTCAGCTACCCCTGACTAAGGACTAATTCTAGTGCTTGCATATACCGATGCACAGCCCTCACAGTACTGCGCTACTGTTAAAAGATGGCAGCCTACCCATGCAAGCTACCCACACTCGGTAAAGAGCTCCACTGCTCTTGAGCTGGATCCATGCTTTAAACAATAATAATAAAAAACATTACAAAATAGGATGTGACTGATGTCAAAATGTATACGGGAGTTCTACAAGTCATTGCACAAGTGGTCACACTGCCAAAGGCAAGTGATTCCACTTTGCTAAAATAAAATAAAAAACAGCTTTAAAGGTGCTTTGAGGAAAATAGTTTTGGCCCTCTAAATCCTACCTGGCTATGTTCCCAGTGCCTATTATATGATATGTATGGCATTTATAACATGCATGTACACAAGTGTTTCTAGACGCGACAAGACAAGAAGGGGAAACAGAGTGAGGACAAAACAACGATCTCAGTAGGCCTTGCGTCATTCAGATCATGCAAGCGCTAGGGGAGAGCAGAGAAATGTGAATAGTGGGGTGGACAACGGCAAAGGGGGGGGGTGGAGAAGTGCAGGTAACAGAGTGCAGCCAGCGAGTGGCTAAGTGCCGATAATCAGAGGGTGCAGCCAGCGGGTGGCTCATAAGTGCAGAGAGAGGGGACTGTAGGGTTACAGATACAGACCACAAGTGCTGGGGGGGGGGCAAGAGGCAGTGTGAGATGCAACTGGACAGGCAGGGACCTGGGCCCAAATTCAGAGGGTGGCCAGGTGACCAGTGCCTGGAACAGACAGATCATCAGCAGGGGAGAGGAGAGAAAGCGGAATCGAAGAGGGCGGTCTTGAGTTGCTTCCAGAACCGAAGATGGTTTTGCTCAAGTTTGAGAGAGGGAGGAAGGCTGTTTAAGAGGGAGACTGCAGGCGAAGAAAGAGATCTGCCCCCAACTCTCTGCTTGGAAAAGTGGCTGAACCTCAGAGAGTTGGAGGTGGATGAGTGGAGAGCTTAAGAAGGGAGATACTTAGGAAGAGAGAGTTGGAGGTAGTACGGACCCATGCCCCAGAAAGCCTTGTGGACAATGATCCTTGCCACCACTGGGAGCCAATGACGAAATTTCAGAGCTGGAGAGATACGATCCCTGGCTTGAGGCCAAGGACAAGTCTTGCTGTCCTGTTCTGGATAATTGTAGAAGACAGAGAGTAGAGGCAGGAAGATTTAGAAAGGGGCAGTAGTCCAGCCTTGAGAGGACCAGAGCTCTGGAGACAGTGAGTTTCTGGGGGAAAGTGAGGAAGGGAAGAATACCTCTGAGGAAGTGCAGCTGACAGTTTGACTTTTTAGAGACATCAGAAATGTGAGAAAAGGAGAGGTTGGAGTCGAAGATTACCCCAAGGTTCTTAGCCTCCAGCAGGCGATTATTCAACAACCTTGGCTAATAGTGAGGTGTCTTTGACAAGTATAGAGCCATGGCCTATTTCCAATTCCCTTACCATACCTAATGAAGGGTCACATACTCCCAGTTATGTTCGCGCTCAAATTCATTGTGCACTATCTAGTAACCCTGAATCCTCTACCTTTTGCTTCATGAGGTCTGTCATATTGAGTTACCTCCAGTGTTCAATTCTGATCATTATTTTCAAGTGGCCTCTTCTGCGCCGAAAGTTCCCTTGCAGAGCAGTTTCAATCAATCTCTGTCTGACATTTCAATTTTATCACCAGTCATCTTTGAAGAACTCGGTAGGAGAGTTTGCCTTTCATTAGGTCCTTGTGTTCCAAATCTCTTTCCTCGCGATCACATCGATGATGTACATCTTTTTCTCCAGCGAATAAGTTGCCCAATGGTCTGCAGGATGAGGTTAAAAAGCCTTTGCATTCCTCCAACAAGCCAAATACATCTAGCACACACTCTTCTAACCCTGTGAATCACTCCTATGAGGCTCATCCGTGCTCCATTCCTAATGACCTTGCCTCTACATCGACACATGTTTCGGAACATGTACCTCTTTACTCTACTCAATCTAACCATAATGATAGTCACTTTTCAATACATGTCTCTTCCCAAGTTCATTCTCCTCATGCACCTAATGAACAATTTCAAGATTCAGTCACAGCTGAACCCTACTCTATCCCTGTTATTACCTGCATATTGAATTTACCTGACAAATGCCATGAATTGACCCATCTCGAGCTGCGAAACATGAAATCAACACTATCGGAAGTATTGATCAAAATGAGTTGATTGGAGGGCTTTATACGTGCATGCAACAAGTTTGCTCCGGCCAAATCAGTAGATCAATCGCGTGTTCGGGTGGTTTCTTCTAAGGCTGTTGCTTCACAAACCATACCCATTTTAGTATGCAATGTCAATACTTAAACCGAAATACCTTCAATCTCACCTATACCGTTGAAACCGTCCTATGCTTCAGTTGTGTGTCATACTGACTGTTTATCAGATGCTATCTGTCCACGCAATTTGAGAGAGGTATGGGCATGTATTGACATCAATGCCAAAAAGATTGCTGATATACAGACTTTAGCATCTTTGACTTGTTCTAACTTGCCATCTACTTTGCCTATGGGAGATATCACCCATTCTACATCGGCGACAGAGGCTGTTGGATATAGTACAGATCCTAATAGCCCTTCCCCTCTAGTTGCTCTGATTCAGGCATCCAATAAGGATCTCAGTGGCGACCCTCACTCGACTGCAAATTATAGCATTTCACCTTTGCCTTTTCTGTCATGTAAACAAAAAAATGTAGACCTTCGTGCTATCAAAAGGCAAGCTAATAGAGAGAATAAGATCTTACTCAAGGATCAAAAGACCAAAAATCAACCAAACATTAAAATCAACTGCCATAGCTCTAATTTGAAAATTCTTCCGAATCCCTCCCTCGACATTGAATATCTTGATCTTCATCAATTAGATGATGAATCTAGATCGCTTCTACAGGTCAAAGATGATGTTTCATCTTTTATGTCCAAATCTAGCACTGTCTGTAAAAGCAAAAGAAAAAAAAACAGTGTAAGGGCTCATTTGAAAATCTTATTGGTAATTCTGATTCTATTGAAGCTCCTAAATTCACATCTATTGACTTGCTTTCAGCTTCCTTACATTTAATGATGGACACTAATGTTATAAAGCAAACCCAATTGTCTAAATTCTATCCTGTTATTATCAAAAAATCTTGTCAGCGTGCCTCAACCTCTGGAGACAATACTCTAAGTGGTCTAAAATATGTTACTTCAGACTCTATCCAGGAATCCATTGCTGACCGTATTGCAGTTCCAGAAGTATTGCATACTGTGGAGGGCAAGTCTCTGCTTCATCCTTCTGTGCCAACGGTGGATGTCATTTCTAATGACACCCTTTTGGCCTTATCTAACATCATTGGGTGGACAACTGACCCCCCTATTAATGGTCCCTCTTGGATAAATCATTCATTCTTGCTGAACTTGATCAATCAGATTCCTAATTTGAGGAATCTGCGTTCAGGAGAAATAGGGCCTCATTACGAGTTTGGCGGTAGCCATACCGTTTTTAGCAGCATGGCTAACCCCAAACCGGGTGCCGGGTCAAGGTCCTGCAAAAGGGGACTTAACGGGCCATTCCAACCTTGGAGGGCCCAGTAATTCCCTTTCGCGGGACCCAGACCCGGTGCATTGCCATTCTCATTTGAGCACCCATAGGGCTCAATGGGAATGGGGAGGATGCTAACAAGGGGCCCGTTAATGATGGGCCCGTTGTTAGCATCCTGGTCTGCTAGCGGGTCTGGCTCTGCACATCTGGTCTGATCAGGCATCCAGAGTGGGACCCGCTGCATACCTCGTAATGTGGCAGCCCGGAATTAAAAGTGCCGATCCCTTACCAGCACCGTTCATTCCGCAGCCGCCTATGTTGTAATGAAGCCCATAGACTGTATTACCGTGGCCTCAACTGACAATCAAAGAATGATATGTCAAGTTCACTTAGTGATCATTCCCAAATCTATTTGCGATCACCTTGGATCTGGCTCTGTTTGGTATTCACATCTTTTTATTTGAGTCGGCAGAAGAAGCTCAGATGTTTATTGCTGTACAGCCTCCTCCAATTGAAGTTCTAATATCTCATATTGCTGGTAACTCAGAATCCCAACTTCTGAGTATAGAGGTTCTATCTCAGGTGGCTACAATGGCATCCAATATCAAGGACTGGTCATGGGTGGGTACCCTTCTCCAAACAATGATATCTAAAAGCAGTGCCACTCCCACTCTTAGCTATGCTAAAGTGTTGCTGCATTCCTGGAATACGTGTGAGTTCAACAACTTGCTTTCCTGCATTGAGGTGCTTGGTATTTTTCAAACTCCATCTCTAATTTTGGTGCAAGAAACCATGTGCACCCATCAAATTTGCATAGACGGATATTCTTCTTTTTCCGCTTTTGCAAAAAAGGGTATGGTTGCTCGTTCTTATGGTGGGTTGGCTATTTTTGTTCACAACAGCTTTAAAGCAGGCACAATGTTAATTCATTCTTCTTATGCTCTCTTAGCCATTGAAATCAGCATGGGTCAGCCTTGCGGCAGAGTGCTCTTACTTATTTGTCTGTATTGGAACCCTGCTAACACTGATATCAATGTGATTTTTTATCAACTTGACATGTTATTGGAGCATTCTTTTTTGATTTACCCTCAATATCACATAATCCTGGGAGGGGATTTCAATTCCAATTGCTCCAAGTCCATGATTATTTCTTCAAGGCAATATAGTGTACAAAGTGATTTTAGCACTAGTTTTAGAGGGTCCCAATGGCTTCAATATCTAGCAGAGTGGGATTTTTATCTTGTGAAGAAGGACGACAACTCTTTGCCATTCACATGGTACAGGGGATCTGCAGTTGGCGCAATTGATTTTTTTTGTCTCCTCCAATCTGGTATATCTTTGCTCGTCGGACTACTCTACTGAGGTTGGATACAGTGACCACTGTGTCATTTCACTTGCACTATCATTTGCCTGTGACCAGCTAATTCAGGTGACCGAACTCACAGGCCGATTCATGGAATAATTAGCGCGGCGCAAGTGAGCAAAAAAGTGCGAATCGCAGTGGAATAGCGAAAATCGCAGTGCAAGTGCGAAAATCGCACGAAAAGCAGCGCACATCGATTCATGGAAGGCCGTGCGCGAGAAAACCAGCGGATGTGCGAAATAAATTTGTGCTCGGAGCACGTTGGCGCACAGGCCATCTAACTGCGTGCGCCAGGTCACAGGGAAAATGGCACAGGCCACAGCGAAAATCGCACATAGCGTGGCGCACGCAACAAAAGTAGGCGGAACACTCGGAATGGGGAACAACTTGCCAAAACGTGGGCGTCACGGGGGAAGTACAGGGCACAAGTGCGCGGAACGCCCACACGCTCGCCTACAACACGTATTCATGGAATAGAATAGGGCAAAAAAGTGCACGCTCAAACCAGCGCACAGGCACAAACACGGCCGCCACAAGAAAGCAGGCGGTAGCGTCTCTGCGGCTGTAAGAAATGTGCGCCAAAAGGTGCGCCAACAAATAGCACCTATATACTGCCATGATGAATGTCCTATACTGTGGCCCTCCAGGACAAATGACGTGCAAAAGGGTACCCACAAACACGGACACCCGCTGACCAAAAATACGTGTTTGTGTATACCGGGGTGCGTGGGAAGTCTCACACGCGATTTGGCCGGGTACGTGGATTTCAGGGGTGCACGGGAAGTTCCACACGCGATTACATCAGGGTACGTGTATTTCAGGGGTGCCCGGGAAGTTCCACACGCAATTTCAGGAGGTTACGTCTATTACAGGGGTGCGCGGGAAGTTCCACACGCGATTTCATCAGGGTACGTGTATTTCAGGGGTGCGCGGGAAGTTCCACACGCGATTGGGCCAGTGCGAGCAGGGTTCGTGTATTTCAGGGGTGCGTGGGAATTTCCACACACGATTTCAGCAGGGTACGTCTATTTCAGGGTTGCGCGGGAAGTTCCACAAGCGATTGGGCCAGTGCGAGCAGGGTACGTGTATTTCAGGGGTGCGCAGGAAGTTCCACACGCGACTTCAGCAGGGTACGTCTATTTCAGGGGTCCGCGGGAAGTTCCACACGCGATTTCATCAGAGTACGTGTATTTCATGGGTGCGCGGGAATTTCCACACGCGATTGGCCCAGTGCGAGCAGGGTACGTGTATTTCAGGGGTGCGCGGGAATTTCCACACGCGATTTCAGCAGGGTACGTCTATTTCAGGGGTGCGCGGGAAGTTCCACACGCGATTGGGCCAGTGCAAGCAGGGTATGTGTATTTCAGGGGTGCGAGGGAAGTTCCACACGCGATTTCAGCAGGGTACGTCTATTTCAGGGGTGCGCGGGAAGTTCCACACGCGATTTCATCAGGGTACGTGTATTTCAGGGGTGCGCGGGAAGTTCCACACGCGATTGGGCCAGTGCGAGCAGGGTACGTGTATTTCAGGGGTGCGCAGGAATTTCCACACACGATTTCAGCAGGGTACATCTATTTCAGGGGTGCGCGGGAAGTTCCACATGCGATTGGGCCAGTGCGAGCAGGGTACGTGTATTTCAGGGGTGCGCGGGAAGTTCCACACGCGACTTCAGCAGGGTACGTCTATTTCAGGGGTGCGCGGGAAGTTCCACACGCGATTTCATCAGAGTACGTGTATTTCATGGGTGCGCGGGAAGTTCCACACGCGATTGGCCCAGTGCGAGCAGGGTACGTGTATTTCAGGGGTGTGCGGGAATTTCCACACGCGATTTCAGCAGGGTACGTCTATTTCAGGGGTGCACGGGAAGTTCCACACGCGATTGGGCCAGTGCGAGCAGGGTATGTGTATTTCAGGGGTGCGCGGGAAGTTCCACACGCGATTTCAGCAGGGTACGTCTATTTCAGGGGTGCGCGGGAAGTTCCACACGCGATTTCATCAGGGTACGTGTATTTCAGGGGTGCGCGGGAAGTTCCACACGCGATTGGCCCAGTGCGAGCAGGGTATGTGTATTTCAGGGGTGCGCGGGAATTTCCACACGCTATTTCAGCAGGGTACGTCTATTTCAGGGGTGCGAGGGAAGTTCCACACGCGATTGGCCCAGTGCGAGCAGTGTACGTGTATTTCAGGGGTTCGCGGGAATTTCCACACGCGATTTCAGCAGGGTACGTCTATTTCAGGGGTGCGCGGGAAGTTCCACACGCGATTGGCCCAGTGCGAGCAGGGTATGTGTATTTCAGGGGTGCGCGGGAAGTTCCACACGCGATTTCAGCAGGGTACGTCTATTTCAGGGGTGCGCGGGAAGTTCCACACGCGATTTCAGCAGGGTACGTCTATTTCAGGGGTGCGCAGGAAGTTCCACACGCGATTTCAGCAGGGTACGTGTATTTCAGGGGTGCGCGGGAAGTTCCACACGCGATTTCAGCAGGGTACGTCTATTTCAGGGGTGTGCGGGAAGTTCCACACGCGATTGGCCCAGTGCGAGCAGGGTACGTGTATTTCAGGGGTGCGCGGGAAGTTCCACACGTGATTTCAGGAGGGTACGTCTATTTCAGGGGTGCGTGGGAAGTTCCACACGCGATTTCATCAGGGTACGTGTATTTCAGGGGTGCGCGGGAAGTTCCACACGCGATTGGGCCATTGCGAGCAGGGTACGTGTATTTCAGGGGTGCGCGGGAAGTTCCACACGCGATTTCAGCAGGGTATGTGTATTTCAGGGGTTCTGGGGAGTACCACACGTGAATTGGCCGTGTGGGTCCTCCCAGGTGTACGCTCCACAACCTCCACGGACCCTGCAGGCAGCCCACACCACGGGGGACTACCCTGCACCCCTGCTCATGTCCCGCAGGCAACCCATCCACCATGGGCATGCCCCCCAGCCAACCCACATGTCACCTTGCACTACTGATCAGCAATGCATGTCTCCCACCACCCCCACCCCCCAGCAGTGCAGGGGCAGCCTTCACCAGGCCCCCACCATGTCTCCCACCACCCCACCCCCCAGCAGTGCAGGGGCACCCTCCACCAGGCCCCCACTCATGTCTCCCACCACCCCACCCCCCTGCCACCATGGGCAGCCTCCACCAGGCCCCCACTCATGTCCAACTCATGTCTCCCACCACCCCCACCCCCCAGCAGTGCAGGGGCAGCCTCCACCAGGGCCCCACTCATCTCTCCCACCACCCCACCCCCCAGCAGTGCAGGGGCACCCTCCACCAGGCCCCCACTCATGTCTCCCACCACCCCACCGCCCTGCCACCATGGGCAGCCTCCACCAGGCCCCCACTCATGTCTCCCACCACCCCCACCCCCCAGCAGTGCAGGGGCAGCCTCCACCAGGCCCCCACTCATGTCTCCCACCACCCCACCCCCCAGCAGTGCAGGGGCACCCTCCACCAGGCCCCACTCATGTCTCCCACCACCCCCACCCCCCTGCCACCATGGGCAGCCTCCACCAGGCCCCCACCATGTCTCCCACCACCCCACCCCCCAGCAGTGCAGGGGCACCCTCCACCAGGCCGCCACTCATGTCTCCCACCACCCCCACCCCCCAGCCACCAGGGGCACCCTCCACCAGGCCCCCACTCATGTCTCCCACCGCCCCCACCCCCCAGCAGTGCAGGGGCAGCCTCCACCAGGCCCCCACCATGTCTCCCACCACCCCCACCCCCCTGCCACCATGGGCAGCCTCCACCAGGCCCCCACTCATGTCTCCCACCACCCCACCCCCCTGCAACCATGGGCAGCCTCCACCAGGCCCCCACTCATGTCTCCCACCACCCCCACCCCCCTGCCACCATGGGCAGCCTCCACCAGGCCCCCACTCATGTCTCCCACCACCCCACCCCCTGCCACCATGGGCACCCTCCACCAGGCCCCCACTCATGTCTCCCACCACCCCACCCCCCTGCCACCATGGGCAGCCTCCACCAGGCCCCAACTCATGTCTCCCACCACCCCCACCCACCAGCAGTGCAGGGGCAGCCTCCACCAGGCCCCCACTCATGTCTCCCACCACCCCCACCCCCCAGCAGTGCAGGGGCAGCCTCCACCAGGCCCCCACTCATGTCTCCCACCACCCCCACCCCCCAGCAGTGCAGGGGCAGCCTCCACCAGGCCCCCACCCATGTCTCTCACCACCCCCACCCCCCAGCAGTGCAGGTGCACCCTCCACCAGGCCCCCACTCATGTCTCCCACCACCCCACCCCCCTGCCACCATGGGCAGCCTCCACCAGGCCCCCACTCATGTCTCACACCATGCCCACCCCCCAGCAGTGCAGGGGCACCCTCCACCAGGTCCTCACAATCCCCAATCATGTGCGTAATGGTCAGCCTCCACAGCCAAAAAGCCCTACCAAGTAACCCATTCACCCACATGGAAATGGAAATTACATGTTACACCCCCAATGTTCATGAAGCTAATGAACCCATGTCCGTCACATACAATGGTTGCAATTGAATGGGAAAACACCCAACATGACATGCATGAAACCAATGAGATGATACCACACAGTGAAGTATGAAAACAAAGTTGTATTTGAAAAAAATGAAGAATGCTAAAGAAAGGAAACAAACTACAATGGGAATGAGAAAAAATAAGCTGCATGTCCGTATTTAAAAAAAATAACTGCAAATCAGAATCCAAAAAAATGTCGTCCAAAGTCAAATGTAAAAAATTCTCCATGCAATAAAGAAGTATGTAAAAAAATAACAAGGGTCCATGAGCCCAACTGAACAAAGGAAACCTACTAAAAAACCTAACTAAAAATCAACTATATACAAAAAGTGGAGCAGTGTCCGTCGACTCCAAATCATAATAAGAAACAAAGGAAACCTAAAACTAAAGAACTATATACAAAGGCGGCGGGCAAGTCCAGCGGCTCACTCCGTGGTGTCCCGGGCCATGGCATCATCGAACTCCTGTTCGATGTCCCGGAGGCGGTCCAGTTCCGTGGCCCCGAGGGTCTGCAGGGACGATGCTGTGTCCTCCTCCAACCCCCTGCGGATTGCCTCGAGGCACTCGGCCCGCCTCAGGGCCCTCCGCATGGAGTTCTCCGCCCTGACCATTGTGAGCCGCGCCTCTTCCGGCCGCCGCCGCTCCGCACCTATGGCGTGGCCCAACCGCTGCCACACGGAAGACACTCTCTGTCCTGGGTCCTCCTGCCCTCCGGCCGATGCCTGCCCCTCCGATGTGGAAGGCCCCGAGCCTTCATGTCTCCCACCATGTTGCTGCTGCTGCTCTGCCTCTGCCCGTGCACTGCCTCCTGCTGCCTGCACATCCTCCGCCGGCTGGGGTGCAGTTGTTGATGTGGCCACCCCTGCTGGACCTCCGACTCCCCACTGTGGGAGGGATGCCTCCTCCACCAGCCTGGCCGCACCGTCAGAGGCAGCTCCACAGGGCACCCAGGTGACTGATGGGTGGGAAGATGGCACAGAGGACGACTGGCGCGTAGGGGGTCCAGTTGAGGAGGGGGTCGGAGCAAGCCCCATCAGACGGAGGAATCCGGCCTGGGTGACCTGTCCCAGCAGGCTGACGTGGTCAACGAGCCATTCGAGATGACGTGCAGTCTCCCCATGAAAAGACTGCAGGTCACCTCGCATGGCCCGTTGACGCAACGCCACACCAGCCAGGACAGGCTCAACCCGGACCTGGATGGCCACGTCCGCAGGCAGAGGAAGGCCAGTTGACGTCAGCTCATCCCCTGCCTGAAAACGGGTCTGGACGTAGGCATCCCTGCTGGTGCAAGATGATGCAGGGACAGGATCGGAGACAGGATTGCACACAGGCACCTCTGCGGCGGCCTGTGCTGCCTCCTGTCCCTGGTCCTGCACTGCAGCACTAGCACCAGTGGGATCCCCACCTCCAGACCCCGTCTCTGGTGCTTGCACGGCCTCCTCCTCCACCAAACCCCCCACCAACCTGGATGACTCCCTGCCATCTTCCCCTGTTGGGCCCTGTGGGGTCCCAGCTGCCCCTTCTGCTGCCGAGGAGTCCAACTGCAACCTCCGCCTCTTGGACCTCCCCCAGCAGCTGCGGCCTGGGACGCGGCACCGGACTCCTCACTCCCCGACGAGATGACAACACGGGAGGGGAGCCGGGCCTTGCGTCTCCGGCTGGCGGTCGGATCCCCGCCGCTGTGCTCCACAGCACCTTCTCCGCCCTCTTCATCAGTTGACGCTGCAGACAGGGAGAAACAAAACACAGGCATCAGGGTACTGTACAATGGACACATACACACATGACAGTTGCACATGAGTGGCATTGGCAAACCTCAGACATGTCATCACAATCCCCAACACACATGTCATTGCAACTCGCACACATGAGCCATACCACAGCCATATCGCAACTGCCACCACCATCCCTACACATACAACAGCATCAGCAGCCAAAGGGGAGCCAGACATCACATGCAACACAGGAAGTGCACCACACATGTACACACACCACCACACTTGCATGCATGTCTATAACCTCTGCCAAGTGTCGCACACTTCAGACGGGCATCCATGTCACATCTGCCAATCAGGCTTCCACATACCGCTGTCACATGCATCCATGTTGCATCACTGTTGCACCCTTGTCAAATACACACACATGCACATGTACACAGTGCTCGTACATGCAGCCAAAAACAACATACATGCCTGACATGACAGACATGTCTACTTACATACACATTCATCCAAACATGTGTGCATGCACAACTGCATTTGCTATGCAAGCCTACACACACAAGCACCATCCATGTCTCACACATTACAGCCCTCGCATGTGTCAGCCCCACGGCCCTGTACACCCCCACCCATACTCAACCCCATACAAACAGATGTGCAACCTGCACAATACCGAATAATCACCACACGCACTGCTCACAATCAGGATGCATGTACACTCACCGCTCGACTCCAGACGGGTCTGCTTCTCTAGGACCTGGACGTGGAGCGCTGGGGATATGCGTTCCAGGACCCCCATCTGTTCTTCCGACAAGTGGCCCCGGCGCCCCTTGGCATCCGCTGCCTTCAAGAGGCGCCGGGCCTTGTTCAGGGTCCTGGACCTGAAGTCCTCCCAGCACTTCCTGACATGTTGTAAGTCCCGGACTGCCACCCCCTCTGCGTTGATGGCAGTCACGATATCAGTCCAGATCTGAGTCCGTCCTTCCTTGTCGGCACGGGAACTTCCGAAGAGGGCATCATACTGCCCCAGGACTTGCTCCACCAGGACACCAACTTCGGTGGCACTGAAGCTGGTGCCCCTCTGCCTCTCTGGCCGGGGGTTGTCAGTGGTCACAGATGGTGTTTGCCCCGACATGACAACCCCAGAGGCAGGAGTGGGTGGGCAACTGGGTCCTGGGGCTGGGCTGTGGAGCGATGGAATTCCAGTCGGGAGTCTTCGGTTCCAGCAGGGGTGGTCACAGCAACAGCACCCCTGGCTGATGTGCAGGCAGCAAATGGCAGTGCACGTGGGCAGCAGGCAGTCAGGCAGCAGCAGATGGCAGGTGGGAGCGTGCTCGGGGCTCTGGGGGCTGTAGTTCGGCCTTCTGGGCAGGAGCGTGGTCTTCCGTGTGCTTACGCGTGGCCAGCTTGGTACGGAGTGATTTGGCACATGAAAATCCTGCACGTCAGCATGAAAATCGAGGAAAGGCCCTTAGCGCGTAAGCGCGTCAGCACGCATATGAGATTCTATTGGACCAAAGGCCCTCAGCGCGTAAACGCGTCAGCACGCATACGCGATTCTATTGGACCAAAGGCCCTCAGCGCGTAAACGCGTCTGTGACATGACCCACACGGGTGTTTCCCACACAGCACGTGATGACAGAGCACACGTGGAAAGACTGCATGTCAGAGTGTCATCGCGTGTAATTGGACAGCACGTCAGAGTGTCATCGCGTGTAATTGGACAAAAGTGCGCGTACACGCAATTGGCCTATGTACGTGTATATCAGGGGTGCGCGGACACTTACACACGCAAGTACGTCAGCGCATCTGTATCCCGGGGTGCGCGGGAATTTCCACACGCTATTGGACTGGGTACTGGATTTCAGGGGTGCGCGGGTCACACGCTCGCCTACAACACGCGCAACGCATACATTTGCGCGCTAACAAAATAACAAGCTCAGACCCAGGATGAACATACCGTTCCTAGCAGCAGTGGGCGTGGGCTACCAAAGGAGGAGGAGGAGGATAGTCAGGGCCAGAATATTCACACCCAGAACCAGCCTTTTCGGGATGCCTGATGACCAGGTGCATGGGAGGTACAGGTTTCCACCACACATTATACTGGACCTGGTGAGTGAGTGGGAGGATGACCTCACATCACCCACTCTGTGCTCCCAAGCACTCAGCCCCCTGGAGAAGGTCCTCAATGTACTGCACTTCTTAGCCACTGGATCATTTCAGCGGACAAGTGCCATTGTGGGTGGTGTATCACAGGCCACCCAGTCACGCTGCCTACACCAGGTCTTGAACATCATCACTGCACGGCCATCAGTCCGCAGGCACATATACCTGCCCAGAACACCTGCAGAAAGGCATGCTGCCGCCCTGGATTTTTACGGTGTGGCACGATTCCCCAAAGTGCTAGGTGCCATCGACTGCACCCATGTGGCTCTACGTCCCCCCAGGGCATCAGAGCACATCTATAGGAACCGCAAGCACTGGCATTCCATCAACGTGCACGTAGTATGTAATGCCAAGGGAATCATCACCTCAGTATATGCCAACTATCCCGGGTCAACCCACGACAGCTTCATTTACCAAATGTCCACCCTAAGCCGGGACCTAGAAGCTGGGCGGCATGGCGATACATGGCTGCTTGGTGAGTATGAATGCCACTGCACATGCATGCATGTCAGATACTGAGCAAGGTCACAACCCCACCAATGATACCAATCACCACCTCCACAGAGGACAGTGCCTACCCTCTCAGCCCCCACATGATGACGCCAATTCGGAACCCCAACACGCCACCCGAGGTAAGATATAGCACAGCCCACATTACAACCCGGGGCATAGTGGAGCGCACATTCGGAGTGCTAAAGTCACGCTTTCGCTCCCTTGACCGTTCCGGGCGCCAGCTGTTGTACGCTCCCCCAGTAGTGTGCAGGATCATAGTGGCAGCATGTGTCCTGCACAACGTTGCAACACGCCGGGGCCTGGCCGTGGACATGGTGGTGGCCCCACATCCCCAACCACATGCACAGCCGCTGCGCATGGGAGGGGAAAGGGCACGGGGGGAGGCAGCCCGTACACAGCTAGTGGCTAATTACTTCACATAGAAATCACACCCCTGTGGAGTGCACACTGCCCTGGCACATTCCATCTGACAATCAATGATGACTCAACCTGACACTGATCCTGAATGTCTGGAGAATGAACCGTGAAAACCATATCAGCCTGAGATTGTTCACATGGAAGTGTCACAATGTGTGCATCCCTACCCACACAGACACCACCAATGCAGTTTTGTGAAGTTACACATTCAAGCAGCTAAAATGAATACCCACTTGCAAAATGCAACAAGAGGACAGTGCCATGTCAGCCAACCCGACCCCAGCACCGCCACACGACACACCGTGCCATGTCATGCTATTTGCAGGTAAACAAACTAATCCCCACAACATGACACTAGTGTCACAATGTACAGTGTCCCTATTAGAAACTTGCAACACCTGAAATGCTCACAGTAATGCCGGACCAACAACAAACTTGAGCACGTACTACCATTAACATGACATCACAAATGTTAAATATTAGTAGTCTCACCACCTGGAAATGCCTGCACTCCCACCACTACCAACTGTGCAGTGTTGGCGCCATGTAGAGTTGTAGGTGCACTGCTGCCAACATGGACACCATCTCCAGACTAGAGGTCCTTGTGTAGACATGAGGAAGGGACCTGCAAATTGGGAGGTAGACACAGAAGATGAGTTACACATCAATGCAACATGCAGTGTACAACACAACAGCAATATGCACTAGGAATGTATACACAGTATTGACTACAGACTGCCCACACAGCTCATGGGAGTCCAACGTCACTGTGTAATTCACTGTCACTTGGGCACACCCTTTGCAAGCCCATGGAAACGGGAAGCAGGAGGGGTGTGTGTGACTCAAACCCAAGCATCTGAACCAAATACATTACAAGCCTGCATGTGCCCAGCCACAATGCAGCGTATGCCCACAGGAACCACGGAAGCCAACAAATCGTCCCAAACAAATTGGGAATAAAATAAATAAAAATAAAAATAAAAATAAAAAAAAATAAAAAATGGCCATTGATGGGCCCGGGGGGGTTGGGGAGGCCACCCAGGAGGTCCGAGGACAGGATGCACACCAGAACCCACCTGCGTGGATCCTGGGAAAATAAAACACCTCCATGGGCTCATGGCCCACACGGCTACCCTATTGTGGGAGTATCACTGCTGTCGCTAATATCACCCTGTGCAGCTGCATCCGGAGGTGGTTGCACTATGGGAGGCAGCCCACGCAAGGCCCTAGTCTGCTCCTCCATGGCTGCAAGCATGCGGGTGTGGTAGGTCTGGTTCTGGAGGATGAGTGTGCGGAGGTCCCCATGCAACAACTCACGGGATGCCCGGACCTCCGCCCTCGTTGCCTGCATCTCAGCTGAGAGCGTACGGGTGAGACGCTCCAGCTGCTGTTCTGTCCTTTGGTGTGTTGAAGCCTCAAGCTCAACAAGAGTCGTCCTGAGGTGAAGGAGCTCCTGCCTCAGGGCTTCCCTGTGGCCCTGGGACTCAATGGAGATGGCCTCCTGCAGAGTCGCCAGTGCCGCCCGCCTGCCCCTGTTGGATCCCAACATGTCCTCCCTGTGTGACTGGCAGATGGAGTCGGTTGCCTGCTCTAGTCGCTCCATCAGCCTTTCAGGGGGGACAATGGAAGTGGCCACCCTATCCATGGCCTGAGCCATCATCTCGGATGATGCTGCCTGTTGGGTTGCCATACCGTAAATGGATTGCTCCCATGTGGTATTGCCAGGTGGTGTACGGCCACCACGTCGGCGGGCACCACACCTGTCTGGGGCAAGGCGAACTGCGCCTTGCTGTGCCGGCACTGCCTGAGGCTGCAGGACTGCATTCCCCCTCTGATCTGCTGGCCCAGGAACAGAATCAGATGTCGCGGAGTGTGACCCTGCATCCGTAACCACCAAAGGCGTAGCTGCCAACACTGACATCCCCATTGAGGGTTCTGACCCTGGTGCAGGTGGGTGGGACAGAACAGAATCCCTCCCTGGAACACTCACCTGCGACGGCACGTAGGTCTCATCCGAATCAACACCTGAGTACAGCTCGGGGGAGGTGCAGCCAGAGACACCCCTTGAGAGCACGACCTGCAGCACTTGTGGGTTCTCACCCACCACCACACCACGTCCCTCACTGGTGGTTGGTCGGCCCTCTGACCCCTCCTGGGTCTGCACCATCTCCACAACCCCAGCAGTATCAGGTGCGTCTTCCCCTGCAAAGACATAAAAACAAAGAAATGGAAACAGGCATTAGCACCATGGCACACAATGAGGGCTGAGAAGCAAGAGAACCAGTACTTGATTGACACATGTCCCACATGACTAAAACCCTCCCATGCATGCACCCTCACTGTGTATGAAGGGCAGGCAAATGGCACACACTGATGACACCAAGATGGAAGATGAACACATTTTCTGCATGCTGCCTGGCAGTGGCATCACACATTGGCCTGTGATTGCCAGGTGAAACACACATGCCATCACACAGATGGCATGTACCATTGCTATTGAGTGAAGATGGAGAGGAGGGCAGCACCTATTCATTCAGTCCAGTTCCCGCATGTAATAGCTTTTCTAATTCAAACAGGTCAGATTCTTCACCTGGAGCTGCCAGTCCGAAATGGTCCAATTGCACAGGGACATGTTTGAACAAATGATATCCAGGTAACAAAGTCACTCCACTTTATCATAGCCATGTCAGACATGTGACTAGAGGACTGCGACATGCCTAGTAAAAGTGGTGGAATGCAAACAATCTGACTAAATGAACAGTGAAAAACTAAGCAACAATGTTGTGGCAAGGTGACACTTCAAGGGCAACTGGCGTGCAGTTGGGCTAGATGTCTACTGTTGGCAGAAGGGATACTGCTATGGCCAAATGCAGCTGCGCAGGATGTATTGCATGAAGCACATGGCTGACCCATACGACTCAGGCGCACACACTCTCACCTGGCACACAAACAGAAGCCCTCACACACACCATGCACATGGATGACACACACATGCATGTGCACTCATCGGACAATGCCTCGTAATCATCCAAATCTCCCACGCCTTGGATCTGTTCCTCTGTGACGTAGGTCCCAGCGACTGACTCATGTGGAGTGAGTTCCATGTCTACTACTGGAGACCCACCTCCAGTCACTAGAGTTGCGGCATGACTTGAGGCCAGCTTACTCTTTGCCCTGCGCTTTAGGTCATTCCAGCGCTTATAGCAATCATTGGCTGTGCGCCTCACGATTTCAAGGGCACTTACGATGTCCGCAATGGTCTGCCAGTGTGCCTGGCGTTGTGCAGGTGTGGTCTTGGATCCTGCAACAATGACCATCTCGTTGTCATGTGCGGACACATACTCGACAAGTGCATTCAGTTCGTCATCCGTGAAGCTGGGCTTCCTGGACGGGCCGGACTGTGTAGCCGTGTCTGGGGCATCAGCCTGTGCCGGACGAGCACTCTTCCTCTTCCGCTTGGAAGGTGGTGGTGATCCTGAGTGTCCTGCGCCGCTCTGGACACTAGGGGCAGGAGCCCTGGTGGACTCTGTATCAGGAGTGTGGGATTGCACACTCAGCATGGGAGTTGGTGCAGGCATTGGCTCTAGTGTGATGGTGTCAGGGGGGATGTCAGCAGCATGGACTAGGACCGACACTGTCCAGGCTGGGTGTGTGAGGGCTGGGGTGAATGGAGCCGCAGCTGCCCCTGCAGCCTCTCCGCCCTGCCTACTTGGTGCAGCAGATGACCTTGCTGCCCCAGATGCACGTGGCATGGTGACATCAACGTGCACCAGCGCACGTGTCATAGGCCTGCTGACCTGGAAGTCAGCCATCGAGTCAGCCAGGTCTGGTGCCACAATGGGCTGGTCCAGCAAGGGCTGAGCATGGATGATGTCAGCCACATCAGCCTCAACGGGAGGGGGGGGGATTATGGGTGCCCTTGACTGGTCCTCCACACATGGGGGGACAGGCTCACCCTGCAAGTAACGACCACGTCCCCTACCGGATCCACCACGGCCACCACTTGTGGCTCTTCCACCTTTACCACCCTTACGGAATCCTCGCCTCCCAGCCATGGCACTGATGTTAATGTGCGTATGGGAGTGGCTGTAAAATATTGTCCTGGGCAATTGGGGGTCAAAGGGGTTGGGTACCAGATGGTAATTGTACCCTAGTGCTCTTGCAAGGCTGATTGTAACCCCTGGGGAAAGATGACGGGTCACGCTACGCACAGGAGCCCCAAAAAAGGGAGATGACGTGCATGCAACCCCTCCTAGACCACGTGTGCAGAAAGAAAAACCTGCACTACGCTGTGGCACCCAGTAACACAAGAATGAACGTATGCGTGTCACACACAGCCTAGAATGACCTCTGAAGGGGTAGGCTACACACGGGGCAAGCACAGATGTTCGATACGTGCGTGACTCACCGTCTGCCAGGTAAAAGAGCGTGAAAAAGGAGCGCGTTTGGTTGGCAACACCCCCGCCAAAAGAAGATTTGTACGCTGTCTGAGGAGACAGGACAACAGTAGAAGGAAACACTGTTTGAGGGAACAGGCCCAGGTAAACCAGTAAAAGAGAAAAAAGATAAAAAGCTGTCAGAGGTAACAGGGAATACGAACTTGAAACGCCGTGAAGTAAATCGCGTGTGAAACAACAAGAAGTACAGAATTCACCCACTCGCTCTCCACGAAAAGCACGTACAAGGAAATGGTGTTCTACACGTACCTTTTATACAGGCCCACACGTCCAGCGTCACTTACGCGGCGTGTACGCGCTAGGGCCATTTCCACCAATTACACGCTTTGTCACTTATGCGTGTAGGGCCATTTCCACCAATTACACGCTTTGTCACTTCTGCGTGTAGGGCCATTTCCACCAATCACACGCGATGAGTCTCTGACGTGCTGTCCAATTACACGCGATGACACTCGGACGTGCAGTCTTTCCACGTGTGGTCTGTCATCACGTGCTGTGTGGGAAACACCCGTGCGGGTCACGTCACAGACGCGCTTACGCGCTGGGGGCCTTTGGTCCAATAGAATCGCGTATGCGTGCTGACGCGCTTACGCACTAAGGGCCTTTCCTCGATTTTCACGCTGACGTGCAGGATTTTCACGTGCCAAATCACTCTGTACCAAGCTGGCCACGCGTAAGCACACGGAAGACCACGCTCCTGCCCAGAAGGCCGAACTACTGCCCCCCAGGGCCCCGAGCACGCTCCCACCTGCCATCTGCTGCTGCCTGACTGCCTGCTGCCCACGTGCACTGCCATTTGCTGCCTGCACATCAGCCAGGGGTGCTGTTGCTGTGACCACCCCTGCTGGAACCGAAGACTCCCGACTGGAATTCCATCGCTCCACAGCCCATCCCCAGGACCCAGTTGCCCACCCACTCCTGCCTATGGGGTTGTCATGTCGGGGCAAACACCATCTGTGACCACTGACAACCCCCGGCCAGAGAGGCAGAGGGGCACCAGCTTCAGTGCCACCGAAGTTGGTGTCCTGGTGGAGCAAGTCCTGGGGCAGTATGATGCCCTCTTCGGAAGTTCCCGCGCCGACAAGGAAGGACGGACTCGGATTTGGACTGACATCGTGACTGCCATCAACGCGGAGGGGGTGGCAGTCCGGGACTTACAACATGTCAGGAAGCGCTGGGAGGACTTCAGGTCCAGGACCCTGAACAAGGCCCGGCGCCTCTTGAAGGCAGCGGATGCCAAGGGGCGCCGGGGCCACTTGTCGGAAGAACAGATGGGGGTCCTGGAACGCATATCCCCAGCGCTCCACGTCCAGGTCCTAGAGAAGCAGACCCGTCTGGAGTCGAGCGGTGAGTGTACATGCATCCTGATTGTGAGCAGTGCGTGTGGTGATTATTCGGTATTGTGCAGGTTTGTATGGGGTCGAGTATGGGTGGGGGTGTACAGGGCCGTGGGGCTGACACATGCGAGGGCTGTAATGTGTGAGACATGGATGGTGCTTGTGTGTGTAGGCGTGCATGGCAAATGCAGTTGTGCGTGCACACATGTTTGGATGAATGTGTATGTAAGTAGACATGTCCGTCATGTCAGGCATGTATGTTGTTTTCGGCTGCATGTACGAGCACTGTGTACATGTGCATGTGTGTGTATTTGACAAGGGTGCAACAGTGATGCAACATGGATGCATGTGACAGCGGTATGTGGAAGCCTGATTGGCAGATGTGACATGGATGCCCGTCTGAACAGTGCAACACTTGGCAGAGGTGTAGACATGCATGCAAGTGTGGTGGTGTGTGTACATGTGTGGTGCACTTCCTGTGTTGCATGTGATGTCTGGCTCCCCTTTGGCTGCTGATGCTGTTGTATGTGTATGGATGGTGGTGGCAGTTGCGATATGGCTGTGGTATGGCTCATGTGTGCGAGTTGCTATGACATGTGTGTTGGGGATTGTGATGACATGTCTGAGGTTTGCCAATGCCACTCATGTGCAACTGTCATGTGTGTATGTGTCCATTGTACAGTGCCCTGATGCCTGTGTTTTGTTTCTCCCTGTCTGCAGCGTCAACTGATGAAGAGGGCGGAGAAGGTGCTGTGGAGCACAGCGGCGGGGATCCGACCGCCAGCCGGAGACGCAAGGCCCGGCTCCCCTCCCGTGTTGTCATCTCGACGGGGAGTGAGGAGTCCGGTGCCGCGTCCCAGGCCGCAGCTGCCGGGGAGAGGTCCAAGAGGCGGAGGTTGCAGTTGGACTCCTCAGCAGCAGAAGGGGCAGCTGGGACCCCACAGGGCCCAACAGTGGAAGATGGCAGGGAGTCATCCAGGTTGGTGGGGGGTTTGGTGGAGGAGGAGGCCGTGCAAGCACCAGAGACGGGGTCTGGAGGTGGGGATCCCACTGGTGCTAGTGGTGCAGTGCAGGACCAGGGACAGGAGGCAGCACAGGCCGCCGCGGAGGTGCCTGTGTGCAATCCTGTCCCCGATCCTGTCCCTGCATCATCTTGCACCAGCAGGGATGCCTACGTCCAGACCCGTTTTCAGGCAGGGGATGAGCTGACGTCAACTGGCCTTCCTCTGCCTGCGGACGTGGCCATCCAGGTCCGGGTTGAGCCTGTCCTGGCTGGTGTGGCGTTGCGTCAACGTGCCATGCGAGGTGACCTGCAGTCTTTTCATGGAGAGACTGCACGTCATCTCGAATGGCTCGTTGACCACGTCAGCCTGCTGGGACAGGTCACCCAGGCCGGATTCCGCTGTCTGATGGGGCTTGCTCCGACCCCCTCCTCAAATGGACCCCCTACGCGCCAGTCGTCCTCTGTGCCATCTTCCCACCCATCAGACACCTGGGTGCCCTGTGGAGCTGCCTCTGACGGTGCGGCCAGGCTGGTGGAGGAGGCATCCCTGCCACAGTCGGGAGTCGGAGGTCCAGCAGGCGTGGCCACATCAACAACTGCACCCCAGCCGGCGGAGGATGTGCAGGAGGCAGTGGGACCCAGGACAGAGAGTGTCTTCCGTGTGGCAGCGGTTGGGCCACGCCATAGGTGCGGAGCGGCGGCGGGCGGAAGAGGCGCGGCTCACAATGGTCAGGGCGGAGAACTCCATGCGGAGGGCCCTGAGGCGGGCTGAGTGCCTCGAGGCAATCTGCAGGGGGTTGGAGGAGGACACGGCGTCGTCCCTGTGGACCCTCGGGGCCATGGAACTGGACCGCCTCCGGGACATCGAACAGGAGTTCGATGATGCCCTGGCCCCGGACACCACGGAGTGAACCGCTGGACTTGCCCGCCGCCTTTGTATATAGTTCTTTAGTTTTAGGTTTCCTTTGTTTCTTATTATGATTTGGAGTCGACGGACACTGCTCCACTTTTTGTATATAGTTGATTTTTAGGTAGGTTTTTTAGTAGGTTTCCTTTGTTCAGATGGGCTCATGGACCCTTGGTAGTTTTTTACATAGTTCTTTGTTCCATGGAGATTTTTTTACATTTGACTTTGGACAACATTTTTTTGGATTCTGATTAGCATTTTTTGGTTTTTATATGGACAGCAAGCTTATTTTTTCTCATTCACATTGTAGCTTGTTTCCTTTCTTTAGCATTATTTATTTTTTTGAATACAATTTTGTTTCCATACTTCACTGTGTGGTATCATCTCATTGGTTTCATGCATGTCATGTTGGGTGTTTTCCCATTCAATTGCAACCATTGTGTGTGACGGACATGGGTTCATTAGCTTCATGAACATTGGGGGTGTAACATGTAATTTCCATTTCCATGTGGGTGAATGGGTTACTTGCTAGGGCTTTTTGGCTGTGGAGGCTGACCATTACACACATGATTGGGGATTGTGAGGACCTGGTGGAGGGTGCCCCTGCACTGCTGGGGGGTGGGGGTGGTGGGAGACATGGGTGGGGGCCTGGTGGAGGATGCCCCTGCACTGCTGGGGGGTGGGGGTGGTGGGGGCCTGGTGGAGGATGCCCCTGCACTGCTGGGGGGTGGGGGTGGTGGGAGACATGAGTGGGGGCGTGGTGGAGGGTGGCCATGGTGGCTGGGGGGTGGGGGTGGTGGAAGACATGGGTGGGGGCCTGGTGGAGGCTGCCCCTGCACTCCTCGGGGGTGGGGGTGCAGGGAGACATGAGTGGGGGCCTGGTGGAGGCTGCCCCTGCACTGCTGGGGGGTGGGGGTGGTGGGAGACATGAGTGGGGGCCTGGTGGAGGCTGCCCATGGTGGCAGGGGGTGGGGGTGGTGGGAGACATGAGTGGGGGCCTGGTGGAGGCTGCCCCTGGTGGCTGGGGGGTGGGGGTGGTGGGAGACATGGGTGGGGGCCTGGTGGAGGATGCCCCTGCACTGCTGGGGGTGGGGGTGGTGGGAGACATGAGTGGGGGCCTGGTGGAGGCTGCCCCTGCACTGCTGGGGGGTGGGGGTAGTGGGAGATATGAGTGGGGGCCTGGTGGAGGCTGCCCCTGCACTGCTGGGGGGTGGGGGTGGTGGGAGACATGAGTGGGGGCCTGGTGGAGGCTGCACATGGTGGCAGGGGGGTGGGGGTGGTGGGAGACATGAGTGGGGGCCTGGTGGAGGCTGCCCCTGCACTGCTGGGGGGTGGGGGTGGTGGGAGACATGGGTGGGGGCCTGGTGGAGGATGCCCCTGCACTGCTGGGGGGTGGGGGTGGTGGGAGACATGGGTGGGGGCCTGGTGGAGGATGCCCCTGCACTGCTGGGGGGTGGGGGTGGTGGGGGCCTGGTGGAGGATGCCCCTGCACTGCTGGGGGGTGGGGGTGGTGGGAGACATGAGTGGGGGCCTGCTGGAGGGTGGCCATGGTGGCTGGGGGGTGGGGGTGGTGGAAGACATGGGTGGGGGCCTGGTGGAGGCTGCCCCTGCACTCCTCGGGGGTGGGGGTGCAGGGAGACATGAGTGGGGGCCTGGTGGAGGCTGCCCCTGCACTGCTGGGGGGTGGAGGTGGTGGGAGACATGAGTGGGGGCCTGGTGGAGGCTGCCCATGGTGGCAGGGGGTGGGGGTGGTGGGAGACATGAGTGGGGGCCTGGTGGAGGCTGCCCCTGGTGGCTGGGGGGTGGGGGTGGTGGGAGACATGGGTGGGGGCCTGGTGGAGGATGCCCCTGCACTGCTGGGGGTGGGGGTGGTGGGAGACATGGGTGGGGGCCTGGTGGAGGATGCCCCTGCACTGCTGGGGGGTGGGGGTGGTGGGGGCCTGGTGGAGGATGCCCCTGCACTGCTGGGGGGTGGGGGTGGTGGGAGACATGAGTGGGGGCCTGGTGGAGGGTGGCCATGGTGGCTGGGGGGTGGGGGTGGTGGAAGACATGGGTGGGGGCCTGGTGGAGGATGCCCCTGCACTGCTGGGGGTGGGGGTGGTGGGAGACATGAGTGGGGGCCTGGTGGAGGCTGCCCCTGCACTGCTGGGGGGTGGGGGTGGTGGGAGACATGAGTGGGGGCCTGGTGGAGGCTGCCCATGGTGGCAGGGGGTGGGGGTGGTGGGAGACATGAGTGGGGGCCTGGTGGAGGCTGCCCCTGGTGGCGGGGGGGTGGGGGTGGTGGGAGACATGGGTGGGGGCCTGGTGGAGGATGCCCCTGCACTGCTGGGGGTGGGGGTGGTGGGAGACATGAGTGGGGGCCTGGTGGAGGCTGCCCCTGCACTGCTGGGGGTGGGGGTAGTGGGAGATATGAGTGGGGGCCTGGTGGAGGCTGCCCCTGCACTGCTGGGGGGTGGGGGTGGTGGGAGACATGAGTGGGGGCCTGGTGGAGGCTGCACATGGTGGCAGGGGGGTGGGGGTGGTGGGAGACATGAGTGGGGGCCTGGTGGAGGCTGCCCCTGCACTGCTGGGGAGTGGGGGTGGTGGGAGACATGGGTGGGGGCCTGGTGGAGGATGCCCCTGCACTGCTGGGGGGTGGGGGTGGTGGGAGACATGGGTGGGGGCCTGGTGGAGGATGCCCCTGCACTGCTGGGGGGTGGGGGTGCAGGGAGACATGAGTGGGGGCCTGGTGGGGGCTGCCCATGGTGGCAGGGGGGTGGGGGTGGTGGGAGACATGAGTGGTTGCCTGGTGGAGGCTGCCCCTGGTGGCTGGGGGGTGGGGGTGGTGGGAGACATGGGTGGGGGCCTGGTGGAGGCTGCCCCTGCACTCCTCGGGGGTGGGGGTGGTGGGAGACATGAGTGGGGGCCTGCTGGAGGCTGCCCCTGGTGGCTGGGGGGTGGGGGTGGTGGGAGACATGAGTGGGGGCCTGGTGGAGGCTGCCCCTGCACTCCTCGGGGGTGGGGGTTCAGGGAGACATGAGTGGGGGCCTGGTGGAGGGTGGCCATGGTGGCTGGGGGGTGGGGGTGGTGGAAGACATGGGTGGGGGCCTGGTGGAGGCTGCCCCTGCACTCCTCGGGGGTGGGGGTGCAGGGAGACATGAGTGGGGGCCTGGTGGGGGCTGCCCATGGTGGCAGGGGGGTGGGGGTGGTGGGAGACATGAGTGGTTGCCTGGTGGAGGCTGCCCCTGGTGGCTGGGGGGTGGGGGTGGTGGGAGACATGGGTGGGGGCCTGGTGGAGGATGCCCCTGCACTGCTGGGGGGTGGGGGTGGTGGGAGACATGAGTGGGGGCCTGGTGGAGGCTGCCCCTGCAGTGCTGGGGGGTGGGGGTGGTGGGAGACATGAGTGGGGGCCTGGTGGAGGCTGCCCCTGCACTGCTGGGGGGTGGGGGTGGTGGGAGACATGAGTGGGGGCCTGGTGGAGGGTGGCCATGGTGGCTGGGGGGTGGGGGTGGTGGAAGACATGGGTGGGGGCCTGGTGGAGGCTGCCCCTGCACTCCTCGGGGGTGGGGGTGCAGGGAGACATGAGTGGGGGCCTGGTGGAGGCTTCCCCTGCACTGCTGGGGGGTGGGGGTGGTGGGAGACATGAGTGGGGGCCTGGTGGAGGGTGGCCATGGTGGCAGGGGGGTGGGGGTGGTGGGAGACATGAGTGGGGGCCTGCTGAAGGCTGCCCCTGGTGGCTGGGGGGTGGGGGTGGTGGAAGACATGGGTGGGGGCCTGGTGGAGGCTGCCCCTGCACTGCTGGGGGGTGGGGGTGGTGGGAGACATGAGTGGGGGCCTGGTGGAGGGTGGCCATGGTGGCAGGGGGGTGGGGGTGGTGGGAGACATGAGTGGGGGCCTGCTGGAGGCTGGCCCTGGTGGCTGGGGGGTGGAGGGTGGTGGGAGACATGAGTGGGGGCCCGGTGGAGGCTGCCCCTGCACTGCTGGGGGGTGGGGGTGGTGGGAGACATGAGTGGGGGCCTGGTGGAGGGTGGCCATGGTGGCTGGGGGGTGGGGGTGGTGGAAGACATGGGTGGGGGCCTGGTGGAGGCTGCCCCTGCACTCCTCGGGGGTGGGGGTGCAGGGAGACATGAGTGGGGGCTTGGTGGGGGCTGCCCATGGTGGCAGGGGGGTGGGAGTGGTGGGAGACATGAGTGGGGGCCTGTTGGAGGCTGCCCCTGGTGGCTGGGGGGTGGGGGTGGTGGGAGACATGGGTGGGGGCCCGGTGGAGGATGCCCCTGCACTGCTGGGGGGTTGGGGTGGTGGGAGACATGAGTGGGGGCCTGGTGGAGGGTGGCCATGGTGGCTGGGGGTTGGGGGTGGTGGAAGACATGGGTGGGGGCCTGGTGGAGGCTGCCCCTGCACTCCTCGGGGGTGGGGGTGCAGGGAGACATGAGTGGGGGCCTGGTGGAGGCTGCCCATGGTGGCAGGGGGGTGGGGGTGGTGGGAGACATGAGTGGGGGCCTGGTGGAGGCTGCCCCTGGTGGCAGGGGGGTGGGGGTGGTGGGAGACATGAGTTGGGGCCTGGTGGAGGATGCCCCTGCACTGCTGGGGGGTGGGGGTGGTGGGAGACATGAGTTGGGGCCTGGTGGAGGCTGCCTCTGCACTGCTGGGGGGTGGGGGTGGTGGGAGACATGAGTTGGACATGAGTGGGGGCCTGCTGGCAGGTGCCCCACAGTGCTGGGGGGTGGGGGTGGTGGGAGACATGCATTGTTGATCAGTAGTGCAAGGTGACATGTGGGTTGGCTGGGGGGCATGCCCATGGTGGATGGGCTGCCTGCGGGACATGAGCAGGGGTGCAGGGTAGTCCCCCGTGGTGTGGGCTGCCTGCAGGGGCCGTGGAGGTTGTGGAGCGTACACCTGGGAGGACCCACACGGCCAATTCACGTGTAGTACTCCCCAGAACCCCTGAAATACACATTCCCTGCTGAAATCGCGTGTGCAACTTCCCGCGCACCCCTGAAATACACGTACCCTGCTCGCACTGGCCCATTCGTGTGTGTAACTTCCCGCGAACCCCTGAAATACACGTACCCTGATGGAATCGCGTGTGGAACTTCCTGCGCACCCATGTAATACACGTACCCTGCTCGCACTGACCCATTCGCGTGTGGATCTTCCCGCGCACCCCTGAAATGCACGTACCCTGCAGAAATCGCGTGTGGAACTTCCCGCGCACCCCTGAAATACACGTACCCTGCTGTAATCGCGTGTGGAACTTCCCGCGCACCCCTGAAATTCACGTACCCTGCTCGCACTGGCCCATTCGCATGTGTAACTTCCCGCGCACCCCTGAAATACACGTACCCTGCAGAAATTGCATGTGGAACTTCCCGCGCACCCCTGAAATACACATACCCTGCTGTAATCGCGTGTGGAACTTCCCGCGCACCCCTGAAATACACGTACCCTGCTCGCACTGGCCCATTCGCGTGTGTAACTTCCCGCGCACCCCTGAAATACACGTACCCTGATGGAATCGCGTGTGGAACTTCCCGCGCACCCATGTAATACACGTACCCTGCTCGCACTGGCCCATTCGCGTGTGGAACTTCCCGCGCACCCCTGAAATGCACGTACCCTGCAGTAATCGCGTGTGGAACTTCCCGCGCACCCCTGAAATACACGTACCCTGCTTGCACGGGGCCAGTCGCGTGTGGAACTTCCCGCGCACCCCTGCAATACACGTTCCCCGCTTGGTGTTTGCTGTTTGCCAGCCCGGTGAACTGGTCCAGGGTTAGCGCAGCCCTTTGCGATGATTTAGCGATTTTGATGGCTTTTCCTTGCGCGAGGGCGTTCTTGGGGGCGTTACTGGCACTGCTGCAGGGTCGCTGCGATTCTCTGAGCCACGGCTGGTTTGGAAGCCTAAAATCCATGAATACGCTGTGCGCGGAAATCGGTTTTAGCGCACGTGCCTGGCGCAGTCAATCGCATGCGGACACTCTGCGCCAGCCGCTTGCGACACTTTTCTGCGAAATTCTATGAATTACCCTGATAATTATTTACTCATCCACGCCGAAATGGTCTGTCTCTTGCACTTTCTCTGAGTTTCACTGTTCCATACACTGTGTTTATGTTTCTGGGGTTTCTGAGTCTCAGGTCTCAACGCTATTTAGTAGATATACTATGTATGGCCCCCACATGTCGGGGGGCCATGCATGTAGTGGTAGCGACTTTATGAATTCATTGTCCATGTCTTGGCAGTGCAGAATGTCTTTTTTCCAGGCTTCGATCGTAGGTAGTGGGCCACGGCCCCATGTCATAGTGATCCTCCTCCATGCCAGCACCGTAAGAAGGGCTGCTAGTTTTCGTGTTGCGGGTTGTAGGTAACTTGGTCAACCCGAGAAGGGCCCCAGCGGGAGTGGGGTCACTTCTTCTCCTATGATGTCGGCTGTTATTTGTAAAATAGTGGTCCAGAATCAGTGTATTCGGGGGAAGTTCCAGGCCAAGTGGAGAAAGTCTGCATTTGCAGTGTTGCATCTTTCGCATTGCACCGACATTTCTGGGTGGTGTCTGTGTTTTCTAACTGGGGTGTAATAGGTTTGATGCACGAAGTTGAAGTGAATTAGTTTATAGCGAGTGTTTATCGCAACTTTTTGGGTTTGACAGAGAATATAGGTCCAGTCTTCTGCGGGTATTATTTCTTGAATGGCCGTTTCCCATTTTTGCTTCACCCGGGGGTCAGTTGTTTCCGTGTCGGTTAACAGGGATTTATATAACAGTGACACTAGTCTCCCTTCTCCCTGGGCCTGGATTACGTTGTGTAGTAAGTCCAATGTTGGTGGCTGTTTGGGGAATGAAGGGAACAACGTTTGTAGGGTGTGGCGTAGTCTAAAGTATAGGAATATGTCATGGGAGGTGTTTCCTCCCCTGACTTTGGCCATCTGTGGAGTTAGAAAGGTGCCCTCTGGGAATAGGTCTCCGAAGGATTGGATGTTGACTTTGTCCAGCCATATAAGAAATACTTTTTCATTTGTGAGGGGGATGCCAGGAATACATTTGATTGGCATTAGGGGGGAGAATCTTATTTTTACCTCGTATTTACGAGCAATCTTTTTCCAGATCGCATACGTGGATAGGACCGTGTTTAGCGTGTTGGTGGTACCGGGATGAGGCTGATGATGATGGCTCTTAGCATATTGGGGGATGCGAGGGCCCGCTCCACTTGTACATGTGGGCGAATGAAATGTATCGTATACCAGTGGCTCAAAAATTGTGCTTGGGCTGCCCAGTAGTGTTTCTCTATATCTGGGAGTGCCAGGCCGCTGCTTGAAGTTGGTAGTGTGAGTGTTCTATATGCTACTCGTGCTGGCTTTCCCGCACATAGTAGTTCCAGGATAAGACTCTTGACTTTTTGTAGGAAGGACTTCGGGATGAGCAACGGTAAATTTGTAAATAAATAGAGGAGTTTGGGAAGAATAACCATTTTAGTCAGTGAGGTTCTACCCCATAGTGTTAACGGCAGTGACTTCCATCTGTGGACCCGCTCCTGCAAGGAGCTTAGTGTTGTCATGTAGTTGTCTTTATATATATATCATTGTGACTGAGGGACATATAGATACCCAGGTACCGGACCTTTGAGTTTTCCCATTTGAAGCCGTGATCGTCCGTAAACTCAATGGTATTCGGAGTCAGAGGGAATACTACTGATTTCGAGTGATTGGTTTTGAGGCCGGACATTTGGCCGAACTTGATCACTTCACGCATTATAGGGTTGAGGTTAGTTTGGGGGTCGCTTACAAATAACATGATATTGTCAGCATAGAGGGGGACTATTAGTCTGTGGGGTCCCAGTTTAAGGCCCCTGTGCAGTTGGTTGGATCTTAGCCTCGAGGCTAGGGGTTCCATCATTGGGCGAAAATTAGAGCTGAGAGGGGGTATCCTTGCCTAGTCCCGCACTCTAGTTTGATACTTAAGGATCTAGCGTTCCCTAGTGTTATGTAGGACCTTGGGTCACTGTATAGCAACGATACTAACTTGATAAAGAAGTTCCCTAACCCCATTTGTCTGAGCATTGCAAAAATGTAGGGCCATTCCACTGAGTCGAACGCCTTCTCGGCGTCAAGCAATACTGCTATTGCCTGTTGTGTTGGATCAAGGGCCTCTATGACGCCAAATAGCCTTCTGATGCCGTAGGTTGTGCTGCGTCCTGGGATAAATCCGGCTTGGTTGCCGAGTACTAGGGCTGGCATTAGGGGGAGATCAAATGCCTGGCAAATTTCTTTGACTTGAAGGCTCGCCTTGGAGGGGTTCCCTGCTGTGTTGTGGGATTTGTCGATTCTGGGATCCATTGGTGTGTTGAGGTCCGCTCCCCAAATAATGGTTGCTGCGTTGGTCTTTCCTAGTTGAGTCATAACCCAGTTAAAGTTGTTTGGCCCATCAGTGTTTGGAGGATACAAGTTTACTATGACTACTTCTTTCCCTGCCAGTATCCCTCTCACCAGTAGGGCTCTCTCTTCTGCACCTTTCCTTGAGTCAATCAGGCTGAAGTTTGCTCTTTTGTCAATTAGGATTGCGACTCCCCTTGCAAAGGATGAGTAGGACGAGAAATATCTATGGCATCCCCAGGACTTGGCCCAATGTTGTTCCGAGGACGGAAGGAGATGGGTCTCTTGTAGTATGGCGACATTGATTTTGTGTCTTCGGAGGTATTGGAGGATTCTCCTGGTTTTTGCTTGTTGGTTACCACCACAAATGTTCCAGGTGGTGATTTTAAACAGTGTCACTGGCATCAGGGAGGATGGTTGGATGTAGACCAGCCTTGGACGTTTGGTTGCGGCTGGAGTCTAGGTGCGTGTAGGAGTCTGTCGGAAATTGCTTTCATCCAGATGGCGTTCCATTGTGTGGACATTGTGGTGCGTGGGTGAGCAGTTAATGGCGTCTTCGTATAACTATCTTCCCTCCCCTGCGTGGGCAACCCCCAACTGACCCTCGATGAACGTTTCCTTCTGAACAAAACAGTCAACATTGCTGTGCTCGGGCGCTGGTAGCCCTCCAAGAGGGGGGTGGGCTCCCTTCGGCTGTCATAGATGTGTTCTGTGGTGGTTATTTCGTAGTGTTGGTGGTAACATGATGCCTTTGCCTTGCGTTTCCTGTGGAGTGGTTTTATGGCGGGTCTCTTCTCATCTGGTCTCTCATTTGTGGTATTCCATTGTCGAGGTGGGTCTGCAGCCGGCACGGTCTAGATAGTCACGGGTTTCCTCCAGTGTGTTAAAGAACAGGGTTTTGCCTTCACATTGAATGCAGAGTTTTGCCAGGAAGAGCATTGAGTATTGTATTTGGCTATCTTGCAATCAGCGTTTAACGGCTGCGTATGACCTTCTTTGCGCCTGGACTGCCTGGGAGAAGTCTGGAAAGAATTGTATGTTATCTCCCTCGAGTTGAAGGTCTTCTTTTTCCCTGGCCGCCCTGAGTATTGCATCGCGGTCCTTGTAGTTTAGCAGTTTTGCTATAATTGGGCGAGGGTTTGTTCCCGGGATTGGTCTTGTGTTGGGAACTCTGTGTGCTCTTTCTATGACGAACAGCTTGGAGAGGGTCTCCACTCCGAATAGCTCCATGCAGATATTCTCCACGTGTTCTTCCATTTTGATCTTGAGTTGTTGCTCTCTGACCGCAACAATCCTAATATTATTTCTTCTAGAGCGTCCCTCTAAGTCCTCATTTTTGGCGCACACTGCTTTCATTTGTGATTCCAGCGAGGATACTCTGGAGGTTAGGGATTTTGCGCCATCGTCGAGGTCTGACACCCGCTGTTCAACTGTGTCTAGTCTGTCTGCGTGCTTGTCCAGACGGTGTTGGAGCTGGTTGACTTTTGAGGTAAGTGTGTCTAATTTGCTTCCCAGGCCTCCAATCCTGCTTTCAGGTCTAATAGGATTTCTCTGATGTCAAAGTCTTGCACTTCTTCCTCCTCCTGGAGGGGCGCCTGTGTGGGTGATTGTGGTTTGCTGTTGGGATTAGGCACTTTGGAGGAGGAGCTGGTTTCAAAGTTCAATTTTCTTTGTGATTTATCCGTTTTCCCCATTTCCTGCTCTGATGTGAGTACTTTTGCGCTCAGGTGGTGGCCTGGATCAGGTTTGGGGTTATTGGCTGGTTGTCTATACCTATATCAGTGTCTTGCTGCTGTGGGTGGGTCGAGGAGCATTGTTGCCGAACTTTGCGCGGTTTTGCCACACATCTCACGGCGTTCGGTAGGCGCGGAATCGAGGCGCTGAGCCACGACTGGTGGTGACGGTGTTGTCCTCTGCAGGAGGCCTATGTCTGTTGCCTTTCTCCTGGACGGGGGATTTGTGCCGGCTGTGGTGTGTGTCAGCCACCTAGTTTCGTGCTGGTGGTGGGGCCACGTAGGGGAACTGGGGCGGTCCTCTTAGGCGTGGGCAGGATAGTTTGTGTCTGTGGCTCGAAGCACACCAGGGTTCTGTAAGGATACCGCCACGGTTCTGTTCTTAAAGACTAGTATTTACAGTTCTTGTCGGCCACTTCTGACGGTGTGGGACAGTAACTTGATGGTGGGCTCTCCCCCCACAGTCTCTCTATCTGGTATACTGGAGAGGGCTGTGTGGTGCTCCCGGCACTATCAGCTACACACTTTGCCCCGGGGTGTTCCAGTTAAGTGTTCTGTAATTATGGCGGGCCTCTGCGTTGTGTCGCTCGCCCTCTAGGTGGTCCTGGGTGGTCCAGCCGTGATCGGAGTCCCTTCAGCACACAGGGCCTCGGCTTCTGAGGTGCCGGTTGCCCCCGCCGCTGCCAATAAGTATTGTGTCACACGGGAGGACCGGGTAAGCTGGGGAGCCTGCTGTGTGGATGAGCGTCTGTGGAGCCGCGCGGGTCGCTCGTACTTGATTCTTGTTCGGAGCTCATCTGGGTGAAGCGGCATCTCCTCCTCCCTCCGCGCCGGTCCTCCACAGCTCCAGGAGCTCCCCCGCCTTCCCAGGTGCTGGGGCCGTGCACGCATCAGCATCCCGCTGCGGCCTGGAGCTCTCGGTGGGACGTGTCTGGTGCTTTCCGGATGTTCCCTTTCAGCGCTGGTCCGCTCCACAGCAGGCCGCTATATACTCATTTGTATACAGGGGTTGGGCTTTTGTTCTCAGGGATAGTTTGGTGTTTGGAGGATATCCCATGATAATTGCATCTTTGTGGATGCTTATGTTTAAAAGGTATCTTAAGCCTATTTTCTGAGCGAGGTTAGGGGGTGAGCTTCATGAATTTCTAAGTGTACTCATCTATATATTACTAATACTCTTCAGCCTCAAATACCTCTCGAGAAGGTTGATGGACGGAAACGCGTCATGCTAACATGGAAATACTTTTGTAATACTTTCACCATACACACACGCACACCCAGGCAGACACCCATACATCATGCACTCCCTCACTCATCAGCATACACACACTTACATGCACGCTCACACATTTTTATAAAAAATACATTTTCTTACCTTTGAATCCGTTGATCCAGGAAAGGGAACGAGGCCTTCAGGCTAACAGGAACGCTTGTTCCTGTCATGAAGCTGGAGTCCTGCATGTCACGGTGTGCGGGGGTCCGCTATGATTTCATAAAGTAATAATTTCTTTTTTAAGTCACTCTGCCTTCATAAAGAAATTATTTCCATTACGGGAACAATTGTCATAACAGAAATAATTCATTTATTAAGGCAGGCAGACTTTAAAAATAAACTATTTCTTTTTGAAGTCATAGGACTCCCCTCACCCTGTGACATGGAGGGCTCCACCCTGGAAGCCTTCATGTCATAGGGGTCTAAGACTTCAAAAAGAAGTAAGTTCTTTTTGAAGTCCTTCTGCCTTCATAAAGAAATTATCTCAGTTGATGCTTTGATACATCTACAGGCTGCTCCTTCCGCTGAGCTCCTTTTGCTGGATCACCCCCTCACCCACAATAGCATACCCTTCTAGAAAGGGTGCACATGTAAATGTATGGATGGCTGCCTGGGTTTGTGTGTGAGAGTGTATGGTGAAAGGATGCACATGTAAATGAATGGGTAACTGGGTGTGTGTGTGTGAATGTATGGTGAATGTTCTGATTCCGTACCTATCATCTTCATTACTCCTAATCCTACTCTTTCTCGTCACAGTACTTGTGTATGAGACACGTTGCCTCATACACACATACTAGGATGAGGTAGAGGAATGTGGATGTAATGCCTGGTTTTGTTACATGTAGTCTTCATTACTCTTGATCCAACTCTTCTTCATCCTAGTACTTACCTGTGAGGCAAAATTCCTCATAGGTAAGTACTGGTACAAGGAAGAGGGACATGGAGATAATGGTGTGTGCTTGTGTTTAATGCCTGGGTTTCTTATTGGTAATCTTCATTACTTCTAGCTCTACTCTTCCTCTTCCCAGTGCCTGTGTATGCACAAGTACTGGGATCACGCAGAGGGACATGGATGTAATGCCTGATTTAGTTACCTGTAATCTTCATTACTCTTAATCCAGCTCTTCCTCATCCCAGTACTTACCTATGGATCAAGGTGCCTCATAAGTAAGTACTGGGACGAGGAAGAGGACGTGGAGGTAATTCTGGATGAGGAGCTGATTTTGGCAGTTAGGGTGGTAGTCTAGGCCAGCCCAGAGTGTACCGCAACCTGTGATTTGTTGCTGAGTTTGGGGATGGCCCCCTCAGCAAGGCTTGCAGGGGAGGAAGAGGAGCAGGTATAAAGGGGGGTTGCAGAGGCAGCTAAGAAGACTCTTCCTGCACCGGCCAAAGCGGAGAAGGAAAGCCAGTTACAGAAGCAGTCAGAGAGAGAGGGGGCCTCCATTCCCCTACACAGGCCACTGGTCCTGTGTGCGACTATTTTTCCCAACTACCAACCAAGACCATCAGGAGGGGACCTGATACTTTCTGTATAGTGAATGGCTGTGGGAAGAGGATCACGTAGGGGCAGAAGGGAAAGGGTAAGAGCCACACCATAGTAGTGATGGCCATGAGGAACTGTGTCCATTGATGGCATAAGTCAACCTGAAGGACAAGCTAGCTGTCTCAATGGCTGCTAATATCAACCTGGCTGTCATCACTGCCCTCTTCAGCAGTTCTGAGGAGGGAGATGGTCATAGCACTTCCTTTGCCCACGATGCAACATGGCGGCAAAATCACGCCCACAGTGCCAAAACCCTTACACCAGTCCTGCCTGCCCAATTATTGCCAGATACACTGGAAACTGCGGCAGGCAGCAGGCCCCCGTTGCTTGTGCCACCCAGAGAAGCTATTGGGAGCTGTGACCCCCTCCACTATATTATGATGAATGGAGGTACCCACTGAAATTGTTGAGGGCAGTCCATTAGCAGGGGGAGCTGGACTGTGTAGTGGTGACGGGTAACCTAAGGAGGCACTTGGATCTACACCGCCCTTCCCTTCTGCAGGATGTTGTTCAGGTGGGAAGGAATAAGGCTCCACACCCACAAGAGTGGGATGGACCTGTGGGAGAGGTGATGAACTTTAGGATATGCTCTTTGGGGGAGCGTGGGAACTCCAGTGGGCAGCTGCACCCACAAAAAAAACTGAAAACCTTAAAAGGTGGCTTCTCCCTGTGATAGAACATAAAACCTTTAAGGGGTGCCTTTGCCCTGCTCCCAGAGGAAAACCTGAATACCTAAATAGGTGGATGTACCCTATGAAAAACCCAAGAACTTAAGTAGGCAACAGTGCCTTGGGAAAAGATCTGTTAAGCTTAAGGTTGGTTGTGTCCCGTGCACAAAACCGAGAACTTCAGTGTGTGGTTTCCCCTGTAAAAAAACAAGAACCTTAGTTGCTGGTTGCACCCTTTGAAAAAACTTGAGAATCATGAGGGGCGGTTGTGCCGTATGGGAGAATCTTATAACTATAGAAGGATGATGGGCCCTGTGGAATAATTGAGAACCTTGAGGTGTGGCTGTACCTTTCACTTGTGGGAGAATCCAGAAACTTGTGTTGTTGGCTCTGCCATATGGACAAAACCTGAGAACCTAAGGGGGAGGCTGCATCCTGTGACAAAACCCAGGAACCTGAGATAACAGGTGCACCTTGTGATAGAACCCACAATCTTTAGTGGGTGGCTGTGCCCTGTGAAAAATCCAGAGAACTGTAGTGGACGATATCACTGAGTGAACACATCCTGAGAACTGTGAGGGGTGGCATTGCCCTGTGGGAGAACCTGAAAGCTCTAGTGTGTGGATGTGCCCTGTGAAACAACTCAACAACCTTAGAGGCTTGAGAAAAACTAAGAACCTTAAGGGGAGGATGCGCTCTTTTTGAGAACCTGAGAGCCTTACCACGTGGCTGCCACCATGGGAGAATATGAGACCTTTTGACAAGTGGTATAATTATTGTGAGGCAAAACATTACTCACATTATAGGCAACTGCATGGGTAAAACAGCAACTAGTCAAGGCCACTAGGCCACTTCTCCAGCTTCTATTTCCAAACCAAACATCACACAAAACAATCCTGCTCCAATTTTCAGTATCTGACATGCACTGGGTAACAAATCCTCATCCACCTCTGAACTGGTGTTTTGCTTATGGTTAGTAATTGTAATTGCAATTGATGGCAATTAGATGGCATTCCATAGTCTTCTGAATGAAGTTACTGCTATTTTTTTATAAAATCAGTTGTTCAACACACAGCCTTGCTAGGCTTCTCCTATTGTTAGAGACAATAGTCTTGGCCAACGATGTGCCACCCCAATATCTCTCTCAGAATTCACATTGACTGGGGAATGCTTCGTGATTCAACAGCAACTCACAAAAGAGCTGCTGGCTAGACAGGTCACTTTCTGTGCCAATACTGTAATGCGCCATCATCCCCTCCTATGGGTGAAATGTCAATTGATAGGCATCAAGCATCTGTGCTACTGATGGCTGATGTTGATGACATATCTTTTCAAGGTGCCCTGGGCATGGAGGAGGGTGTCCCAGAGATTCCCCTCCTCCCCTCACAATATGCACCCACACTTTTCACAACGCTTTGGACAGTTCCCATTGATGTACTTGACACTGATGCTGTCAGTCCTTAGATGGACATTTCTTGTACACTTGATAAAATGTGGGCACTTTGGTGTTCTTCTGGCTGCCAGTGTTCTTTCTCCAGTTGATGTTGCTTGAACTGCAGCAATGAATCCTTGTGCATGTGTGTACAGTGTCTCCTTATGATGCTTGTGCAAGTTGTCCTCCCTGAGAAAAGGGACCACTTTTACTTTGAAACATGGACCCATAAAGGGATCTGGCAGGTACACAATGTTACTATTGAATCCATGTAAGGTCGAGAGTAGGAACCTCACGAGCTGTGCTGCATTGGCATCACCTGCCATTTTGGTCAAGTTTAGCTCAAGCAGGGACACCACCAGTGGGTGAACCTCACTTAGGGATGTATCCTGATGTGGCGAACCCTCTTGGTAACTTGTTTGTATATATTTAGGAACTTCACTTTAATAATACTAATTATAAATGATATGATTGGGGCCAGGACAGGCATTAAAAGAAACCCATGAAAGTGCATAATGTAGGAATTTGCGTATTGTTGAGACACTTTGGCATTTGTGTATTGCTTGCCCTTCTTCAGGGCTTCTGAGATGGCCCAGGGGTGTTGCTAGGTTTAGAAAAGTTCTGGGGTTAAACTAATGTCGGGACTGTCGGCTAGCTAGCCTTTTGCTTGTAGCCCCTGAGCTTCTATTGGGGGCTCCAACCAGAAGACCAGGACTATAGCCTCCTTAGCGCCACCCCCCACCCCCCAGCAACGCCTGTGATGGCCTCAGGCCGTCCGCACTTGCAAGGTTGGTAGATGCATACTTTTGGTGAAAGCACTATATAAACAACACATTTTCATTACTAACTTTGATTGTGTAATAACTACATATAAACATGCTCTGAGCACAGTACTTGGGCAAAAGCGCTGTAGAGCAAATTATCATCATGATCCTCTTTCTATTGGACGGTTTATTATTATCGGATGCTATCAAGCAGCATATATTACAGGCGCCAAGACACAGCATACATATTGTCAGCGAAGCACCTTGATAAACCTGGCAAGTCCAGAAAAGTGAGTGAGTAATGGGCAATAATCTACAGTAGCCAATTTAAACTCCTTGCAGCCAACTGTTTAAGAACAAAAAAAAAAAAAACACAGTATTAAAGCAAAAAAAAAGCCTCACATACTAATGTCCACAAAGCAAGTTAAGGAACTTTGTAACAAATAAAAAATAAAACATCTTAAATGCTGCTATAGTAGAAGCCGAGAAGTTGGATTGAAGCTATCAAAAAGTGATTCCCAAAATCCATACACATCTGCAGTCCCTGCTACCTCTGGCGAGGGGGGGGGGGCATCGGACTGATGTACCAGCGCTGAGAAGAACAAAGAGAACATCCCCACGTTCTCACAGAGTGATTCAGAGCTGATTTCTTGCACATTGGAGCACAGCCAAAATGGGCATCGCTCACTGCCCAACACAATAATGCGTAATGTATTGATCTGAGAAAAAGGGCGGAGTCGGCCCTGCAGGTATTCAGCACACCAGTGTCTGAAGCAAGTGCTGAACTTTCATACCGACATTGCATATTACAGCCCACAGGAATAAATAATAATTGAAGAAATAAAAGTCTCCAAAAAGCCCTACTCCTGAACCATGATCCTGATCAGGCTACTTTAGCATACTACGGACGTTTTCGCATAGCTGTCCATTCAAGTAACTTCAGTTCAAGCATTCCCTTATCAGCGAAGCTCGCCATCTTGTGGGAAGGTGAACTTGCTGCTTGGAAATGTCACTACCAGGTGCTGTTGTTAAACGATACTGAGGGGAGAACTATTTAGTGGGGAGACAATGTCAGTAATGTGGTCCCTCTTCCTATGCTAGGCTGCATACTTTAGCAATGCAGGGTGAAAGCGAAAAGCCCTCACTCAAATCCGTGTGCGTCACTACTGCCTGCCAAACACTAGCCTACGATTAACAGCTGCACGTAACGTAAGCAGAGACGCACCTGGCTAAGCGCATGTGCTAAGAAGCCTTATTATTGAAAGTGCATGCACAAAAACAAAGTGCTTTTCATTTGACCATGACCTTTGTTTTCTACCAACATTAGCCATTGTAGTGAGGTCGACCTTTCTGGACCCATAATTCAGGGCCTAGAACAGTGAGGCGGAGAGCCAGCGGAAGAAGGCAGTAATGAAATAACAAATGCTAATTTAGATATCAAACAAACATTGCTGCTGGAACAAGGGGCACGGGTGATCGGCGAGCTCGCAAATAAGAAACCACACTTGGTCTGCGAATCATGGCCCATTTCAAAATGGCCCACAAATAGACTGCGCCTCTTCACTATTAGTCACTGACCGGAAGTTAGGAGCTCACTCCCCCAACCTACCAATGGTTTCCGTTTCGCGCCTTGAAACACTTGTGTATAGGCGCGTTATAAATGACATATCAAAGCCCGGGTGCTATGTCAGCACGCTGCATGCTCCTTCACCTTAATGAGCGGACATCTGCGCAGCTGTATCATCAAATCAAAGGGCTATGTTAAAAGCTATCAAAGTTCAAACAGCTCCAATGGGGAAGATCTTTGTGCAGAGAGAGGCAGGAAAGTGGTGGGAATAGCAAAAGGGATTAGGATGGCCAGCGGATGGGTGGGCTCATAACCATACAACACCTATACACTGTGTCCCTGCCCAGATCAAGCAACAACATCCGCCTGGAACCAAAACCCTACAACAAAAGAAAACTCAGAGGATCCGCTTTCTCTCACCAGGCACCAAAAACCTGGAACAACCTACCTCAGAATATACGCAACACAAGAAACCACCTACTGTTCAGGAAACTGCTCAAATCCCGGCTCTTCACTTCATAACTAGAAGATCGCCCACAGGAACACACGTGTAATGAAAACAACGATGAATGAAGACACAGATCCCGAACCCCACTAAGCAGCCGACTGGAAAGAATATAAGGAAGACACCACAGGACATACAGAATGACTGAGCAAGAGATAGCCATGATAGGACACTTAATACTGCCCACATAACCAGACCAAGACGGAAGTACCAGGGTGACTCATCAATAGCACCACGGCCCTAACCCACACCCTAGCTCCAGCTTTTTACTTATTTCAACAGACCCCAAAGAATGCCTACCAAAAATCAAGTCCGTAGAAAGCAACGCAGAAGCAGAGCAAATGAAAATAAAAGTGTCCAAAACAAGCATCCATCTCTAGCAGAATTTGTAAAAAAAGTTAAAACAAAACAGCTAATACAGTCATTTAGCAAAACAAAACAAGCTTCAAGTACAGAAACTTTGCCTCCTCTATCAAAATGTAAAACAAATCACAAAACAATTAACAAAAAATCAGCTACCACTACAGATAAAACTGCTCCTATAAATCTTGATATAGTGCAAACTAAGCATACCAAAAAAAGTATTTTAGCAAAAATGTTCCATCACAGAGTCCTTCAAAATCTTATAAAAACAGGAGAGAAATCAAACTCAACCCTTAAAACCTATCGTAGGAAATTCATCTTAGAAGCGTTGATAGACAGTGCAATCCTTCTCAAAAGAAGGTTCTTCATTTTAGTGTTAAACAAAATGAAACCACTAATAAAACTAATGACTAAATTACAAAAAAGACTTCTCAATAAATGAAATGTCAACAGAAATAACTTCTTAAGTATCTGTGGAGGTGAATGGAGTCACACTACGAGCACAGAACCATACTTTAATGAAGAAGCATACAAACAAAAGCAAACAAATACAATTGCCATACATAGCAGTGGACGAGGTTATGAAAAAGTTAATAATGCCATAATGGAACAAGAAATACTGCTTACAAAAATATTGCCAGAAAACTTAGAATTACCTCTCCATTCAATTGAATCAGAACGTCTAGTATGCAAATGGCCATGCACGTCAATGTATAACATTCCCAAAGAATCTTTCAAGTCTTTACGCCAATTCCTCAATCAATATGTGAAAGGCAAAGGCAAAATCAAAATTAAACTACTGCAAAATATGGATGCCTGTCCAGTGCGCAAGTACACAGGACTACAAGGACATTCATTGGCCAGCATTTCAGGACCTACTTGCAAAACCACCTTCCATTATATCAAAATGATATCAACACATCATTCAACTATAAGAAATCTAGTCTATAGAAAACTGTCAGCTGTTGTCACTGCCCCCACAGGTTTAGCTGCCTACAACATAGGCGGTGTCACTTTACACTGATTACTACTCCTGCCAGTAGAACACCAAAACAAATTAGACTATTACAAACTTTCTACAGAAGCTGCAATGGAACTATGCAGAGTATTAAAACAAATGAAAATGCTACTAATAGATGAAGTGAGCGTTGTCTCCAACCTAATGTTGGTCTTGATTCACCGCAGATTACAAGAAGTACTCAAAACAAACTACGAGGAGCTCTTTGGAGGAAAACACATTATTGTTTTCAGAGATCTTCTTCAGTTGACACCAGTGAAAGGTGAGCCTATTTTTAAAACCTTAGGACACAAACTTTGCTGTAAAACTGTTGGCAGCATTGGAAATGTCAACCTTTGGCAAGATTTCCAATACAGAAAATTAACAGAAAACATGCGGCAATCTACAGATCTCACTTATGCCAAAATCTTAAAAAGTATTACAGTTGGTATATTATCTCAAGAAGCACAAGCAATATTGAAAACCCGGCACATTCTTGCACTTTATGGCGATAATGCATGTGCTACGGATGTGATGGAACAATTAGCCCACAAACATTTCAATTGTATGGCCTTAATGCCAACTCTTGCAAGCTGTTTCAAATTCAATGAAACAATGTTAAAAAAAGAAATGCAACCAATAATTGAAATTAGCGCCACAGAAAAACTAGACATACATGGTATGACACTACCCATGTGTGTACAAGCCACAACGAGACTAAATAGTTTAGAAAATTCAATCTCCAACACAGCTGGATTTGAAAAAATATTAAAATTATCCTTAAATTGCAGAGTAATGCTTAAACGTAACCTTGACATGGATCAAGGACTAGTTAATTGAGCACTGGGTACAGTTGTTGGCTTTCAAACATACCCACATGACAAAAACATTCAGTTTGTCAATATTCTCTTTGACAAACATTCAGAAGTGAAAAGGATAGGATGCTCAACAGCTCGATTCCTTCTCTTCAAAGACATGTATTTACGAAGAGAACAATTTTCTCTAACTCTTGCATACGCAGTCACCATTCATAAATCACAATGTCTTACCCTAGACAAAGCATTGATAGACATTGGTAACACAGTCTTTAAAGAATGCATGAGCTATGTAGCACTATCACGCTTACGTACACTTGACGGTCTATTTCTAATCAACTTTGATGCAAGTAAACTAAACACTGATATTCCTTGCATTTCAGAATACAATAGACTTCGCTCACTATACACCCCCCACCTAAAAACATATCCTATTCCACAAAAAGTAAAATGTTCTAAAAGAAAACTAAATCAAACAGAAATGCAACAGGATGTCACTGAAAATCCTCCAAAGAGATTAAAAGAAACTAATACTTCATCAAGTACCACAATCAAAAAAGAACCTATTAGGGAAAGTAAACCAGGTACTTCTTCAAAGAAGGAAGACAAACTCCAAAAAAAGCACTCAGATACAGAACTACCTGGTCCATTTAAACTTTCAAATGTAATTGGTGTAAGTTGCTACGCAAATGTAGCAATGAATATTCTATTTCAATTACCACCAATAGTTGACAACATTTACTTACACAGTACAGACCAATTGTGTTTGCAAATGTTAGTACTTCATAGAAACGCAACAAACAATCCTGACAACACGTATAGTGTTTATGGAATAAGACAGCAATTGGACTACTGTGCTGGAATGGTGAAATTCACTATAAACTCACAGGAAGATCCACAAGAATTTCTAATGTACTTACTACAAGTACTGGAAAACAAAAACATACCTATAAATGAAATCTCTTAGATTTCATACATGTGGAAACACACATGCACTCTTTGCAACAATGTGACACAAGAACAAATCCCCAATGAGTGATTTGTGTATGTATCAATACCTAATTGTGAATCTGTTCCATTTCAGCAACTTGTACAAAACGTACAATGGTAGATTATGTACTTCCTGCAATTCAGATAATCGCGCCACCTTACTAATACAAACACATAGTAAATACGTAATACTAATGCTTCTATGTTACAATGCAGATGGTACCAAAAACAACTGCAAGTTGACTGGATTCACACATGGTCAAGTATCACTTGGTAAAGAATCCTTCACAACAATAGGTATAATCTACCAAAAAAAGCATATGGCCATGCTCCCAAGACTCTATGCCCTGGCCACAACCACTGCAGCATATCACACCCATAGAGTCAAACATTTTAACTATGCCATATGGACACTTTTATGTCCGCGGACATCATGAGTGTTCTTAGAACAGTTTCAACTTTGCTGCCTATAAATTTGATCTTGTCCATGCACCCAAGACTATAGGCCCTGCCCACAACCACCACAGCATATCACACCCATAGTGGCTTATAACTTTGTTGCTTATAAATTTGTTCTTGGATCCCAAAGTTATAAACCACTATTTGTGTGATATGCTGCGGTGGTTGTGGCCAGGGCATAGAGTCTTGGGTGCAAGACTCTATGCCCTAGCCACAACCACCGCAGCATATCACACCCATAGAGTCAAACATTTTAAGTTTGCCATATGGACACCTTTAATGTCCGTGGACATCATGAGTGTTCTTAGAACAGTTTCAACTTGCCTACGAACAGTATGCACAGACATAGCGTCCTCAGGACACCCTCATTTCGTTTATTTACGAACATCCCAGGACACATAATGTGTTCTAAGAACACTTTGAACGTGCTTGCGAACATGTGTTCTTAGAACAATTTGAACTTGCTTGCGAACAGAATGGAAAGGCATACCATCCTCAGGACACCACCATTTTATTTATTGATGAACATTCCAGGACACATGATGTGTTCTTAGAACACTTTCAGCTTGCTTGCGAACAATACGTACAGGCGTAGTGTCCTCAGAACACCCCCATTTCGTTTATTTAGAACATTTTAGAACATCTGCGTTGTCCGCGGACAGAGCGAACACAACAGGCAGGTCTACCACCTAAATAAATAAAACATTTAACCCATCTCTTACTGCCCCACCCTCCCCAAACACTTTTACACACCAACACACTCTACTAAATAGTATTTTTCCACCAAGTTTCACCGTGCTGTCCGCGGACGTCCGCGAATCCAAGATGGCGGGCGTTCCCGAAAATCTGACACGCTTCACGCTCTTCATCGTCCAATCAACGAACACGTTGCATGTCCGCGGACATGACGCAAGCCGGTTGGCCAATCAGGACACTGTCCGCAGAGCGAACAGGGAAGTGTGTCCGCGGACCGAACATAGATATCACAAATTATTTTTAACCTATTTTTTGCTCATTTTTTAAATAACTACTGGACAGATTTTCACCAAATTTGCAAAAGCACACTTTCGGCACCAAGCCGCTGCTCCTGGTCCAGATTTGGTGAAAATCCATCCAACGGTTTGGGCTGTAGGCCTGAGCAAAGTTTTTTCCCCATTCAGTCTATGGGAAAAAAAGAAGTTTTGGGACCCCCCCTTATAACTTTGCCCCCCCTGGACCAAACCTCACCAAACTTTGCAAAAAGATTCAGAGTGACCCATTGCAAAGTTTGGTGGGGATTCGTCCAGGGAGAGTGAAGTTATAAGCCACCCAAAAAGGGCTCTTCCTATGGAAACAGCAACTTAACCATAACTACACAGCCACTAGCGTGGCTGTGTAATATATATATATATATATACACAGGCAGACCAAGACGCAAGTTCTAGGATGAACCATCAATCTCACCCTGGCCCGGAACCACTCCCTGCTGCTCCCAAGCTCCAACAGACTCATGTCACGACAGATAGATAGGAAACAGGGAAAGACTTAGACACACCCAATCACATTATACAATACTCATTAGGATACAACTGGGAGGATGCCGCATCATCACACACCAGCCAGATGGCCTTTAAAGGAAATCAGCAACAACCACATCCACAGCAATACAACTCAAATGGAAGAAGATGTATTTGAACTAAGTTACTGACCCCCATTAACCCAATCTTGCCAAACTTCTGCATACCCAACCCACCCAAAGACTGACTCTTCTTCGTCCCAGTACCTACCTATGAAGCAACCTGCCTCATACATAAGTACTAGGATGAGGAAGAGGGATGTGAAGGTTATGCTGGGTTGAGGAGCTGATTTTGGCGGTTGGAGGAGAATAATGGGAGGGAGAGGGGAGGTGTCGGAAGGGGTACACTCAGGCATAATTATCCTCAATGACAAATCAGGCATGATATATATTAGTGGCTAGACTGACATTTTGATACAGCCAGGCTTGTCATTTCTTCTTGCAGCATTATATTTGTACTGGGCATCTGGGCATCTATAATAAAGTAAGCATGATACATGTTATTACCTGTCTAGACTAGCATTTGGGTGCTGTCAGCATAGCCATTTCTTACTGTGTCATGGCATATTTTCTGGGCATGTATAACGAAGTAAGCATCATATGTGCACTTAACATAGCTCAACTAGCATTTTGGTGCAGCTAGTCTAGCCATTTCTTACTGTGGCTTAACAATTTGTACTGGGCATCTCTGATAAAACAATCATGATAAGTGTAATTGCCTGGCTAGACTTGCCTTTGGGTGCAGCCATTCTAGCCTTTCCTTACTGTGGCATGGTATATTTTTCTGAGCATCTATAATAAAGTAAGCATGATACGTGTTATTACATGGTTAGATTGGCATTTTGGTGCAGCATATATATTTATGTCTTACTGTGGCATGGCATTTTTTTTTACTGTGCATCATCAAGGCTATACCAAACATGATAAGTGGTATTATGTGTCTGGTCTACATTGTGCAGCCAGTTCTGACATGTTTTCTTATTGTGACATTGCATTTTTAATAGCAAAGCAGTAAGAAAGCTCAGCAGGTTGAGCGCTCGCTGCTGCAATCTATGTGTGATATGCAGGTTCGAATCCCGGCAAGGCTACCTCAGCCTTTCATTCTTTTGAGGTTGATAAATGAGTACCAACTTCACTAAGGATGATAATTGTATGTAATTATGTGCTATGTATACTGCTTTGGCAAACACTCTCTATAAATAACAAATCATGATCATGAATCAATGCATTAATGCTCCTGTGCACTGTTGTCGACTTGCATCTATTGGATTTTTGGATACTGTAATATCGCAACAACTGGCAATGTAGGGTCTCTACTTATCATATAATGACAATACCTGAAACACAGCTATAATTGGCATAATATGGTAGTAAATGGCCATACAATGCTGAAGTGGCATATCTGTGGCAGTGCCTCTGCCTATGTTGATTCTATTGGGTCTAACCCTATCATATCATGACTCCATGTATGGCATATGAAGGTAGTACTCTTGTTAAAATGTGCTTAGTATCGAAAATATTCTAGTCTGCTTTATTGTGCAAGTATGCACTTTTGTTAAGCCCACGAGTCACTTCTGGTGGTGTCATCAGGGTTAAACAAGAACTGATGCCATCTGGGCCAAAGGTCATGTGACATCACTTCCTGTTTCTCTGCTCCTGACACTTTGGTGAATTGAGGATTTGTTAGCTAAACCACTCTCATAAGCCTTCTGATCAGCTGATGTTCCCCCAATAGGTGTCCCCTTTATGAGTGTGTGCACCGCAGAGACCGCTGACCTATAGATGTTTATTGTCTTGTAAGCCTTCCATTCTGATGCTAACTCGGATAGGTGGTTTGCTTCTTCTACCACATCTGCCACAAAGGGATCTTGGTCCCTCTGCATGCATCAGGCATGCCAGCTAGTCCAAGCTGCTCCATAGGAACTCACTGTACCTGGTGCCCAGGGACTAATGATGAACTGTCAGCAACTCACTCAAAAAAGCCCTGGCTTTCTCCAGGAACTCTGGAACTCTTCCATGCCATTTGCTTCAGCCTTCTGTCCCACACCACCGGATGGAGTTCTCCTGATGGGTTCTGAATTATGTGAGGTATCCTGGGGAGTACGTTTGGAAGCTCTATGTAAAGCTGTAGGAGGAGCAGTGTTAGGCAGAATCATATGCAGTACCCTTTGGGAACACCACACACAATTAAGACTACAAGTGCAAGTACAAATTCACCTTTGGTACAAGCCTGTACTACACAGTAAAGTGGTAGCGTTGGTTGAGCAGCCAGACTTATTTCAAGAGTAAAGTGAGCAGTATCAGAAGTTACACAAAGGACAGTAATTACGATGGTTCAAACAGACTGACTCAAGGTTTCTGAGTAAAAGAATATACATTTATTTACACATTCATTTGAAAAACAGTTCACTAAATAAAGCAGCAGAAACATCACACTCTTAATATACTTCACAACACCCAACCAATTCTGGACAAGTTAAGCTCAAAATGAAGTGTGAGCAAAATGGCACTTCAGCAATTAAAAATGGAGGGAAAGACAAGGTTATACAACATTAAGCAACACCAACAAGTAAGTAAGCAGGGCAATCTAGAAAATGCTTGCTACATTGAGGATTCAAATCAATAGGCCTGAGCCAATGTTAATGGTTCAGAGTCTTTGCAGAGGATCACACAGTTCAGAGTAGTTAGCGGTTAAGTCTTTGCCAAGAGTTCGAAACGATGTTGGTTGAAGGAAAAGTTATTTAAAAGAGTAGAGAAGGACAAACCCTCAGATTGGCGAAAGATTTAAAACACTTTCACTGCGGTCGGACGGAACGAACAACCTTAGAAGAAAAATAATGCTGTAGCTGAGGCAGAAGTTCCTGGCAGATCCTGCAGGCTCATGGTTCCTGAAGTGACTGTTGGACTGACACGAAGGAGGAAGACTGGAGGGCCCTGCACTGCCCAGGGAAGAAACCAGCAGCAGGGCAAAGCAACAAATAAAAGCTGCGCTCCTTAAAACCCAAACAGGGTCCGGTCCTCCTGGCTATCCGGTTCACTGCAGCTGTGCACAGGAAGTTCGACCAGGGGAGGGAGGCCTTGCTTGGTGTTTGGCAAGGGATTCCTTGCAGATCTTCTCTGTCGTCGAAGTTTGGAGATTCGGAACCTGCAGCAGGGCTTCACCGGGAGGTTCAGTCATGGTAGTGGTCCTCTACTTTCAGCTTCTCTTCAGTTCTCTCGATCCAGTGGCGAGTCTGCCTTCCAAGTCCCAGAGACCTGCTTTTTATGCAGTTTTCCCCCATTCACACAGCCTGGCTGTCAATCACACGGCAGGGTGGCTGTCCTGGCAGGACAGTCACCTAACCAATCAAACCAGAGTGTGACTTGGGTTTCCAAGGGAACCCTCTGCAGGGGGCCAAAGACCCCTCCCTCACATCCTGTCCACCCAGACGCTCAGGCGCATAAGGAGGGATTCTGTGCAGAAGACCACCAAAGGACGGTGAACAAAGGAACCAAACCTGGTTTGGCATGCCGAGTAAAACACGAGAAAGACCTTTACAAAAAGAAATGGTGAATAAACCCAGCCGGAACCAAATAAAACTAAATGTGGTCCAGCTTATTTAAGTTTGAGGCTACCAAGATAGCCTAAAACAGTACCAGGCTATTTACATAGACCACGGTAATAGAAATATGGTAGATCCAACTGCCACCAGCCAAATATTAAAGAAAGGGAAACGAAATAATGTTCCATGAGAGACAGACACAAAGGGATAACTATTAACCCTTTACAGTACTCTATGGAAGATAGTTTGTACTGGCTCTGGGAATTTAAAAAGACTAATAAAGTCAATGGCAACTTTACATGTTCTGGGAGACATTAGTCAGTCCCAGAAAATGGAGTTTAAAGTGGGAAGTCTGAAAAAAATCACTAAAGGTGCTGTGTGACACACAGTACAAAGATGATGCCTATGGAGTAGGTGAAGCTCCATAGTCTATGAACACAAACATTTTAAACTCACAGCAAAACACATGCAAGAGTGGGAATAAAAGGCTCACACTCTTACCAGGTGAAAAATATAAATCCTAGAAATCCAGCAAAGCTGCTGAGAGACTCAGTAGGTAAGGGAAATTAGCCCTTCTGGAGAATTCTCCCTAACAAGCGGGTACCATGCTTGCATTGCCCAGAGAGGAGTCACTAACACTAGTTTGACTGCTTGTCTCCTGAGGGCTGCTAGCGTACACATGATCATGACAAATGGGGGAAAGGCATATTTTGTCACGGACCTCATTCCTGGAGAAAGGCGTCTTTTGCTGCTGCTGCTGGGCATTTCCTCTATGGTAAAAGGGTGCACATTTAAATGCATAGATGGCTGCCTGGCTGTGCCTGTATGGTGAAAGAGTACATACTTAAATGGATGGATGGCTGGGTGTGCGTGTGTGTATATGGTGAATGGTGTATGCGCTTGTGTTCAGGTGCGCAACAAAACCTACATTTCGGGGTGCTAACCCTTCAAATGTTGGGAGAGGCGCTAACTTCACAGGCGGTGGGGAGGGGCAACCATATTTGTGTGGGGCATCTAACCTCTTTACACATTTTAATGTGACTGTTCTATTGCAGCTTTAATGTTACAAGCAGTTAACTCTCTCCTTTAAGTCTGAAAGCACCCACTTGTGGACTGCTGTGAGAATGAGAGGTCTCCTGTTCCGCTCTACCCTTCCAATCACTCCCCTGGCATGCAAGTCCTAAACCCACATCACAATTTCAATTACCTAAAAAATGTGGAATTTTAATGCAGGTACTAACAGTGAAATGCTTTAAGTTGGTAATTGCTGAGCCCTTGTTAACATCTGTCCGGCAACTGCTATAAAGGTCAGCCAGGTCGAGTCAACATAGCTCAAAATTTCAGGGGTGGGGGGAGTGCTGAAACCCAGTCAACTCAATGGTGTTGCACCACTACTTGCGTTTAATGCCTTGATTACTTATTGGTAATCTTCATTACTCCCAGCCCTATTCTTCCTCATCCCAGTACTTATGTATGAGGCAGTACTTGTGTATGAGGCAGTCTGCCTCATACACAAATACTGGGATGAGATAGAGGTACATGGAGATAATGCCTTACTTAGCTACCTGTAATCTTCATTACACCTAGTTCCACTCTTCCTCATCCCAGTACTTACCTATGAGGCAAGCAGCCTCATATGTAAGCTCTGGCACAAGGAAGAGGGATATCAAGGTAATTCTGGGCCAAGGAGATGATTTTGGAGTTTGGGGTAAGGGGTGGGAGGGAGCGGGGATGTGTGGGGGGCGGGATTGTGAGATCAGTCATAATGGTTGGCCATGTCCTGGCTAAGCAGACATGTTATGTGGTATTAGTGGCTAGAGAGGCATTTTGGTGCAGCCAGTCTAATCATTCCTCAATTTGGTATGACTTTCTTTTAACTGGGCATTTCTGATAAAGCATTCCTGCTAAGTGTAATTACCTGGCTAGACTGGCATTTGGGTGCTGCCAGTCTAGCCATTTCTTACTGCGGCATTGTATATTTTTCTGGGCATCTGTGATAAAATGATATCATATGATATAAGTCATTTATAACGCACCTGTACACAAGTGTTTCTAGGCGCGACAAGACAAGGGAGGGAAGATAGAGGGAGGACAAGACAAACGATCTTACTAGGTCTTGTGTCATTCAGATCGTGCAAGTGCGAGAACGAGAAGTGCAAGGGGAAATGGAGGGGGGGAGTGCAAGGGAGAGGGGAGGGGGGAAAAAGGCAGCAATGCTCTAAGTAAGTGCAGCCAGGGCAGCATAGCTCTGGGTAGTGCAAGGAGAAAAAGGGACTGCAGGGTTACAGTTACAGCCCCTAAGTGCATGGTAGGCCAGGAGGCAGTGCAAAGGTGACCTATCTAGAAAAAGACTGGACTCAGAGAGACTCTGAAGGTAGCCAAGCAACCAGTCAGTCTAGCAGATAGCTAGGTCAGCAGGGAAGGGAGAGAGATAAAACAGAGGGAAAGAGGAATGTTTTGAGCTGCTTCCGAAACTGCAGGTGGTCCGGATCAAGTTTGATATGGGCAGGGAGGCCATTCCAGATGTAGGCACCTGCAGACGAGAGATATCCCTCCCACTCTCTAACTGGAGAAGGGTCTAACCCTTAGAGAGTTGGCGGTAGCTGAGCGAAGGGCTCGAGAAGGAAGGTATTTTGGAATGTTGGATGTAGTGCGGGACCCAGCCCCAGAAAGCCTTGTGGACAATGCAAAGGGTCTTGAACTTGATCCTTGCAGCCACTGGGAGCCAGTGGAGAGATTTCAGGGCTGGAGAGATACGATCCCTGGGCTTGAGGCCAAGGATAAATCTTGTAGTCCTGTTCTGGATTAGTTACAGATGGCGGAGAATAGAGGAAGGCAGATTGAGAAAGAGGCTGTTGCCATAGTACAGCCTAGAGAGAACCAGGTCTCTGGAGACAGCGAGCTTCTGGTGGAAAGTGATAAAGGGAAGAGTCTCTTTGAAGAGGAGCAGCTGGTAGTGGGACTTCTTTGCGACATCCCAGATGTGAAGAGAGAAAGAGAGAGTGGAGTCGAACATGACACCAATATTTTTTGCCTTGCAGGAAGGCGAATGAAGAGCGACCAAGGCGGGCGGCCAGAGTAAGAGAGGGAAAGCAGGGGTAGGGGTCTGAATGAGAAGGATCTCCATCTTACTAGCATTAAGGCAGATATCGTTGGAGGTGCACCAATCCTGAATCACGGATAGACAGTCAGGAATGAGGGAGAGAGGAGAGGAGGCTGAACATAACACTGAAAGTTGGAGGAGAAGGTAGAGATAAGGTGGGCCAAAGGGGCCAAATAGAGGTTGAAAAACCAGGGTGAGAGGATAGAGCCCTGGAGAACGCCATAGGTAGAGAGAGGTGCCAGAGAGAAAGGGACCAATTTGGAACTGGGGGGGAGGGGCGGTCCAAGAGGAAGGAGGTCAGTCACACCAGGGCCTGATCCGTAATGCCCAGGTTCTCACAGAGTCAATTGATCAGGATGGTGCGGTTGACCATGTCGAAAGCAGAGGAACGAAGGAGGATGAGGACAGAAGGAATGCTGAAATCAAGGTTAGAGAGCAGATCTCCACGGGTGTTCAGGAGAGCAGTTTCCATGCCTCTGGCAGCTCTGAAGCCAGACTGATGGTCATGGAGATAACCAACAGATTCAGTGTGAGAGTAAGCTGGGAGATGGCAAGCTTTTTCGAGAGTTTGCCCAGGAAAGGGGTAATAGAGATTGGGCAATAGTTTGCCGGGATGGTAGGATCAGCCTCTTGAGGAGTGGCTGCACAAGGGAGTGCTTAAGGGGTGAGGGAAATGTTCCAGTGGCGAAAGAGTGATTACAGAATCAGCAAAGGCTGGAATGAGGTTGTTAATATGGTCATTGATGGTTCTGGAGGAGCAGGGGAGCACCTGTTTGGACGACACTTTCATAGATCGGACATGTCTAGAAACCTTGTCAGGTGTTGTCAGAGAGAAAGCGTAAAAAGGAGGAGGAAAGGTAGAGATGGCCAAAGGGGGCTGGGAGAGGAAGAGGTTTAGTGGACTTGATGTCCTGAGATTTAGCGGAGAAGTGAAAGGCCAAAGCCATACAGAGGGCCTGGGAGAGAATAGGAGTAGTAGAGATCGCAACAGGATTGACCGGTTCCTTGCAGATTTGAAAGAGTTTGGCCATGTTGTTAGAGGCCGCGGAAATACAGGCTTTAATGTGTGCTCTCTTCTTGATGAGTGTTATTGCCTGCAGCATTTTGGTGCAACCAGTCTAGGTATATCTAAATGTGGCCTGGCATGCTTTACTGTAATGTTATTACGTGTCTACACTGGTCTACATTGTGCAGCCAGTTGGACATGTTTTCATTGTGGCATGACATTTTTAATAGCAAAGCATTAATGTTCCTGTGCACTTTTGGTGACTTGCATGTATTCGATTGGTGTTACCTTACAAAACAATTACAAACACTGTGGCTTTATAGCCAATTTTTCTCAGAAAGTATAATAATAGTATGTTGTATATTGCATTAAAAAATAGATTTATATCTTTCTCCTAGTGCAGTGTGTGGCATACCCCTTCAGCAGCATGTTTGTGTGTATTGCGCAAGCGTGATAATCTAGGACGGCCCAGACTGTGGCGCTACCCGTGATTTGTTGCTGAGTTGAGGCGGGGTGGTCCCTCAGCATAACTCGGAGGGGGGCACTCAAATTTTGTGTTACGCCACTGCTCCCTAGCTGCTATTTGCAGTGCCTGAATGAGAAGTAATCCCTTCCAATATGGTGGAAATCATTTCAGATCAATGGTTTCAATAGCGTGTCTCCTTCTTTGACTGCACAAGTTGTACCTAAACATTTTCAATGAAGGATCTTTGCAGAATTCAGAGTATTCAGAGTATTCAGGTTCAGAGTCAAAGTGTCAACGTGAAACCCTAGTTCTAACAACACTGATTCAATATAATATATTTGTATTTGTATTTTGTATTTTATTAGGTCTTTTGTCCATAGCACTGCACAAAGTTAAAAACAACGGTACAAAAATAATGAAGTTTAAAGTACTTCAAATATCAGTTCTAAGAGCAACCAATCATGGACAGTGAAGGGGGTGATTTTTCAAGGAGACCCGAAAGCAAGATAGTTTGGAGCTAGCCCATAAACATATTTAAAGACTAGACAGAGAAAGTGAAATTTGAGTTGGGAATGAAAGGATAACCATCCGAGAGATGCAAGCGATGCTGAAATGGAATCACGATAGGAGAGAAGGCAGAGTAAGCGAACAGAGGAATGGTATATAGATTTCAAAGGAGCAAGACGAGAACAAGGGAGACCAAAGAACATAACAGAACAATAGAAGAGTCGAGAGAAAATAAGAGAAGGAATAAGCAGTTTAGTCGCATGGAAAGTAAGAAAAGATCAAACTTTGTGAATATTATACAGATGAAAGCGACAAGAGCGGGATGTGAGAGAAATATGATAGGTAAAAGAAAGATTAGAGTCCAGATAAAGACCAAGTTTTCGAGCAGTGGGAGAAATAGAAAGAGTAGAGGGTGGAAAAGAGATAGATGGCAGTGGAAAAAATGAGGTGGCAGGGAAGAATAGAACCTCAGTTTTCCCAGCATTCAGGGTAAGGAAGTGCAATGCCATCCAAGATGTAATGGCAGAGAGACAAGAAGTGAGAATGTGGTGAATTTCTGGCGTGAAAGATGAAAAGGATAGAAAATGTTGTGTGTCGTCGGCGTAGAAGTGATGAGAGATTCCAAAGGAAGAAATAACACGAGCGAGTAATTAAGTATGGAGTGAAAATAAAAATGGACCCAAGACTGAATCTTGGGGAACACCGTGCTCAGCAGGGAAAGGTGAGGAAGTCTTTCCACCCCAAGAAACAGAAAAAGTTCTGTTAGATAGATAAGAGGAGGACCAAGAAAGAACAGAGCCCCTAAAACCAAAAGAAGAGAGAGAATCCAAAAGCAAAGAGTGATCAACAGTGTAGAAAGCAGCTGATATATCAAGAAGAATAAGAAAAGAAGAGTGTTTAGAGTGGTGACCTGACAGAAGACAGTTGAGCACACACATTAAAGCAGTCTCGGTGGAGTGACGGGACGAAACCCAAACTGAAAACATGGGAGAAGAAATAAGTCATTAACAAAAGAAGAGATCTGATAATAGACGATATAAACTGTGTTGCTAAAGAAACAACATCCATGGGGTTAAGGAGGCAACCCTATAATAGTTATTAAGAATGTATCATTCTTGTTTACATAGCAATGATCCAGATCTGACCCTATGTTGTTACAGGTCTGACCCTATGTTGTTACTGACCTGGCTTTTGCTTGATAGATATTTGGGGCCTGATTCACAGAGCATTTTCCTATCGGTTTGCACCATTGTAAAACGCTTCTGTGAATCAGGCCCTTTGTCTTGATTTGGTATGATGGCCCCCAGTGTTTTTTTCTCTTCTCATGTTTGGCCTGCCTACATTTACTCACAAATTGGTCTACTAACACAATGGGCCTCATTCCGAGTACGGCGCTAACCAATGGCGCTATTAACGCCTTGGTTGACGCCGTACCCGGACCGGCAGCGCCTTGGTGGATGGCGGAATTACCGACCCATTCCAAGGTTGTCGGGGCGGTAATTCCCCATTCACCAAGGCTCTTGCCCATTCCCAAATGAGCCCCCACAGGGCTCAATGGGAATGGGGAAGATGCAAATAACGGTGACCGTTCATTACGGTCACCGTTATTGGCTTGGAGGCCCCTTTGCGCCCTCGACTTTAACACCTGCTCAAAGCAGGCGTTAAGGGCGAGGGCGCAAAGGGAACTCGGAGTATGGCGGTAAGGGATCACCGCCACCGGTCTCGTTACCGGTGGCCGCTATCCCTTACCGCCATACTCGGAATGAGGCCCAATGACTTCATATTGCTGTATATTTCCGCTTCCTGCCCTGGTTTGCATTTCTTGAATCAGACATTTTGAAGCACACTCAACAAATTTGTTGGTGTATCTATGCAGGAGATTATGGTGAAGAGGGTTGCAGTAATTGGAGCCGGGATTTCCGGATTAGCTGCCATTAAAAGCTGTCTCGAGGAAGGCCTGGAGCCCACCTGCTTTGAGAAGAGCAATGACATTGGCGGTCTGTGGAGGTATACGGTACGTGGCTGGTTTTTATACTTTTATATTTGTTGTGGTATTTGATGTCCTTTTTTCTTTGTTCTTAAAACTGTGGGGTCATTGCTAGTTCGGCAATAATGGCAAAAAAATGCAATATCTGCCAAATGGCACAACTTGTACTGCTTGCGCAATTCTAGGTTCTTCAAGGAACTACCTCTTGTGGGTTTCCATTTAAATAAAGAGCTGGATTTCCAAAATGGAACTCTGCAAATTTGTACCTCCACCAGCAATGTGGAGCTGAAAATTGCAATTTAGCCCCAAAAATATTGGTATGTTTTTGTTTTACTGCTCACAGGGGGCTCATAGGTGTTTCCCTTCAATCCATTGACATCCTTTTACATTGCGAAACTGTAATGAGGTAAAAGATCGACACCTCTGATGCCCACTCACGCCTCTTTACCGATATAATTAATAAAAAGGGTCTGAATGTACCCTTTTGTCCATTTACAAAATTGAACATTAGTGGTGTACACCGCAACTGTACATGTCTATTTCCACCATCATCATGATGGTGAAAATGGGTAAAGAAAGTTAGAAAAAACAGTATTGCTGGAATGCTGCCAGTGGCATTTCAGCAAAACCACCGTCATTACCCCCAGTCCAGGTGTATATGCTGAAGTGGGCGAAAGTCCATGAATACAGCTGGCAGAAGTGGTAATATCGTCCCGTGATATTTTTTCCCAGCATCTTCTTGATCTCCCCAACTATGTTTCCGTCCTCTGGACAAGATCATTAACTTCACTACCAGGGCTCTCTTTGAACGCCCCTCTTATTTGCACCAGGCTGGATGGCTGATGATACATTTCTGGGCCAGATTTTAATTTCCTCTCCTGGGTCACAAATGTATCTATGGTATGACGCCACTTTATCTACCCTCCTCTATACAACACTGCAAGCCTTCTCATAATCTCTGCTCTGCCTTCTTAGCTACCCTGGTGGCACCTCGTCCTCCCTGAGCTTCCTCTCCCTTCCACTCGTTCTCTCTTCTTGCTCCACTTGCATGTAATTCTCTTCCTCCTGACATCTGAGAAATATTCCACACACCGATTTGTTCAAAGCCAAATTAAAAGATTTCCTCACTGGCACTGAGTTATCCTCTTAACCTACCTCTCATCTGCCGTTGTGCCAACATTTTTCCCTTAGATCTAACCTACCTCTGTCCCTCACTTTCTCTGCCTCTACTCTAACACGTCTTCCATCATAGTCACATTCCTAGCATAGCTGCTGCATCACCTAACGGCATCTAAACATGTCTAATGTTGATTGTCGTTAATCTATGTAAATCCACCCAAGTCTTGTCCTTGGTGACTGTTTCATTTACTCCCCACCACAAGCTTTTCAGAATGTCACTCATACTCACCCCATTGTAAGTAACTCACTTCTTCCCATCCAATCTGATACTTTATCAATTGTACATGCTTTTGCAATCAAAAGAGCATTGTTCTTCGCTGTACAGAAATAAATAAGTTGTGAAGAACTTATGTACACATGGGGGGTCATTACAACCTTGGCGGTAAGGGGTTAACGGCGCCTGTAATGGTGCCGGAGCCGTCAACCCCTTACCGCCCCATTACGAGTCTGCTGGAGGAACCCGGAAAGGGTTCCTGGTAAAACCAGATGCCCTTAGCGGGTCCTGCGAGGAGACCAGGTAGCTAACAACGTTGTTAGCTCCCTCCCCATTCCCATTGAGCCCTATGTGGGCTCGAATGGGAATGGGGATGTACCGGGTCCGGGTTCCTGGAATGAGGAATTACCAGGTCCTCCAAGTTTGGAATGGCCCGGTAATTCCTCATTTAAGGAACCAGGTAAGGGGGTAACCATGCCGCAAATTGCAACAAGGTTACCTCCAAGCTCGTAATGACCCCCATGGTGTCTTACAAGGAAATGGGTTGTAATTGCTAAAGCCTAAGAAAACGTGTACATATAACATTGCATTTTTTAACAGAACAACAAATTTGTTAGTACAATAAATGATCCTTCTTGTATAATCCATAAAATGAAAAGAAAGTGATAATCATAAGCTTTTTTTATTTCCGTAATTTCTATTGTTTTCAACAAAAAGAGCAACACGAGATTCTAATCAGGCACACAAAAAAGTGTAAGAAAATTGATTGGGCAGTAGCCCAAATGGTTCCCTTCATAGCATTCCTGCAATAGGGAAGTGTTAGACAATTCCCTGTCGATCCTAGAGATTTAGGACCTTATTCCAAAAACAGGTCCATCATGACTGAGTTCGCCATGCCTTCAATCCAAACTTCAGCTTTAAACGTTCGCTTCCCCTACTAATTCCTTAATCGGAAACAGTACAATATGCTTTCCTTCATTTATGTTGTCCATTGCTTAACCATACAATATGTTCAATAATAAAGGCTTCAATCCGTCACTGTCACTTTGAGAAACTATCAGAGTTGCAGTACAGCACTGACCCTATTAGAATATACACCAAGACGTTATATGTCAAGATCGAACCAGCACTCAAGACTGTGAGAAACCAGCCATAGGCTCGCATCTGGCCTGATTCTGATCCCGTTTTCAGCCAATACAAAGTCAAGGGGATACGAAGCAAGGGATTGTCCCGAAACATGTGAAGTATATCATGGGTCAACAAGGATTTTCTACTGCAGACTTTTTTGTGAATGTTCTAAGTGCATCTGCCCGGTGTGGTACATCACTGTGGGTACTTGTATCAATCCAAACTTTACTAAAATTGTGATCGCAAAGATACAGTGTTCACCGAAGGGTGACCTATTCAAGTTTACATATTCTCTCAAACTTAGGAAATTCACAACCTGCTGAAAGTTGTGGCCCAATGACCATTTCAAGCAAATTAATTAGTAACAATCTTAGCTGTGGTGGCTGAGTTGGAATTCATTTATCAAAAGAATCTGTGTGATGAAATGCCAAAACTAAGAGAGACATATAACAAAATGGTAACGCCTCTGTATTAAACATCCTTCATCAGAACCAGGTGAATGATCACAAATCTATCACACCAACACTAATCAGTCACATGTCCCCTTATGGGAGGGACCAGGCAGACATGGAAATAGACTTTTCTCCTCTGTGAAAGGTACCGAGCTAAAACATGTTTGCAGACCAACCTTAGTAGGTTATTTGGCCGTGCTCAGTAGAGTGTGTACCACCTTTATGCAAAATCAAATGTCTTAATTCCTGTAGCTCAAATTGCAGGTCTTCTGGCATCAACTACATTTGAGTGAGGGAGCCCTACTGCTTGCTGCAAACAGGGAAGGACTGGCCTACAGGCAACTCTGGAGATTTCCCGGGAGGCCTCTGCACCCTGGGCCTCTTTTGTGTGGTATTTGCAAATTCTCTCATAGGAAAAGTGTTGGGCTTCCTGAAAATGTGTAATATAGGGCCACTTTGAAAATTATTTCCAGGGCCTATTTTGGTTCTCACCCCTGGCTGTATGTACTGTGCTGCACTGTCTGGATTTAGATGGATTGCTGTCAACCCAGATGTAATAGCCATTCAACAGGATGGGGGCTATTTCAACTATGGAAGCCTATCCAATTGGTGACATTTCAATCTCATTACAACCTGTTGTAGCAAAGCCGGCCCACAGTTCCAAAAATCATGCACTGTAACACTACATCCAGATGAGCATCCCCTGAATGTGCATTGATTACGAGGAAGCCCACATATGCAGAGAATGCCATAACACCTATTGGGGGGGTGGACCTTTAATCACCTTAACCCAAAACAGGCCCACCACTTATGAAGCGAGTACACTGTTGTACATAAAGCAAGTTTATTGTACAAAAGCTCCGGGGCAGCGGTTAGATGGTGTTGCAGGACCAAACTAACCCAAGTCTCAGCAATACAATATCAGTTGGTAGTTTATATACTTTTTGCAACAATTTAAAACACTCCCAGATACATTAACTACTCTGCACCTCCCCAATTATGATTGGACACAATCTCTTCAAAGAAATCCCACCTTCAAAGTCCTGGAGTCAGTACATGTTTTAACAATGGTATTGAAAACATAATTCATTGCTAGCAATAACTGGCCTAAGTCCTTTAACTTTAAGTATGATTGCACATGGTTCGGCTGAGATATTTTGGCAAATTGAGAGAAGTCTGCTTAAACAGGATTTTGTTTGAACCATAGATAGCCATCTCCATTCCAGAGACTCCTGGCGTCTTAATTTAATTTATGCAGTCACATACAACCTCTGATGACCTGGAAAAATACTTAACCGGCAGACCCTGGCCTTGAGCCTTATGTTTACTACCACAAAATAAATGACTGATCCCCTCTAAAGATTTTAATACAAAGGGCTAGATAACAACACTTGTGTATAGGTGTGTTATTAATGCCATATCATATCATATCATATCATATCATATCATAACATCTGTTCCCTTGCTAGTACGGTGAACCTTGCCCTGTTCGTATGACCTTATTACAAAGTAACTAATTCTCTTTTCCATCAAGAATGCTCCTGTTACTTTTAGAATGCCTGTGTAACAACTAATTGTAGCCCATTGTGTGGATTTGTATTTGTGTTGCATTTGCAGTTTTAACATTGTATCTTTCTAGGTGATTCATATGGATTTATGACACTATTTCAGTTTTGTTGTCATCTCCCTGTCATCAATATGGTGTGCGCAACATGAATCCCTTGTAATAGAGGTGACCCTCCTTGACCACCCCGGCATTCCTCCCTTTAGTTAATATTTTAACTAACAATTCATAATCAGTATCTTGGGGAACATCTCTACAACCATCTTGCACCCTGGTTTCAATATGGGCATATTCCTCCGCTGAATCAACCCAACTCGTCCCACCACCATTTCTACAATCTACCCACCGCTCCACACAAGCATGCCACACTCATATGAGAAAAAGTATTGGTGGCCCCAGGCTTAGACAGAGTTACGATCATCATGGCCACACCTGTTGGTACCTGGGCAGAGCAACAAGGTAGAAGGATTTGGCAGGAACAAAAAATAATAAGTAAAAAGAGAAAAATAGGCATCATAATCTTCACACCAAGGCTCAGCTAGGGAGATATCCATGAAATAAAGAGTCTATCCATAAGTCGTTGGTGATCCTAGTCTCAGTTTCCATGATCACTTTCAGTTAATGCAGAACAGCCACAGTCATGGTGAGCGTGCCATTCTCTGTGTCATTGGGAGGCCCAAATGTACAGCCGGTACTCTTGAGTTTTCGGCATACTCCACCCTTGATTGCTGTCAAGAGGTTGAGTATGTACCAGTTTTGCAAAGTTATGAGCCTCAGTGCCCATAATTCTTCCTTAATGGCACTAAACGCTGACTCAGAAGTATTTACTGTGAGCAACAGTTCATACCTGGTCACCTGGAGCCATTTGCCATTTGTCGCTTCATGAACGCCAGGTGCCAGGAGGTAGGTAAAAAAAAGGTCTCTGTGCGGCTAAAAGGCTGATATAGATCAGGAATGTCTGATAAGGCCCACTATGATGCTGCTGAGATGTAGTTGTACCTTTTCCTTTGTAATAATTGTGAGGAACTTTTGCCATCAAATATAGTTTCCGATTGATCCTTATACAGTGATGAAGGGGACGCAAGGGGCACAGGGGACGGAAGGGGCACATATGTAATTTTGGGCATTGGATGGGCCAAAACAAGTGCTATTCAGGGATTACAAAGACAGGCACATGAATGGTAGAGAGAATGCACACAACTTGCCAGGCTGGATGCATCTAGTTGTATGCACGCTGTCCACACATCCAAAGGTTGTTGAGAAGGGCAGCCGTACCTCCAGCCAAATCCGCAATGTGTAGAGTGTTACTGCAGTTCCCATTTGTGCCAATGGGCACTGTGCCATTCTCCTTAAAACATAGAGAAAATAGGTAAGTGTCTCTATGTTAACAGGTTTTCTGGTTCTTCTCTGTGTCTTTGGGAGGCCCACATGTACACCAGGTACTCCCTATTTTCCTGCATACTCCACCCTTCATTGCTGTCAAGAGGTCGAGTATGTACCAGTTTTGCAAAGTTATGAACCTCAGTGCCCGTAATTCTTCCTTAATGGCACTAAACGCTGCCTTGGAAGTGTTCACAGAGAGCAAGAGTTTATACCTGGTCCCCTGGAGCCATTTGGCATTTGCCGCTGCTTGGACGACAGGTGCCAGGAGGGAGGTGAAAAAAGATCTCTGTGTGGCTAAACAGCCAATATCGATCAGGAATATCTGCTAAGGCCTGTGGTGATGCTGCTGAGAGGTAGTTGGACCTTTTACTTCATAATAATTGTCTGGGACTTTCGCCATCAAAAATAGTCTCTGATTTGTCCTTATACAGTGATGAAGTGGATGCAAGGGGCACAGGGGATGAAGATGTAATTTCTGGCATTGGATGGGAAAACAAGTGCTCTTCAGGGATTACAAGGACAGGCACATGAAGGGTAGAGAGACTTCACACACCTCGCCAGGATGGAGCCAACTGCCTGTTTGCACGTTGTCCACAAATCCAAAAGTTGTCGAGAAGGGCAGCCATACCTCTAGCCAACTCTGGTACTGTAGTTCCAATTTGTGCCATGGGCCCTGTGCCATTCCTCTTAAAACATAGAGAAAAATGGGTAAGTGTCTGTATCTTAACAGGTTTTTCTGGTTCTTTGAACCAAGTTGTGTACTGCAAATGATTTCTCCATGCTGTTCCACACTCTTTTTTTATTTGTGCCACCCCTTCTTCTAAGAATCCCCTCATTCCTCCAGCACTGCAACTTTTCACCCCTTGCTCCCATCGATTCTTAGAAAAAAATAGCTCCTTCCAAGATCAATTGAACTCTTTGGCCCCCTTTATGAGTTTGCCGGTCTGGGAAAAATGGCAGTAAAATGGGCAGTAATATCACATCTGGCATTCACATCTGGAGTTCAGGTCCCTACCGGCAAAGAATGGCCCTATCACCTGCACCGTCACTACCAGTGCCGGTGATAGGGGCAAACCCATTCCATGGAGTCCTACTGGACTCCATGTAATGGGAACTTACCGCCGTTACCGGCACCTGTAATATCCCAGTAACACTGGGAAATCGGGCGCCGGTAATGGTCCGGTAATGGTAAGGCGAGTCTGCCAGTAACCCACCGGTAGCACCGGCCGGTTACCGTCAGACTTGTATAGAGGTCCTTTGAGTACACCTAATATTTTTGCGCTCTGCCTGCTCAGCATTAAGCAACTACCGTCACTTGGTATAATCGATGCTGTAATTGACTTCCCTTTAAACTGCCTTTGGACCCTGAACTGGGCTAAGTGTACTAGACATAACATATCTGCTCCTCTATCTACCTTTGGATAAACACCCTAAGAATGGCAGAAGCATGGGGGATGAGAGAGCAAATGTAGCAATAGCCAACAGATCTCTCTCTCCCCACCTTTCTCATATGGCCATACCATACGTTGTCATCTGCAAAACCATCTGCATTCATTATGGGATTTAACTCATCATTATCAAAAAAATTAACATTATCAAATTCTTTATCCCTCTGTACATGTTCTCCTCATACTTCACAAGATTAGACAATTGTAATTGGTCTCCATTTATGCTGTTTGTCATCTTCAGACATGATGACCCAAGGACCAAAGGAAAACCCACAAAAACATTAATCATTAAACAATTTACAATTTTAAACATTCATTTTCTTATACAACCATTACTTAAACTCCAGATCTCCATCTTTACCCCCCTTTGCACTGAAACGAACAGCATACTTAACATCTATGCCTGCTCCTGCTCCAGTGCAGGTGGAGGGCTGCTGGTATCCCTGTGAGTGTCTTTCAGGTGGATCCAACTCTGATTGCCCTCCACCTTCATGGCAGTCAGAATCACGTAGACCACTGTATGTGGCCCATGGAAAGGCTGCCCATTCCAGTGATGCACAAAGGTGTGGATACAGATGAGGTCCCCGGGGAGAATTTATGGGCCTCATTATGAGTATGGCTGCCACCATACCGGGTTCCAGCTCCGGGTTCTGTGAATGAGGAATTACCAGGTCATTCCAACCTTGGAGGACCCGGTATTTCCTCATTCACAAAACCAATCCCCATTCTCATTTGAGCCCCCATAGGGCTCAATGGGAATGGGGCGGGAGCTAATAACGGGCCTGTTAAAAACAGGCCCGTTATTAGCTCCCTGGTCCCCTTGCGGGTCCCGCTAAGGACGCCTGGTTTTACCAGGCGTCTTTAACGGGTCCCGCAAGGGAACCTCGTTATAGGGCGTCCCATAATGAAAGGTGCTGGTCCCGTACCGGCACCCTTCATTACGGAGCACCTGCCTCGTAATGAGGCCCTCTTGTACTGATCTTCGGTAGTCTCACCACTTTCTCATGTTGTCTTTTGGTGAGAAGACAAAACCTGAGAAGATAATCTTGACACTTTTCGTACACAGAGACCAACTTCAAGCGACCGGGCAAATGGACAAGCCATGACAATTATTTAGGTATCTGAAGTTACTGCACCTCATTATCACATCTACAAAATCTATATGGAGCTGCTTGAACGGACCAGAGGGCCTGGGCAAGACCCACCTCACCGACCTCATGGTATTTCCAGGATTTAACTTATTGCACACAGTTCCCTATGAATCTACTTACCTGTTCTTGTAAGTTAGGGATAAACCAATCCTCCTGGATCTCTTCTGCGATTTGTCATTGAGAAGTATGTGACGGGTAATGTAGTTGCTCTAGGGCCATCTCTACAGGCATTACTACCAACCCCATCACTTCCTATCTCCAAAGCAAATCTGTGGGTGGGAGAACACATCCTCTCTTTTTCCAGAGCTCTTTTTTTCTCTAAGGGATTTTTTTTGTATTTCTATTATTTGGAGGGCCAGGACTGCAGTGTATGGGGCTGGTAACTATACTTGTTGGGACACAGTATCCTTTTACTGGGAAGTTGTGAAAGGAAAATACTCTGCTTCCTTCACCACCTTGTCTGTGGGATCATTTCCGAGAGCTATTGAATTAGTGTGGTTAGTATGGGCAGCGCACTGCTCTAGACCTATCTTTGTTGGCAAGGTTAACGCTTCAATCAGCAATGATAGCAGTGCAGCATGCTGGACAGGGGACCTGTCAGACCTCCTAAATCCTCTTCTCTGCCATCTCGATAACCCAGACTGGACGGTGGAGGTGACATACGCAGAGTCAGAATAAACGGCGGCTGCCTTCCCCTTTAACATTTCTAGTGCCTCTATATAAGTGCCACCAATTCCGCCGCTTGTGCAGAGTAAAGAGAAGGCAACCGTTTCTTCAGTCTGACTCAGTACTCCCCATCCACAAGACCCACAACAGCTGCATCTGTATGCCTCTCTCCCATCTCTAGGTTGATGTTCAAAGACCCATCAACAAAAATCACCTCACCCCCTCCAGGTTATCCTCTTTCACAGTCACGCTCTCTTCTTCTTCTCCCTTATATATGGTGCAATCATGAACAATATCTTTAGTTTTACTGTGACTGGCTGAGGTGTATTTTTAACTGTGATAGCTCTCTCTGGCATTTCCTTCCATCCTGCAACACATCAGGCTGGAAAAAAGACTCAAATGATACTCGCCAGGCCTGATTTCTGATCCCTGGGACCCAACTCAACAAAACCATCAACCCATAAAGAAGCAATGCTGTATGCACGGGAACCCCCTTAATCTAACTGTTGCTACAATAGGTCTGCAAATGTGCTGCTTCCCTTACCGGATACAACCATGCGGTTAAGCATAAAATACCTTCATTCGTGAAGGCAATCGACATCCGCAATTTGCTCAGGATGTCCCTTCCCAAAAGATTTGCTGGGGTACGCGTACAATAGAACAAAGGGGCTGATACATTTTGATTAACCACCTTGATACAAAGATCTTCAGATAAGGAACCAACAGGACAGCCCCAGGGAATCACTGTGTCCATCGTTTTGCCTGACAAGGGGCACTCACCTTCCTTAAGACAAGTGTCAACCATGAATGAAAGCATTTGGTCACCTACTTGCACACCTATCTGGGGTTCCTCTTCCAGATCGGTGGTAATGGACAAGACTGGACACATCAGAGAACCTTGTGGGCTGTCCTACTCTTGGTACATATTAGCACCTGGGAGAGAAAAGGGATTTCCCCGAAAATACTTGCTCCAGTGTATTGCGCAACTGTTCCTTGGGGTAAAGGACTCTTGTAGCACCAGACTGTATTTAGGGTTGTACGCACAACTTATTTAAAGAGAGGTAGTAAAAAAAAATACCAGGACCCAGTTATAAAAGCTTATGTGAATGCAAGGTGCAGGGGAGAAAATAACGACTTTGACACCACAAGTCGCTTTGATAATTGCTAAACAAAGTAAAGTGTCCTCAATTGACGGACAATCCTGTCCCATGCACTCGCATATACTGGAAAATCAGTCAATGATTGAACACATTGAAAAAGAAATCTAATTATAATGATATCAATTACTATATCCAACATTTATAAATTGGCAATGATTCAACATTAGAGAAATATTTTTAATTACACAATAAATGTGTGTTCTATTCTTAATTTCTTCATAATACAGTAAACTCAAAGCTCAACGCGTTTCGGGAATTACAAATCCCTTCTTCAGGAGCAAGATAAAGTTCAGTGATTTGCATTAAAAAATATCATAGTTTCAACCACTCTATAACAAAACATCCACTTTTCCAAACCCTGCTACCTCAACTAATTTCGCATCCACACTCCAAGTCTACTCTTACCCCCAAAAAACAAAACAAAAACAAAAAAACAAAAAAACCCTTAAATCAAGAAATACAACCCTTTTTTACCCCTATTTCCCTTCTTGCTTTACACCCCAACCATGTACTCACGTGAACCTGAGGTGCTCTGATGTGGTGCTTCATCAAATCATTCCACACAGCTAAGCCACAGCACCACGTCTCTGGGGAGCGGACAGACCTTCAACCAATATGACGCCTGTAGATCTCATTTTCACTGTGCAGGGAATACTGGTCAGCATTGTGAGGTGCCATAGCTGAGAGGTGTGGACAGAAGACCCCAATAGCTTGGAACGCCTGGTCTCCTACCTTGGCTCACAAAATGTGGGGGTGGATCTTTAATCACCTTAACCCAAAACAGGCCCACCACTTACGAAGCGAGTATATGGTTGTACATAAAGAATGTTTATTGTACAAAAGCTCTGACGAGCAGTTAGATGGTGTTGCAGGACCAAATTAACCCAAGACAATACAACATCAGTTGGCAGTTTATATACTTTTTGAAACAATTTACAACACTTCCACATACATTATTATGCTCCACCCAAATATAATTGGACAAAATCTCTTCAAAGAAATTCCATCTTTCCCCAATTCTTCCACTTTCATTGGTCAGGCTTATTTTCATTTGTTATCTTCAGATCATATTCAAAACACACCTCTTCCTGGGATTCCTTGTAGTAAGTCCTGACGTCAGCACATGGTTAAACATTGGTATTGAAAACTTAATTCATTGCTAGCAATAACTGGCCTTAGATCTTTAACTTTAACTAAGTATGATTTCACATAGTTCTGCTCACATATTTTGGCAAAGACAGAGATGTCAGCGTTAACAGGATTTTGTTTGAACCATCGATAGCCTTCTCCATTCCACAGACTCCTGGCGCCTTAATCTAATTTATGCGGCCACATACACCTCCTGATGACCTGGAAAAATACTTAACCGTCAGGCCCTGGCCCCGGGCCTTATGTTTACTACCACCAAACAAATCACTATTCCCCTTTAAAGATTTTAATAAAAAGGGCTAGATAACATCTGGTCCCTTGCAAGGACTGGGAACCTTGCCCTGTTTGTACAACATGAATACTAAGTAACTAATTCTCTTACCCATCAAGAATGTTCCAACTACTTTTAGAATGCCTGTGTAACAGCTAAGCATGGCTCATTGTATGGATTTGTGTTCGTGTTCGTGTTGCATTGACAGTTTTAATATTGTATCTTTCTACGTGATTCATGTGGATTTACAACACTATCCCAGTTTTGCTGTCATCCCCCCATCATCAATATGGTGTTTGCAACATGAATCCCTCGTAATAAAGGGGACCCTCCTTGACCACCCGAGACTAGCTTTGTTGACTCCCACACAACCATTAGCATGATTTCTGATAAGCACCAAAAACTAGAATTCATTTTTTCAAGGCTTTATTTTTCAGATGTGTTTGGTGACTCTAATTTGCTGGTGTCTGAATCTTCCTCTTGTGTACAATATGATTAAGGGCCATGAGAATTGTGACACCAATGGTTTGCGCGAATACACCCTAATGCAGCTACACTGAGGCTTGTTAATGTTTGCATGCAGGACTGCGTCATTGCCCATGTGTTGCAAGCAAGCTAAATTAATTTTCAAATGTGGTCAGACTCCAACCCATCAGCCACCAAAAAATGTACATGTTGATTCTTTAGTATTTCCTTGCTGAATTGATGATATGCCTTCTTAATTGTACCTGTTGCTTGTCTGCATTGCTGACACAGGAAGAAGTTGAAGAAGGCAGAGCAAGCATCTACAATTCACTCGTGACCAACTCGTCAAAGGAGATGATGTGCTACAGCGACTTCCTCATGCCGGACCACTTCCCCAACTTTTTGCACAACTCCAGGCTCCTTGAGTATCTCAAGCTGTATGCAGAACATTTCAACCTCATCAAGCACATACAGCTTAAGGTGAGGAGCCCCTGATTCATCTGGCAGTATTTTGTTTTGTGTGTGGAATGTATTCTTTTTTAACACCAGTGCTCCCAACACTTCTCTAGTTGAAAGCACACATGAGGACTGACAAGAGCTAACTGGGGCCAGCCTTGTGGTTACATTCCAAGCTACCTCCTTCACTACATGGGGTATTTGAGTTTACAACTGCTGTGTGCTATGGGTAGACTGGTGCAGCAGTGGCCCTTAATGGTCAGCAAGAGAAAACTGTTGACTAAAGTTCTGTGATCGCTGGTTACATTCCCTCATTTAGAGAGGGCTTCTGTCATCCATTGCTCATCTCTGCAGAGGTAACAGTGGGATGAATGGAAGATGAGTGCAGTGGAAGTAGGGATGAAGAGTGCAACTAAATGGACAAGGATAGGTGTAGGGGAAGGATTGAACAGTGATGGAGGAGAGAGAGATAGACAGAGAGAGACAAAGAGCAGGGTTTTAAGTGGGCCAGGATTTCAATATTTCTAAACAACACAAAACCTAAACGTAATAGCTGGCGGCGCACTCCCAGAATATTATTAGGATTAAAAGTCAGAGAAGGGGCAGTAAAATATTCAAAGTGTCCCAAAAGAAGTAGTGGAACTATGTTCCCTGCTGACCTAAACCCGCTCCCCACAAACCCCATCGGCACCGCCCCCTCCCACGTGCAATCCAAACCCCGAACAAACACACCTGCTGTTTAAGGGATTGTTCAATGCAGTGCACTGAAGTGCACGTTTCAACTTCCTCCTGTACTTTTATTATAAAACGAAACCATTCCTTTAAAATAAAAGTATGGGAACAGAAAAACATTTGTTAAAAGTAGAGGAGCACCGCACCCAACAGCTCCCGCCCACTTCGACCACTACCCAAGACATGTGCTGACATGTATATATGGTTAAGTTGTTTTAATAAAAAGCTTTGAAATTCAGAAAAGAAACTTAAGAGTGATGTTATGGTTGCAGTGCAAAATCCCCAAAACTAAAGAAATTCACCGGTTATGGTAAGCTACACAGTCATAAATCGCTGCCCCACCATGTACTTCTCATACCAACACACATGATCTCAGAGATGATATCACAAAGGGCATCATCGATGACATCACTGATGACATCACATATCCTATGAGTTTTTTGTTTGTTTGGTGACATTAAGCATAGGATTTGACCTGCAGGTACTGCATTGATAACATCACAAAGATACTCTGAAGGTGCTATATATGTAGGCCTTAACCTTCCACAATGTGCATATGTTAGTTTTCCTAGGATTTGGCATGATTCATATGCATGTTGCAATAATCATTGTCCAGACAGATAATACCATGTATGTACTTTACATGTATGACGACTTAGTCCAATCTTAGTTCCATGCTCTGGCTGTCATAGGCTAAAGAAAAACATACAGGCAGCCTGTGATTTGAGGCAAATGATTTAAGCCACCAGTTTAAGTGGTTGAGCTGATTTGAGCCAAATTCGAACCTGTAGAAATAATAGATGTTCGAAATTGTTATAGGTTGGCTCAAATGACTACTCTATGGCATTAATACTGCATTCTGGGATACTGGAGCGTAGGGTAAATTATCAGAAAGGGCCTACACTGCCTGCCGGGATCACTTGCTTTGCAGAGACAGCACAAAGAACCTTGTATATCTGGAGATTTGCTTAATTCACAGCCATGCTTTATTTTACCCCACATCCACTTGAAAAAGTGTTCTTTATTTGTGTAGTTGAATTATTTTCAGTTCAGAAAAGAATTTCATTTTGGTTTAATTTGTTTTAGAAAGACTGGACAAATAAATTAATGCATGGTTTCCGTCATGGCCACTCCTTACAGCACGTTGCTGCTCTCTCATTCAGTGGTTCTTTTCCTTGCAGAATATCTGATATTATAAAACGGAAGGCAGCGGATGTATATACAAATGGCATCAGTATTGGGGGAGGGAATCCCTCAGAGTGAGATCAACTTGGGATAAATGTACACGATTCTTGATTTTTTTGTCAGACTTATTGGGGTCTGGAGAAAATAACAGTGTTACTTGACAGGGTAAAGTGACAGACCCGAGGAAAGGCAAAACATGCAGAATCTAGAAGTCAATGAGCGCACAGAATGAGTTTATGAGTGACACTTGGGTGCAGACATTCAGGGAGTCACGACATGCGATCAGGGAGTCACGACATGCGATAACATCTCTTGAACTGTGGGGAACTGCCTAGGAGCCGTAAGGAGACATTCGGGTGCAGGGAGGAGCAGGGACTCCTTTAGCACAGCTTGTGTTGTTGTGTGTTTAGACAGTGATGTGACACTTTGGGTAGGAGAAAGTTACAGACATCCAGGGAGTGGAGGCATGTGTTAACTATCAGTGACACTCAGGTGCAGAGTAGACATTCAGGGAGTCGCAACACAAGATAACATCTCTTGAACTGTGGGGAACTGTGAAGGTGTACTAGGGCTTCACCCAGGTCCAGGGGGGGCAGAGAAGCCTTTAGAGCAGTTTGTGCTATTTTATTGAGAGACTTTGATGTGGCACTTGGGGTGGGGAAAAGTTGCAGACCTCCAGGAAGGCAGGACGTAAGTAAGTAAACTTTATTGAATCGGATTACTCCATTAACAGATAATAAATAAAACACAAAGGAAAATCATAAACAAACACAGCAACCTTCAACTGTTAGGAATCATCAATATCAGAATATAAAAGTGCATCATAGTGTAAAAAACACCTCCTTGATATGAACATACAAGCAATAAAGAGGTTTAGAGCTGGGGACAGATCGATAAATTGGCCCGTTTTAGAAGAGCCTGCTTCACAAGTTCAAATACACTGTGGGTAACATTTATGTCATTACAACTCCATATAAAAAGTAACCATCATGATAAAACCTGATATTAACATTTCTAAAACAGGGGTTTACATTTTTTCTACATATACTAAAAAATAGGGGAGATTCTCAACAGCACCTTTGCTACATAGAATACATCAGGCATCTCCGGTTATTTTACCCAGGATACTTGGGCTTGAGGGAATGTTATCTGTTGCCACTTCGTCGTTAGAGGGGAATTAGACCGACTGTTTGCAGCTGTGGAATTCTGTAAAAGTTCCAACGATGTGAATGCAGTTTATTTCATCTCGACGTTTGTAAACTACCCTGCGATAAATCTTCCCCGTAACGTGTAATGCACCCTTAGCACCCATGGACGTTGATCCACTGGTTTTATATGAATTTCAAACATATCCAGTTTATGCTTTAGAAGATTATGAATTTTAGGCCTTTTTAGGTTGTGCTGGTAAAATATGTAATTTTTATTGATGTATTTCTGATTTTAAATTTGTTCTATTTTATGTTATAATGTAATGTTGCTTTTATAGTACTTAAAGCCGAATAAAGTTATGTTTGAACACATAGACATTTCATCTCGGATGGACTTACCCCACTTTCTCCACTCATTTGGAGGGAGCAAATTCAGCCTGGTCATCTGCACTCAGCAGACTTTATATTACAAATTTCACCTCCATGCGCTGCATTTAGATGACAACTAGCATAGAGATTCAACGATGATAAGGTGCTAACGTTTTGCCTGCTCAGATCATTATCCTGACTCAAAGCTTTCTGCTTTACAATTGTTTTAAGGTGAGACAAAGAGGAGTACACAGTAATGTTAAAATTACGGAGCCCCCGGCCGGAAAGTAGCTTACGACCTTCCTTATACCAAAAATATCTGTTACGGTCAGTTGACCCTTCTATTTCCTCCATTACTAATTTCATATTTGAATTTACTGAGAGGCCCAAATATGCCCTCAGAAAATAACAGCTTTTCCCTGTGCTGCATTGCCTGGAACCGCCAATTCTAGCCAGGAGATGCTTGTGGTCTCTTTACCCCAGATGCAGCACTTGCTGTGTGCACTGATGATGTCAGAAAGCCACAAGCCCAATTGAAGGTTATCACATCCCAACATTCCAACCCCATACCCCCAAGGTCATTCTGAGGGGCACCCAGTACAAGAGGATGCACAGGAATTTGACCACAATGATTGTGAACCCCTACTTTCATAGGTGGTTGCACTTTCAATTCCATCCACTATTGCAGGGGGTGAGGAGCAGGTCTCATGTCACAAACATCGGGAAAGAACGACGCACAGTGCACTCGAATGGCAGGTTGAAACAGAAAGTTCCAGGCCTTTGTCTCCTCACCTCCCATCCACTGAGGAGGAGTCTGACAAAAATGAAGATATTTTAGATGACATGGGTGATAAACAAGACAAAGATCGCAATCCATCAGAGTCTGGGCAGGGACATGCATTGCTGCTGGAAAGCAGTGAGACTAGCGATGAAGACCAGGAGGACAATGTGAACATTGACACTGAGGCAGAAGTGGTAAAATTATGCCCCCAAACTTTGTACAGACTCTTTAAAAACAGGCTTCCTGTCGAAAGAGCATATGCAATGGATCATCATCATCATGTGCCACCTAAAAGAATGCCACCACCTCTCCCACCATTGCCACCAACAGCATCACGTTCAGAAGAACCCAGCCTGGGTGTTGATAGCCTACTATGCACATCCAAAGTGTGGTATTACTTGGCACTGAATAACATGGGCATTAATTCAGCCACTTGCACAATATGCCATACATCTTTGTGCCAAGGAAATGCAGGGACCAGCTTGGGCACTGCATCTTTGTGGTCCCATTTAATGTAGAACCACGCACAGACATGGAAAGAATGCAAAAGACCTGAAGGGCATCCTTCCCCCACACCAAATGACACGCAGCATAATACTACCTGACCACATAATAACTCCATAAAATACTACTGCTGTTGCTTTGCTTGGAAATGGCACGACCAGCCTGCCCCCTAGTACTCCAGTGATGCATACCAGTAACACCCCATTGCATCAAGCCATTGGTGTGGAAGCATTTCAGCATGGACAAAGATGTCACTGGTCAGATGATAGATGGTTTCAGCACAGTTGCAATCTTGCAATTATGTTGGTAATAGACCTCTTGCCCTACTCTTTGTTCAGAAGCCTAGACTTCGCCAACTTTTGGGAATAGCCAATTACTGCTGGTACATTCCCAGCTGCTTTTGTTTCTCATGAAAGGCAGTACCTGAATTGTGCAGCCACATTATAGCCACAGTGGAATGGATACTACAGCAGTCCACATGCCCAAATGCATATGTTGATATGAACATGTGGACCAGTGGTCAGAGCGTTGACTGCATGGCCATCATTGCACACAGGGTAGCCTTTCTATTAACTACCAGGAAAGAGGGGTCCTGGAATAATACAAGGCAGCTACGTATGCTTGTCCAACAGCAAGCAACATTTAGCATCCAAAGATTTTAGATCAGAAGCCACAGGTTAGCTGATTTCTGGAAGAAGATAGAGGAGGTGCAAGCAAATAGGCTAAGGCCTCATAATTTGCAATTATGATTTCTCATGGGAGACAATGGATCGGCAATACTATCCACATCCCCTGCTCCGCACAAGTACTACACCTAGTCATCACACCCTTTGTTAACAACTGTCAGCCTGTCAAGGATATGGTTGGATTGGCATAGAGGATAATCATCAGAACTAGGCTCTCCTTTCTTAAGGTGAGGCCACCAATGCTCAACTCAATAACAACATTATTACTTTCAAGTAATAATTTTATAGAAAAAGATCATATGTTCATCAAATATCATTGGTTACAGTATGAGTGTTAATTTAAAAATATAATTCACAAAGTAATTCACATTTGAGTCAACAAAGCCACATGAATATTAGTGCTTAACTCTTTTCCGTCATGTGACTATCTTCAAAAGCATCACTAGGCTCAAGTAAAATGTAAAAAAAGAGAAGAAATCCAAGAAGGGTATAATACTTCATTTTTAAAGTCAAACAAGTTCCAAAATACATTTTTCAATACATTTTTTAATTTTTACCTTTTTACAACTCAAATTTCTAGACACACGCCAGCCCCCATTTTGAGTACCTTTATAGAAATGTCATGTGTGTTTTAGAGTTACATCACTAAGACATTATTGTTCATGATGTTTGACCTCCCTGAAAAGAGAGGATAAATGTAATTTCATGTGTGTGCTTTAAAAATAGTCCTAATAGTAGTAAGGACTATTATGCCTATTGGTGATAACAATCTGGACAGCTCTTCTTGCTGCCTGATAGTTGTTGCAAATCCTCCTCCCCCGATACCAGGGGAATACAAGTGTCAACTTTCATCTTCAAACATAGAAAGCTAGCAGGTACTTGATGTTACATTTCATTTTGACAACTTGTGGATCACCACGCAAGTCTGTAAGCAGGTCCCGCACAAGTTTAGCCTCTTCATCATCACTTACCAAGTCGCTTTGCCATGTTGGAGAGGTTTAGTTCAAGCAGGTATACCAAAGGGAGAACTTCACTGAGTGATGCATTGCAATGGCTAACCATCTTGGTAGCCTCCTCAAAAGGTTGCATCACAGAGCAGACAATGGACAGTAACTAACATTGACTTGGCTTTAAGAAAACCCCACCTAAAGCTCTGCTGCGTGTGATGCAATAATCTGAGATGGCACTGCACTGTTCTTGCAGTCCCCCAACATGTGAAATGTGAAAATCCAGCAAGTGGCTACTGAGGTCTTCAGGTTATGCTGTGGCAACTTGCGGTGCACCTCCAAATGGTGCAAGACATTAGTTGCATGGTAAGCCCAGCTGAAATGTGTGATTCTCCTCTATAACAAGAATTGTTAGGTGAAATGCACACCGACTTTATCACCAAATCAACACATATTTATGAGTTTGATTGACTTACTTTGTGAGATTCAATTTGTGAGGAGTGAAAGGGGAGCACACTCTGGCTTAGTGTGCAATGGACAATTATCAGAACTAGACTCTCCTATCATAAGGTGAGACCACCAATGCTCAACTCAATAACAACATTATTACTTTGAAGTAGGGATTCTATACAAAATCATTGTACATTCAATCTGAGTGGTACCATTATTCAAAATATTATTTACAAAGCAATTCGCATTAGATTCCACAAAGCCATGTATATATTAATGACTAACACGTTTCGGTCATGTGACCAGCTCTCACTACGTAAAAAGGTAAAAAAAGAGAAGAAATCCAAGAAGGATATAGTGTTTGAAGTCAAACATATCCCTAAATAGATGTTTCAGTACATATTTTAATATCTCAATTTTTACACCTCAAATTTCTAGGCACACCCCTACACCCTAATTTCAGTAAGTTTATAGAAAGTACCTGTGTGTTTTAAGAGTGACATCAACTTGGACATAATTATTCATGATGTTCAATCTCCCTGAAAGAGAAGATACAAGTACATTTTTGTGTGTCCTTAGCATAGCACAAAATGTGTCCCCCTCCCTTCCGTGAGTCATGTTTAGGTCCCCCTGCACGCCCCAGCTCAGCAACAAATCACAGGCCACGCTACACTCCAAGGGGGCCTGCACCCCCACACATGCACAATGCACATGATGATCAGGCTGGGGGCATGCTGTGTACTGCACTAGGTAAAATATGTAAGAATGTTTTTTTAATGAACCCTTAAATCCTTCACCGAGCATAGAACCAAGGTAGCTGTGCCTGGCTCCTGAGTCCTGACACCCATATTGGTCATCTAACTCTGTGTGTGTCCAGTAATATTACACAGTAATGATACCATAAGAAAACGTTCATGTTCTTCTGCCAGTAAATGCCAGTATCCCCCACGTACGAACATTCCCTTGCTGGCTTTGCCCTTAATGCCAGTAAAAATGCTGGGGGGGGCCAGGGGGCAGATTATGTGTCTGAGGCTCTGGGCGGGACAGATATGGAATTATTTACTGGGCAGAAATGCCCAGTAAAAACTGCCATGCCTATCGCTTAGGCCTGCTATTGCCTCGCACACACACACGTGATCACATTAATTGTGGATGAGATTACGTGTACTGGGTGCTGGGGTTCCAGGCACAGGCATAGCAGTTTTTACTGGGCATCTATAATATATGGCCAGTAGAAAATGTCATGCCCCCCTCTGTAAAGTTTTTAGATTTTATCATGGACCCACGTTCATTCTGATTACAAATGTGCCCTTCTTATTAGAAATATTGGATAGAGGTGCATGCTGTCAACTGTTTGACTTTATAGAATTCCAAAGTGTGTTAGGACTAAGACAATGTGGGTTTCACAGGATGCACAGGACTGAGACTGCTTTATTGGATTTAAAATCCAAAATTGCTAAGAACATAGACAAGGGCTCTATTGCTCTTCTTCTGTTGTTAGACCTCTCTGCCACTTTTGACCTTGTAGATCACTCGCAATTGGTGGATAGATTGGTCAAAATTGGAAGATGCTCAAGTGAAGCTGCTTCCTAGGTCCAAGTATCTCCAGGTTAGCTAAGGGAGATGTTCAAGCTGAACCAATTTCCCTCTCTTGTGGAGTCCCTCGGGGCTTGTGTTTGTCCCCTCTCCTTTTCAACATATACACCAAATCTCTGTGTGATCGTCTGGATGGTTTGGGAATTTATTATAGCAACTATGCAGATGAAACACAGATTCTATTTGAGTTGTCAAGGGTCTACACTTGGGATTCCAATACCATCAATGAATTGTACCTGTCTGTACAGTGCTGGATGGGACAGAACTCCTTGGTGCTTAATAATAAAAATAAATGAGATTCTTGTCATTCGATCAGGTCGTAGACTGAAGAAATCTGATCCTTGCTGTAGAGAATTTTGTATAACAGGTTGCTCTAATCCGGTTGCCCAGCATGTGAAGACGCTTGGAGTCTTCTTCGATTCACAGCTGTCCTTTGAAAACATATCTCATACATTTGATGCTCCTGCTCCTGTACCACCAACCTGCTCTAGCTGATTCACCCCTATCTATCCAAGACAAATAGGGCGTTGGTTGCTTTTGCCCTCATAAATTCCAAGTTAGACTATTCTAATAGTCTACTTGTGGGCACCTCATCGAGGTATCACAAGAAACTCCAGGTTACATAAAATTCAGCCGTACCAGCAGTATGTGGGTTGGGTAGACATGATTATATTACTGGTACTCGATGAAAACTGCACTGGCTTCTAGTTCAGCACAAAATTCAGCTTAAGCCTGCTACTCTTATCTATAAATGCCTCTCTGCAAGGCCTCCACGTTATCTTTCAGATCGTTTAAAGTCCGCCCCACACAGGTGAGTTCTTCGATCCGCGTTACAGTTTAAGAACATTTAGAGGAGCCTGTTTTGATGTCTAGACACCTTCATTGTGGAACGAGTTGCCACCTGCTGTAAAGATCAGTCCCCGCCTGACTCAATTTAGGAAAGGTGTGAAGACCTATTTGTTCATCTGTGGAGTTGATTTGGCCACCTCTGCCTCTTTTTTTCCTACCTCTTTTACTTCTGTTGTTTGTTATGTGAATGTGTTATGTGCACTCCGAGCCCTGTGGGTTTGTAGCATGTTATAAATATTAAAGTAAGTAATTACGTACATATGTCATTTTCAGTAGGAATGGATCCTGCACTTCCATAGAGTAACAATTAATCAGCTACACAGGGCACTATTCGATCTAATCCAGTGGGCCAAAGCCAGAGGCCACCATTTGACATGAATTGGTTGTTACCTGGCATCAATGCATAATCACAAATGAAATACAATGGTGGCAGGGTAACGTTGACACTGGTGCATCTCAGAGGGCTTACTCACTTCTTGGTTTCTAGCACCCAGTGAGGTCTCTGTTTCTCCAGGAATCCCAATCAGCAGATCTTTTACTAAGTTGACCTATGTTGTATATATGTATAGATGGGGGATTTTCCTGATATGTGCTACTTATCGTTAATGTAAAAAATCTACTTTTTTCCTGCATTCATTTGTGATGTTGGGAAGTGTGACGGATTGGCTGTTGCCCTGCAGGATTACAAGGATGAGTAGAGGCTAAAGTGCCCACTCAGCCCTCACACTTCTACAAACCAAGAGCCAGCACAATCATAAAGGTAAAACAGGCCCAGTTCATAGATCACATTTGTTTACCCTTTTGGGGTAACATGGAGCAGAGGGAATGCAATACTTTTAAGAGGGGTGTTAAAGTGGTTCAGTAGGAACCCAAATAGCAAAATATAACCGTCCAAAATAAAGAAATGTCAAATCTAAGTTCTATAAAAAATATATGTACTGTAATTAAACACACCTTGTACAATAATAACTAGCTAGAAAACCACTACACAAAGCCCACCCCTGCGGAAAGAACACAGAATGCGCACAAATAGCAAGATGCAGCCCTCTGACAAATGAATCAGGGGTGTAAGCAAGTGACAACTACCATTTTCTTTAAAAGGGTATGTTCTATGGTGCAGAAGGGAAAAAAAGTGATCTAATCACTCTCTACGGCCCGGAAATGGGGCAGCAAGCAGTTTATAGTACCGTTTTGCATTTCTTGGTGGTCTGGCAGTGCCAAACCAGACTTCTTGGTACTCTGCAAGCAATTCAAAGATCGGAAGAGTGCAAAGGCAGCAACGGAGGATTCTCGTTGTTAAAATGTGTCGAACGGTTCATGAAACACATCCCTAAGGAGAGAGTTCAATGCAAAAAACACTAGGATCTTGGCTGTTTCGGCTCTCGGAGTGCTGTGAGCCCCAATCCAGGGGCGCAGGGACAAGATGAGTCTTTCTCCCGTGCTCACATACACAAGGAAGGCTGCCACATAAATGCAGGGGCCCTTCAACAAGGTGAGGTCCTTGGTATCGCTGGGCTGGCAGAGAGGCAGGCCTTGTTCTAGCAGCCGGTTCACCTCAATGGTTGCTGGAATGGTTATGAGAAAGTGCTCGCCTCTGCCTTGGAACACCTGCCTTCACCTCACACTGGAGGACTCTGGAAAGAACTCTCTCCCAGCAGAGTCCAAAGAAAATCTTCTTTCAGGGTTGAAGTCCAAAAGATGATTCAAACAAGTGTTGTGAGACCCCTTCTTTTAAAGGTAAACACCCACAGCTGATTGGGATAAAGCTATCCTGCCTTAGTGGTATACTCCCTGCTTTTGAAATGAGTGGACTTTGCCCTTCCAACATCACAAACAAAATGCTTTGCTATGGAGGGGACAGGTAGGAGAAAGGAAGAGAGGAACAAGATGGTTTAAGTCTTCCCCCACTGTACAGAGTTCTCCTGTCTACACTAACCCTGCCCCTTACTAACCATGTCCCTTCCCTTCTCAATATGATCACAGGCCTTACAAATGTAGCACCCTGGTGTGAGGCTACTCCCTCTGAATGGGTGTGCTCATATGATGCCCTGGCCCAGGACAAGTGCCTGTTGTGCAGCTATATCTGTAGAGTGTATTACCTACCCTCACAAAGAGATCAAAGAAGAGGCATGGCCATTCAGGTTCCTGACCTGTCATTTTGGCTGCATGATCAGCCTGTCTGGCCAGAATAAACATCATCTTCCACAGCTGAGCTGGCTCACAGCAGTTGACACATGTGTGATATCACATTGGATGTGGCTGCAATGATCATGAGTAGTGCTATGCCACCAGCTGCCACCAGCATGGTCTGTTTATGATCATCATAGTTTTGGTACAGTGGTGAATATCTTAAATGAAGCCCCTGCACTGCAGAGACTTGGCTGTCAGTGCAGATGTCAAATGGGCACCTGTGACCTCTAAAACTGCTTTGTGTCACTGGTAGAGTAGGTGCTTTGGATTCTGATGCAGCAGGTCACATGAACAGACTGTGCTTTTGGCATGGAGCTTATGAAAGGGGCATCTGATCAGCAGATTACCCTTTCAATTCAAAATGTTTATTTTCATAAAAAAAAATAAGAACATATCATAACAGTAATCTACTAATATGCACACAATCAACCAAAGTCAGAACACATTAAATAATTCATCATAAACTAAATCTGAATAACAAATAGTGGAGAAAGAATAGGGGGGGGGGGGAAGAAAGGAAAAAGAGAGAGAACATGGAAGTCCATGACTGAAAATCACATTTGAAAGAAACCTTGCAGCAAGCACAACAATATCACAAACCCATTACATAAACTAATAAATAGTTATATTCATCAATAACAAGTAAAGCTAGAGGCGTAACGTCCTCAAATTAAAGTTCAGTTTCATCCATAGATGTCAAGAAAACAGCTCCAAATGTCCCAAAATGTATCATTTGCATCTGTTTTTTTGTAGATGGCTTTTTCATACGTTGAAACTGTAAGAAGCTCCTCCAACCAGTCCTCAATCTACTTGATTTCCAGGACCTCAATATAATTTTTTTAGCCACCATGCATGCACGCAGTTACCATACTTTCCTGCCAAAGTCAATTTCATCCAGCAAAGATATATCACCCAAAACTAATAAGGAAGCATTCATGGGAATCGCAGTAATTTAGGACAAAACTTAGCCTTTCACAAACCCTTTCCCATAACTGCATTGTTTTGGGACATGACCAAATCAAGTGACTGAGGGAACCTTTTGAGTGCTTACACTTCCAGCAAAGATCGCTGTCCAAAAGTTGTCTCTTGAACAATTTTTCAGGTGTCCAATAGGCTCTAAATAGCAATTTCGTTTGAGAGGCCCTGAGGCCCCAATCCAAACTCATCAGTCGATTGTTATCACAGCACCTACTTCAACACCTCAAATCAATGTTTTCACCCAGTTCCTCTGCCCAAATTGCCGGTAGTCTTGGATCTCCTTTTCGATTAGCTTTTATGATTCCTTTCATGGTAGATGCAGGGTATGATGCACTCGAGCACACCTCTAAAGCTGGCCAAGCAGCATTCTGATTATTCAACTGTGGTATTTCAACACAAGCAGAAATAATAATTTTCAGTCTTCTATATTCAGCAAATGAACATTCCGTCATCTCATACATCTGACCAAGTTGGGAGAATGGTATTGATTTGCCACCCTCAAACAAGTCTTTCAACTACTTTATACAAGCCACAAACCATTCCGACCAAAAGAGCTTTTTTCCCTGGTACAGTAATGCCGGATTATTCCATATGGATGCATTAGGGTGAAAGTAGGGGTCAGCACTCAAACGACTTGAGAGTGCACACCAGCAGTCTTGCAAGAACGAAGTGAGTGTGCTGGCCTTTTTTGATCTACATATCCTAGTAGTCAGCAGAGCTTTGGGGTCCAGTTGGGAAACTGCACCACACTCCCATGACAACAATTCAGATTGATCAGATTGTTCATTCACTCAGTCAGCAACCCTGCACAAGTGGTGAGGGGAGAACGATAAATGGTAATCTAAGAAATTAGGCAAGTTAATTCCCCCAAGTTTTAATGGGAGTTGAAATTTCCAAATTGCGAGCCTTGTAGGTTTCCCATTCCAAATAAAGCTTTGCATATTGATCTCCTTGAAAATGTCTCCCGGTACCTTGATAGGGAGCATGGATAAGATGTAATTTATCCGAGGAGCCAAAATCATCTTTATACAATTTATTTTGCCCCAGGTGGATAGCTTCAAAAGACCCCACCTCTCCAAATCTGATTTGAGCTTTGGGAGGATCCACGCAAAATGTATTGATGGCAGCTTCATTATATCTGCTCCAATCCAAATGCCCATCTTCACTGCACACCACCTAAACTGAAATTGAGCACATGCATGCCGTTGACAAAGATAATTAATCGGGAGGATGTCGCATTTACTCCAATTAATCCTATATCCTGATATTGAGGAGAAATATTGAATATCTCGCATTAGGTAAGGAACACCAACAGCAGGGTCCTGAAGGCAAATCAGTAAATCGTCTGCGTATAGCCAAATTAAGTTATTTTGGTCATTGCCAATAATAGGGTGAAGGTTCACATCTGCCCGTAAGAATGCTGCGAGTGGTTCCATAGACAAAATTAACAAGTGAGGTGGAAGCGGGCAGCCCTGTCTTGTACCCCGATGAAGTACAAAGGCATCTGAAATAAGACCATTCGTTAGTACACTCGCAGACGGTTGTTGTACAAATGTTTAACCCAGTGTCGTAAATCTTGCCCAAAGTTCATTTTCTCTAGGCATGTGAACAAAAAATCCCACTCAACACGATCAAACGCTTTCTCAGCGTCCAGCAAAATAACTGCATTGGCAACAAGCTGATTGCGTCCTTTCTCAATGGTCAACAACAGGCGTCTCATGTTGTCCGCCACCACTCTGCCAGAGGCATAACCCACTTGATTTTCATGTATCAAACTTGAAACAACCTTTTCCAATCGAATAGCCAAGATTTTAGCCAATATTTTGCAGTCACAATTTATCAGATTGATTGGGCGATAGTTTTCGCACCTTGTAGCAGATCTGTCTTTCTTTTTCAATACTGTAACTAATGCATGTCTCATAATATCTGGTAGTGAGCCAGGCACAAACGCATCATTAAAAACTTCAGTCAAAAGCTGCAGTGCTGAATCTGGGAGGACTTTATAGAATTCACCAGGTAGTCCATCTATACCAGGCGACTTACCCATAGACAGCTTCGAAATCGCATGTTTAATATCATCTAATTCCACTCTTCCTTCAAGGCTTGCTGCCTCATCAGTTGTCAGACAGGAGAAAGTATAAGAATCAAGGAACCTCTCCATTTCTGCTTTTTCACAAGTCAATTCAGAGTCATAAAGTTTCTCATAAAGCCACAGAATAAATTATTAATTCCCTTCTGCTGCGTCTCCAACACGTTATTCAAATCTCTGATTGCAGTAATAAAGCGATCGCTTTCCATTACTTTCAGTCTATGCGCCAGCAATCTCCCTGCTGTCTCACTGTTCACAAAATAATGTGCCTTTTGCCTGAATAAGGCATAGTCGACCTGGCTGGAAATAAGTTTATTCAGTTCATATTTTGCCTTTCTTAGTTCAGATTTTGTTAAGTCATCCTTGCTTGCTGCAAAAAGAATATCTAGATGCTTTGCTTCAGAAGAGAGTCTTTGGATTTCTTTCGCCCTCAGTCTTCTCTCTTTACCAGTTTTTGCAATCAACACTCCATTACCCTTTGAGAGACGGAATTCCCTGCATCATTTTATATTTTATTAATGGTTACAAATTTAAAAAAGGCAGGGCTTTTAAACCCCTGCCAGATGGTAATTCATCACAAGAAGTTTCTCCAGCTAAACAGAATATGATAAACAGCATCCAGAGTACTTAGAGTTTGCAACCGTGTGATCTCGGTGTAAGAAGGTTAATAGTTTGGCTCATTCCTGTCTCTTTTTTATGCCAGATCATAATGCAGTATATTCATACTAATAAGCAAAGGAATGAACTTATGGCCCTTGGAACGTTCATCTGTTACTGGATGGGATTACAACAGAATAATTCTGTGTTCAAATAACCGGACAAACTCAAGAAGATGGCAAGTTGCTGTTTTATTAGCGATTATCTAAAACAGGACGTTTACAATGAACATCAACAGATGTGCGCACATTCTCAGCGATTTCCTCATGAAAAACTATTGTATACTCTCGTAGTGTGTCACAATGACGTCACGCTACATGGCAATAGTAAAAAAAACTATCAAGGGTTGGGATTGGTTAAGGAACACATCTAGATATACAATCATATAGGAGCTAGGTTTGTTATTGGCTGTCTGATATCATGTGCAAAACTCATGACTACCTCTTCAAAAATGTAAGTTTTAGAAAATTCAGTTACACAGTGTTTCATTGGTTTCGCAAGCTATAAGGTCCTTCATTATACTGACCAATACAATAGGTCGGCATGCTTGTGCCATGACTGGAACATTCGGTTTAATTAGCAGCACATAAGCCAAGACCCAGGTGCAAGTAGAGATATGAAGCTGCCCTACCACCCAATTAGCCCAACAGCTCTCCTCACCCAGGTCTTCTGCCATGAAATTCTCTTTGTACTTGGCCTTACAGAGTATTCTTGTTCTCAGAAAGCAACAGGAGTGAGGGAACTCGCTTTTGTGTCTGGAACTCCAAGTTCAAGTCCTATTTTCAGCCTCGACTCATGTGATAGGAGACCACAATTCTGTTCATTCTGCAATCTTTTAAATGTTTGAATTAAGACTTGGCATCCTTTGTGTTCTTTTGTGCACCTTAATGTGAGAAGATTCATCCACCGCACACATGTTCCCTTCAGCATAGATAGCTGATCTCGATTTCTCAGATCTTGACTTCAGACCAAACAGCCTCCCGACGAAGCCCCAACAACCTGTTATTCTACTGCGACACAGCCTTTCATTCTCTCCATGGTTCTCTTGGCTTACTTATTTCATGATACCAATGTCCAGCTTCTGTACAATGGCGGCTCCACCCACATTCTATTTACTACTTGTAGCTAGCCTATACGATAACTTGATATATCTTGCATTTCAGCATCTGTACATTCATTATACTTCTAATTTCTGCCGCACTTGTTAATGTTTAATCTTCTTCTTTTACACTTTTAAGGTTCACTTAATTCCTTACTCCATCATTTCTCCTCTAGGATCCATACATCGTCTTCATTCAGTATTTCCGGATTTAGTGCACACTTTCCTATGACGTCATCAGTTCATTTTCTTAGCTCTTTCTCATATTCCTTCAGCAATCTCCTCCTTCATGCCGTCATCAACTCGAGGTTACATTCAATATGGTTGTCTTAATGGATATCTTCTTCCAAATACTTGCTGTGGTATTGGTGCAGTAGCTGAAGTTAGGCAGGGCACAGTCTCATGTCTCACATACAGGGGAGGACGGTGCGTAGGATCTCCTGCAGATGTGTATGTCTGGTCCTCTACAGGAACATTATTTGGAACAATGAGCACATCTCTTTAGTATAGAGCAAACATAAGGTTTTATCTTTTATATGCCATTTATGTAAGGTGGTTAGGAATCTGTGGCAGCTAGGTACATGCAGTAAATGTTTAGCCACTCTTTACCCCAGTTTCCTCACATAGGCCTATGTCCAGCCCTCTTTGGATTTGTCCCCAAATATTTTTCAACCTAAGTTTTGGATTCCTTCAGATAACTTTGTTCAACTTGGAAACAGTGGTGTGGGGAAGGCCTCTCTTTATGGCAATCATTGTATCTATTCATTACATCTCTCCTAGCTTTCCCTCTTCACTCAGTTCATTCAACTACCCTCAGGAATGCACCTGCCTGGTTGGCAGAGATAATCAGCATGTATCCAAACAAAAACAAAATGACTTGAGGTGGCATGATGCTGATCGAATAGATGAAATATTTAACTGAAATATGTGATACATTTTTTAATCTAGTCATTCCATGACTTTGGCTGGACATTTATGTTTATGTTTATATACCTGTTATCCTTATCACAAAACTGACAGGACTCCAATTCTAAACACATGCTCGACTTTGCCAAGAACTCCAATTCACAAAGGAAAGCATGGGAAATAAGCAACACGCACAAAGACATTTTAGTAAAAGACAGTGGATAGAGTGGTTATATCAATATACAGTATGGCTGGCTCATCTACACAGGGGGGTAAAGCCTTCAGAATACTTGGGAAGACTAATCATCAGTCTCTTATGGGGAATATCACATCTCTTTGGCTACCTCCTAAAAAAGCCCCATGTTTGGATCAGTCAGGAGGGCACCTGGGCTTCCACTCCGAAAGATTATACTCAATCAAGCAACACTTTCACATATCTACTTAGTCAACTAATCTCCTTATTCCTTACATTAAATTGTGCATTGTTAGATCTATGCAGTAGTATATAATATGGTACTAATAGAAATGCATTCCATTGTCACAGCTTCTTTTGGTTATTGTGAAAATATAATACCCCATTGATACCTTACATGTTTACTTAAGTCTCTTCAGACTAGCTCCTTCAACTTGTCATGCTCACTTGTGTAGCTGTTACTCTTGCCAGTCTTCTAACCTATCAACGTTCACCAATTTCTCTCGCAGCTCACATGAGTCGGCATATGCACTCCTCAGGTCTACTTTACAGTAAAAGCCTTGTTAACTGGCACCTTGTTATCGTGAACACAATATGAAGTGGCTCCTCCATCCAGTAATAGTAACTGTTCTAGTTAAGGAAATGCCAGACAAAAATATGTTGTGCTGGAAAACAGAGCAAACAGGCCCAGGAATTTTCTTGTCCATCTCTGCATCTCTCTATCTCTTCTCTCGTATCAATCTTGTACGGCTTCCTCTTTCGTGCCCTCTATTGTGCTCTCTGTTTTATCTTCTCTAAATGCCACTCTATCTCCTATCCTATCCCTCTCACTAAGTCTGGAAGGAAGACGTTCAAGAGGGACATCCTGGTTGCCAACCCTGTCGTCCCTATTGCTGATGCCAACATCAGTGCTTCCTCCAGACACTCTCACCGACATCCTCTTTGTCGTTCCCTCACTGGACCTATGGACCCCTCATATGGTTTCAGCTCTCTCTCCGATCTCCTTCTCTCCCATTAATGGTGGTACTCGGTGGATGGTCATCTTGTCCGTCATCCATTCCTCCAAGACCATCATTAATGTCTACTTGAATGGCACCGTTTTGGTCCAGGGTCCTCAGCCCAATCTCCTCCTTTTTGATAGGTGTCTCCAGCGTCTTATCAACTTCTTTTCTTCTCATGCTACTCCTACTAGCACATCTCTGGCCCCTCTGTCACCTCCTTCCTCCGCCTCCTATCTGGCTACCTTTCCACCATCTGCTATCACCTCTGCCCTTTCTCAGGTACCTCTTCCATTTCTTACGGGTCGGACCTCAAGCCTGTACCCCGTACTGGAATTCTTTCAAATGTGGCAACCTGATCCACGTTGCCACTCTCAACTGGATGTCTTCGCTCTCACCACTGAGACATGGTTCATGGCCACCTCTGTCATGAGTTGTGGCACTCTCCTCCCAGATAGCTACACAATCCCCTCTTTGCCCAGAACTAACTGGCCCTGAGGAGGAGGAGCTCTTGTCTTTACAGAGTGGGTCCCTTCCTCTGCTATTCCTACTCCTGTAGGCCTACTCCTTCTTTGAATGCCTGGTCTGCAGACTCTCCTGGCCTCTCTATGACTGTGGCTACCATCTATAGGCCATATGGGCAGGCTGACCTCTTCCTCTCAGAGCGGGCTGACCTCTCCACATCTCTCCTTGCCTCTACCTCTCAACTTCTCCTCCTCTGAGACCTCAACATCCACATGCATCCTTCTGTTCCCTCCACGGGTCTCTTCTGCAACCTCTTTGACTCTCTCTCTCTCCATTCTACCCTCTGGTCTAACACATACTGCCGGACACACCTTGGATGCTAACCCTCTCACTACTCCTCCCTCTTGGACTGGGCACTTTCTTCTTTCCTTTCAATTGACACTCTCTGTCGCCCAGGTAAAGCCCACCACAGCACTGCCACCTACCTTCTCAATGAAGGTATTCGGGGACTACAGCTCAGTTAAGATCTGTTTGCCCTGGCACTATATTCATACTATATGGCATTCCAAGGCATTGATCTGTGGTTTCAAAGCCATAGGATCATGTACAATGCCTAGATGTTGTGCCAAGTTTTCGGAGGTAGCTTGCCTCCCAACAGAAGAGGGATTTAAAATACAGCAAATCTTTTCCTTTTTCCATAGAGGATGATTTAGATCTGGTCATTGTTAAACTGTAGAAAAGAATGGCCCCTCCAATCTTGGATAGCCAAAAAACTCTTTATAAATCCTGAAGTTCACCCTCTTTCCCAATAAAAATCACATAGACCCGGGTATTGCCGATGGGTGTTTGGATGCTCATATCATGCCAATCTCACTACGTAAACAGTGCTACCAGATAGATGTTAAAGAGTACAGGGGATAATGGGGATCCCTTAGGAATATCACATGTATCCGATACTGTAGTGAAAGAGCAGGCTCAAATACGAAAGCATTGCATTCGACCGATGTAGAGAAAGGAAAACCAATGCAATGTTGGTTCCAAAGTGTGGGGCATATACTAGATGGAATGAAACATAACATTGTGGTCCACTATGTCGTATGCTGCAGAGATGCCCAACTTCAGTGAATCTATCAAATTTAAGAGTTTCATACATCTATATATAAAACGTTTTGCACAACCGCTGCTAACCATGGACCCAAGGGAGGTCATTTTCTAAAATCTTGTAAATTGCACAGAAGGGAACTGTTACGTTTGCACTTACGTCCAAAGAAAGCACACTGAAGCGCTAAAAGAATCCATAAAAACATTGTAGTGCAAATTGTATAAATGGCGCCTCCCATTTACACTTGGCAGGCAGCACTAACAATTGATTCCTATGGAATCCACCTGCTATTAGCCTATGTAGAAAGCAGGCGAATTCCATAGGAATTGTATGCATTAGGACCAGCATCAAATCCAGATGCTGGTGGCAATACAGGAGGATGTGTATTGCAGAACGGGTGGGGGTGGAGAAATGGTAATTTTGCTATGTGCCACTGCCCCACCATACAAATTAATGAATATAGAGTACAACATCCAAAACATCTGTAAATGTTTTATGCATGTGTCACAATTTATTATGCATATGTCACGATTTATTACACGGCACACGTAGGCCAGGATCTCCTTTCCCTACAATGAGTGTGGTGCACAATAAAAACTCTTTGATTTTTTATACTAGTGATCCTTTTGAGAAGGCCTCCAACCCATCTCACACCCACCCTCCTCAAACACCCCATGTCACAATGGACTAGGAACCAGGCCGGTGTGTATCAATAAGATATTTATTAATTTATTATTTAATGTCACATTAGAACCAACAAATTACAACAGCCACCAATGGTGTGGCAACACAAAGACAAATATCTGTTTTGGTCCAGCATCACACTGAGTTAACTCAAAATGTACAGTACAAGAATTTACGTTTACTTCTTTCACCACTACCATCAGAGAACAGTTCAAAACACACCAAGAAAAAGAATGCAAACAAACAGGAAAGTGCATGCGCACAAAATGACGCTTGAGTCCCAGCAACCCTCGCCCCGCCAAACATCCACTAGGCTTGTCAGTTTTGGATGGAAGGCAGTGACAAGGAGTAGGAACACAAGGGAAAATCAATTCACAGAAACAATATGGGGAGCAAGCAAAGAATGGGAAAAAATTGTTTTCAGAGCACAATGGAAGAATGGGGTTTTTATTTATTTGTCACAACTGTTATGGAAAAGAATAGAACTTAGAAAGGCAGGCAGGGCTTTCAGAGAATACTAGTCAAGACACAAGGGGAAATTCGGTTTTAGAATATTCAACGCCTGGGCAATGTGAAAGAAAATGCTAATGGAAATTCGTTTTGACCTCACAATGGGGAAAGAGTAACAGAATGGGAAAATCGTTTTTTGGGATGTTGAGCGCCATTTGAATGGGAAATAAAATGCAAATGGAATTTGTTTTTTCACTGATGCTTAAAATGACAGATAAGCTATGGGAAAGGGGGTAGCTCACAAGAGGAAAATTGAGTTTTGGTTAGGATGACAGATTCAATGGGACAATACAGTTGCAGATGGAAATTCGTTTAGCAGGGCACAATTTAAACACAGGGACAAATTTGATTCTCACATTACACTGGGATTAATCCTTTTGAGCAACACTTTATGCCTATAGCAATTCACCATACACTGGGAAAAGATGGTGGATTTCAAATGCCAACAATACAAATCCGGTGAAATAAATGGGGAAATTAATTGATTTGCTGGGAAAAAAACACTAAGGATTTACAAAGGCAAATGGGGATTCTGCAATGGGGCAATGACTGAAATACAGGCAAATGGGGATTTTGAAAAGGGGAATTATCTAATGCAATGCTATAAGAATACCGGGCCTATGAACTCTATGGTTTTTGGGGTTTATTTCTACTTACAGGAGAGGTCTGGACTGGACATCGGGGAGCGTCAGAGCACCACTGCTGGGAGAAGCCAATGGGGCCAGTCAAGGATTTCCTCTTCCCTCCAAGGGGTCCCAAGTCAGTTACTAGTTCTCCTGGCTCCTGTGCAAGATTAGGCATCACTGCTAGTGCTGGGATGTTTCTCCAGATTTCGGCCGCAGCTCAGGGGTTAGTGGACAGTCATGATTGGAGGCAGTGTTACTTAGGTATAGGGCAAATGACATCACTAATGTGTCAAAGTTCCTGCAGAAGGGATTGGTCCTGTGTCAGTGGTCCACTCCCATCTGTGTGCTGATAGGTCCAGAAAATGTGGGAGTGCTTTTGAACACCAGGGGAGGAGACCACTCCATCACCTTACTTTGACAGGGGGTCTTTGTCTTGTTCAGGGACATATACATCTCACTTCATGACAAGTGCCCTTAATATCCATATTTTGACACACATGAAGGCATTTCTGAAACCTATATTCTACTGTGAGTCAAATGACACTACTCAGGAAGTTGTATGTTATTCCTGTGCAGAGCTATAGTATTTCTTAATTTACTCCAGAATTATAACAGTAACAATGTGTCCCTTGGTGGGCGGCATATGAATCATAATTTTACATGTTTTATCACATTTTTGCACCCCTGTCACCTTTGACAAATAACTTAATAATAAAATAAAACAAACAAACAAACAAACAAACTTCAGTTGTGTTTACCTTACAAATGTCGTTTTGGGATGCCCAGAAGGGTTTAATTGACACCTTTCCAGAAAGCCTACAACAAACCTTGTGGGATAAATATTCTTAATATTACACAATAACAACCATTTCTCTCATTTTATACAATGGACAGTCAAACCCACTCATTGGCCCTGGCCCCCACCTTCCTGGAGCACATGACACTAGCAGAGGTCTGTGTTTAGATTAGCCTGCACATTGAAAAGTCTCATGACCAGCTAATACATGTTTTTATGGCAGCTTCTGGGGCCTGGGGTCATAAAACTGGAGAGCAGAACTGTCTTTATCTCGTGCACACTGCAAATTGGATCTCTACAAGTATTTAAGTTGTATTTTTAAGGGAAGCACTCATGTTTGAAGTTTACATGCCTCTCTTGGTCTCCAGGACAACCTAAAGGAAATAATTCAGTTTACCTCTGAGGAAATCGTAAGCAGCCCAAAGCCTTTCACACTCAGCTGAAATGGACTTTTAGCTCACATTTTCCCTTTAAATAAGGTCTTTAGAATGCACACAGTTTCTGTATAAATAAGTGTCCCACAAAGTTGTCCCTTACATACAGCTATTAAGGAAGAACTCATGATTACACTTTTAGTGGCTTTGGTGAACATTGTCACTTTAGAGGCAAATTCAAAATGTCATTTTGTTAGTTTCACCCATGAAAGGAACTCCATGTTACTGCAGCTGCTTAAACCCAGCTCAGCATCCCATTATAGATTCTGTGTACTGTTGTGTCATATGTGATGGACAGACACAAAGTTCATATTTTGAAAGTATTTCAGATACTTTGATGAGCATTATTTTAGTTTAGAGGGAAAAACGAATATTCATGAATTTGTTTCTTTCACAGTGAAAATGCTTAATTTTGCTGCGAAGGCTTGAAACACCACCTCAACATTTTCATTTAACATTCTGGGCACTGCTGTTTCTGAGAACGTTACTTCAGTTCTCCCATAGTTTGTCAAACCTTGCCATATGTCTTTCCCTTATGCCAGGCGGTTGCCATTTTTATATATCTTTAGATTTTGAGGCCCAATTTTACTCCTTCTTGCTTTGGTTTGCTATGCCTCATTTTCCTCATTATTTCAGGGCAGTCCTTTTTACTTAGGGACATGTACTCCACTGACTCTAGCCTTTTACTCATGGCACCCAGTAATATTTCACACCACATATCCCACCTCCTAGCTCTTGATGTATATATGCAGAGAGAAGAACTAGGAGAGAGCTGGGTATCAATTTCACGTTGCCTGGGTTCGTCCCAGGACTCTCCTTTAGAGTGTGCCTGCTATTGGGTTTGTTCCGTGGTCCTGATGGAGTGGTGAACTGGTATGCCCCACTCTTTTTGGATCTTTTTCCATTATGTTTTTGGTCCTGGCCTCTCCCGTTCCTGCGGCTCCCCTCTGGCCTGTAGAGGTTAGGAGTTATTTAATCTGCCAAGAAGAAAGAAAAGATTAAGAATTTCATGCAATATTATTTTCCTCGGGTGGGACGTCAACGATAGATTGACAACAAAAGAAGAGACACATACTATATATACATTACAATTTTTTTTCTTACTTTCCGATTCTTCATAATTACTCCAAACTAAGAATAATTGTTCTACTCTTTGTGAATGTATGATTTTCTTTGTCTGGGTTCCAATTCCTTACCTTTACTCTTTGGGTGGTTCCTGGGGTTTACCCTGACTGGGTTCTTCAATCAGTTGGAATTTCTGTCTGGGATGCCTGGGATGATAGCTCATGGATGTGGACCCATTTCTCTTCCGTTTGTTCTCCTTTAGGGATGCAGATCTTATAGGCGGCAGATGAGATTTTAGCTACAATTTCAAAGGCGCCGCGCCAGGAAGGCAGGAACCTCTGCTCTTTGTTCTGGTTCGTTTGAAAATTGTACAAGTAGACCCTGTCTGCAACTTGGTACTCTTTCTTAGTGGTCTTTAAATCATAGTGGGTTTTCATCCCCTCTGCAAAGCATGTTGAAGGTGTTTTCACAAATTCTCAATGTATTCATGGATCGTGGATGCGTTGATCAGGGTCTGCTCTTGAGTTCTGTAGAGTAGACGCTGAGGTGGCACCATTTTTAGTCCAGTCATGAGCTTGAATGGAGACATTTTTGTTGCAGAAGATGGTGTAGATCTGATGGCCATTAGGACAAGGGGTAGTCGGATGTCCCAGTTAGGCCAAGAGTCCACCACAAACTTCAACTCCCACACTTCAACTCCCCCACTCGAGGCAAGCGATAGGCAATGTGGAGTTTTCTCTTTACCCCGAGTATCTCCCACATCTTTGTTATCACCTCACTGGTAAAGTGACTTCCTCGGTCCGACTCAACCCTTTGGGGAAGGCTGAACCGTGAGAAGATGTGATTGATCATTAGGGCAGATGCTGTTTCTGCCTTGCAATTTGGGGCCGGGAGACATTCCACCCACTTGGACTTGGTAAACAAGCATGTCACGGTTAACATGTACTTGGTGAATCACGGGCCTGATGAAATCTACTTGCAATCTGACCAAGGAGTGTCATCCCCCTTTTCTGTAGGGGAGATCTGTGTGTGAGGGAACTTGGCTCAAATTGCGCACACACAAGACACCCCTTCTAACTATTGGTCATTGGCCCTGACCCATATGTGGCTAGTATGCAACCTATCACAAGATTTCCAAAGTTGTATGTAACTCCCTATGCCTGGCTGTGGCTGTGTTATGGGCATGTCTTAACACCGGGCTTCAGAATGAGCCAGGTACCACCCACTGGTCACTTCCAGAGATGGATCTCCGTTCCAACAAACCGTCTTGGATTCGGAACATTTTGGAAAACTTCACCAATACCTGCAGATCCTGTTTCCCGAGGTAATCGGATTTGGGCTAAGGAAAATTAACAGGGTCCTCAAAGTGTTGATAACATTTCCCAATAATCGGAACCCCTTTTTGTGCTGTAATCAAATCGGCATCTGGACTTTACTTACTCCACTGGGCAGTTGAGAGTTCATTTTGGGAAAGTGTTTGGAACCTGGTGACAGCAGCATCCTGGATTTCCCCCAACAGGGACTCAATCTCTATGATATTCCTGTGGATGGCTCTGGTTTTGGCCAACTGGTCTGCCAACTCATTTCCAATTTTCTCTGGTCCCTCTATTCTAGAGTGACCTTTGATCTTTTTCCAGTATATGGTCATTTCATTAGAGGTGACCAGATCATCAATGGCTTGTATTTATTTCCAATGCTTGAGTGGTTTGTTGTTTGCATACAGCATGCCTCGATCTTTCCAATTTATCAGGTGCTCCACAAACCCATTCCTGACATATCTGAATCAGTTATTATGACCAGTTCGAGGAGTTGGTGTTGCAGGGCAGTGAGGATGGCTTGATGTACCATCAGCTTCGGGGACCGATCTTGTACCCAGCAGAGGGCTCCGTGGCATCATTCACCCAGGCATTCCCAACGCCAGCCACCAGTTCCTTTTCCCCCTCGATTTGCAAGATGGTAGGAGCACCCATACACATAAACTGTGGGTATCCCTGGCATGTGTCTTCCTCATATATTTTGTGAGGGGAAGAAAGGTACGCCTCCATATTTTCTTGGGTTTTTAACCTTTCATCCTCGAGACACAGTCATGCAAGTCAGCCAAACCTTGAGCGAGGGGACTCTTTATGTTTTGGCCATATCTGTCCTCCACAGGAAAACCTTGCATGGACAGAATCCAGGAAGTAATTCTAGAATTACTCACATTCTCTGTTCAGATTCGGTCACTTTGGAGATATTGCAAGGGCTGGTGAGGAGTCTCGACAACCATGTGCTCCCCCTGGATGAAAGGCCGGTAATTCTTCAATGCCCACACCATTGCCAGGAGTGCCTTTTCACAAGCATTGAATTTTTCCTCCACTGAGGACAAAGTCTTACTCGCATATAAGATGACTTTGTTGACCTTGTTGTGCGTCTGGTATAATACTGCTGTTAAGCAAGTATTTGAGAACCTTGTCTCCAAGAAGAACTCCTTGTTTTTGATGGGGTAAACCAAACAAGGTGATTGTGAAAGGCTTCTCTTCAGTTGTTTTACTGCCTCGGCTTGCTCTGGACCTCACTCCCACAAGACTCTGGCCTTTAGTAAATGGACCAAGGGTCTTGTGACCTCTGTGTAGTCCTCTATGAACTTACTACTATAATTAGTAAGTCAGAGAAGGCTTCTTAGTTCACGCAGAGTCATAGGGTCTTTTAATTTCAGTAAGGCTTCCACCTTTTTCGCCTGGGGACTGAGACCCTTGGTGGTGATTTCTTGTCCTAGGAAGTTCATGTGGGTCATACACCACTGCGCCTTCTGTAAGTACAGTTTCGCTCCAACTTTCTTCAACTGGGCCAGAACATAGCGTATTTCAGCTATGTGTTCGTCCACAGTTGAGCTTTTGATTAGAACATCATCTACATATGCCAGGTTTCCCCTTTTGCCCAAATCAAGAATGGCCTTATGCAGAAAGATGTTACATTTGTTGCCATAGTTTATGTATCCAAAGGGGGTTCAGGTCCAAGTGTATTGCTGCCCCCCAAAGTAAAGGCAAGCTTGTACTGGTCTTCCCTACTCACGGGTACTGTCCAGTAACCATTGGTCAGGTCAATGGTGGCATACATCTTTAACCCTTGGATCTGGGCCAGTCCCTGATCGATGTAGGGAAGGGGCCATCTCGAGATGTGGACCCATTTGTTTAACTCCCTAAGGTCTGCGCAAAGTCTCCATTGGCCATTGGGTTTAGTATCCCCAGTACCAGGTTATTAAAGGTACTGTGGAATGGACGAATTATCTCACAGGATTCACAGTTCTTTATAATCTCTGTGAGTGACTCCATAGACGCGAGGGGCAACCAGCATTGCTTTGGAAATACTGGAGCCATCCCAGGGTCCATTGGTATGGAGGTGGAATGTATCAAGGTGCGACCACAGTTGTACAAGTCCACGGCAAAGATCTCTTTAAAATCCCAAAACACTTGTTTCAGCTTCTGCTTTTGCTCCTTGGTCTCACAGGCATCAGCAAGGTTGATTTGTTCCTCAACCATCTGTCTGAAGCCTGGAAATACCTCAGGTTTTGCAATTTCCACTGTATCCTCTAGTTTAGTGGAGAGATCTCTTGTTATGGTGTTGGCCTGGACAGGAGGTTTCGAGGATTGGAGGCAGTCACTGTTGACTTGAAATACCACCTCATCCTTCCTGATGTCACAGGTTATGTCTTCCCCACCATATGGGCAGGAAGAGTAGACCAAGAAATTCACCCTTTGCAGGGTGAAAATCTTTTCCGGAGGTATACCGTTGTCACAAAGGAGACAGTTATTTGGAATTTGTCCCATGATCTCATTCCCTTAGTCAATGGAAACATGTTGGGGATCATCTGCCATTCCAATAAAGGGGTCTGCGCCCAAAGTGATACTTCTAGGGTGCCTGTTATCCACCAATATTCAAATAGTGTCATGTTCTAGGTCAATAAGTGGTGTCAGGTTCAAATACAAACCCTGTTGTTGGAGGTATTAATTCAAATTGATTTAAGAGTCCTGTTTTTATTAGTTTCTGTCCTCGCTTAATTTTTAGGGGAATGGTGAATATTCGTATCAGTTATTAGATGGTGACCTCTTCTCCAGTTTGAACTTCAACTGTATACGGCAGCAATTGGGCTGACCAAAATACTTTCTCAGGATTGTCAAAGCCCATGGCGTTACCCGCAAATCAGAACCATACTTTGTAATTAATTATGACTACATTTATTGTGAATCGATTGAGAATGTCACTGCCTAAGAAAAATGCAGAGAAGACATCTCTCACAATGCAGCAATTATGATCTATGCTTTTGTCGCTAATGGACATTTTTATGAGTAGTTACAACTGTTCACCCTTTTTCCGGATATCAGCCAAACTCTGAGCTGGTTTTTTGTTATCTTTTGTCATGGGATATGGGTTTTCTTCAGATTATTGATCGCTATTAAATTTCAGGGTATTTCCTTCCAATGTGGAATGCCACTTGAATCTCGGAGGAAGGGTTGCCCTTTCATACCCTAACTGTTTGGGGTTCCTCAAGGCCTGATTAAATCTAGCTATTTCCTTCTCCAATCTCTCTGATTTCTCTTTCTCAGCCCCTATCTCTTGATGGTATATAGGAGGCCTGAGCTTTGCGCTCTGCTACCAGTGTTTGAGTATCTTCTATGTCCTTGCTTTGTGCCACTACTTGACCACTGTGCCTCTTGTTCTATTCACAAACGGCCTCATTTTCCCTCTGTGCGGCCAGTACTATCTGGGTATAATCAGACCTCTTCTTTTGCAGGTGCCTAATCTCCTCACTTTGTGCACTTTTGGTCTGTGTTGTCTGCCCTAGATCCAATTCTAATCCTCTCAAATGTCCCATTATTTTTTTATTTTCTACCCTCATGTTAATCAGTTCCTGAAAATATGACTCGCTTTTCTCCAGGTTTGTCTTTAACTGGGGCACACTTCCTGGCATAGGGCATTTTTTTCCTGACATAATGTGCTATTCTGTTCACTGAGGTGATCTCTCTGCCATATCATAGCGCTCAAATTCTGGCGCTCCGGATCGAATTCCGCCTGGGAATGGACCTCCCTTATGGCCAACCGGCTATTCTCCTCTTTGAATTTCTTAATCTGATTTTGAAAGGCACAGATGCCCTCTAAGCAGGGTCTATTGTGCACCACTTGTTAACTCAATTTTAGTAGGATCTATCTCAGGTTCTCAACACCTTCTTGACATTCCTCTCTTAGTGCAGACAATTGGGATAGATTCATATTCTGCTGTGCAGCCAACTCATCCTTTAACTTCTGGGGGAAGGAGAGGAAAGGGAGAATACCTCTGAGAAGTACATATATGCTGTGAGAAGGGCAATTTTAATTTGCTCATCTCTAGTGGTCTGCGTAATATAAAAATGTGTCAGGGCTTGATGTAACAGGCCATTATCCTGCTAGACATCCATATTTATAGAGGTAAACTCTCACATCATTCTATATTGCCAGGCTTCATGCTCTTGCTCTGACCATTCACCTTTATTATACAATTTGGATAGAAGGTGCTTCCGACCCATGTTCATTTCTAAAGTGCTCATTATGAAATGTGTTCTGCATCTGTTGGGTTCTCTATGCAAGGGCAAAATCTCAACCCTGCTTCTGCTTAGTTTGTATTCACAATATTTTATTTACACACACAGCCCTGAAACCCAGGGTAAATGTTTGGATGGCTCCTTCACAATGCAACCCTGCTTTCTACGCACTAAATATCAAAAACTTCAATGACTAGTCTGCTCTTTTGCACTTTCACGAGTGAAAGCACTTTTCACAATCCCGGACGATCCCCCAATTTGTCACGATTTATTACATGGCACATGCAGGCCAGTGATCTCCTTCCCCAACAATGAGTGTGGCGAACAATAAAAACTCTTTGATTTTTTTTATACTATGGTTAATTTTGAGAAGGCCTACAACCCTTCTCGCACCCAACCTTCACAAACACCCTGTGTCACAATGGGCTAGGAACCAGGCCATTGTGTATCAATGAGAGATTTATTAATTTATTATTAAATGTCAAATTAGAACCAACAAATTACAACAGCCATCAATGGTTTGGCAACACAAAGAAAAATATCTGTTTTGGTCAACCAGCACACACTGAGATAACTCAAAATATATATTACAAGAATTTACTTTTACTTCTTTCACCACTACAATCAGAGAACAGTTCAAAACACACCAAGAAAATGAATGCAAACAAACATGAAAGTGCATGCGCAAAAAATGATTATCAAGTCCCAGCAACCCTCACCCCCCCACCACCAAACATCGACTAGGCTTGTCAGTTTTGGATGGAAGGCAGTGGCAAGGAGTGGGAACACAAGGGAATAATCAGATTTTGGATATAGTGCGCAGAAACAATATGGAGAGCAAGCAAAGAATGGGAAAATCAATTTTTAGAGCACAATGGAAGAATGGGGTTTTTAATTATTTGTCACAACTGCTATGGAAAAGAATAGAAAGACAGGGCATTTGTTTTGCTAAACTTAGAAAGACAGGCAGGGCTTTTAGATAATACTAGTCAGCACACAAGGGGAAAATCGGTTTTAGGATATGCAACGCCTGGGCAATGTGAAAGAAAATGCAAATGGAAACTCGTTTTGACCTCACAATGGGGAAAGAGGAACAGAATGGGAAATCAGTTTTTGGGATGTTGAGCCCAATTTCAATGGGAAAGAAAATGCAAATATAATTCATTTTTTACTGATACTTAAAAGGACAGGAAAGCTCTGGGAAAGAGCATTGCTCACAAGAGGAATGTCGGATTTTGGTTAGGATGACAGATGTAATGGGAAAACATAGTTGCAGGTGGAAATTCGTTTACCAGGTCACAATTTAAACACATGTACACATTTGTTTCTCAGATCAAACTGGGATTAATCCTTTTAAGCAACACTTTATAAATATACCAATTCACAATACACTGGGATAAGATAGTTCCAACAATACAATCCTGTGAAATAAAAGGGAAAATTAATTCATTTGCTTAGACAAATACACTAAGGATTTACACAGGCAAATGGGGATTCTTCAATGAGGCAATGACTGAAATACAGGCAAATGGGGATTTGGAAAAGGGGATTTTGGTTAGGATGACAGATGTAATGGGAAAACATAGTTGCAGGTGGAAATTCGTTTACCAGGGCACAATTTAAACACATGTACACATTTGTTTCTCAGATCAAACTGGGATTAATCCTTTTAAGCAACACTTTATAACTATACCAATTCACAATACACTGGGATAAGATAGTTCCAACAATACAATCCTGTGAAATAAAAGGGAAAATTAATTCATTTGCTTAGACAAATACACTAAGGATTTACACAGGCAAATGGGGATTCTTCAATGAGGCAATGACTGAAATACAGGCAAATGGGGATTTGGAAAGGGAAATTATCTAATGCAATGCTATAAGAATACTGGGCCCACACACTCTATGGTTTTTGGGGTTTAGTTCTACTTGCATGAGAGGTCTGAACTGGACATCAGGGATCGTCAGAGCACCACTGCTGGGACAACCAATGGGGTCAGTCAAGGATTTCCTCTTTCCTCCAAGGGGTCCCAAATCAGCTTCTAGGTCTCCTGGCTCCTCTGCAAGATTCGGCCGCACTGCTAGTGCTGGGATGTTCCTCCAGATTTTGGCCTCAGCTCAGCTCAGGGGTTAGTGGAACGTCCTGATCTGAGGCAGGATTACTTAGTTATAGGGCAAATGACATCACTAAATGTGTCATAGTTCCTGCAGAAGGGATTGGTTCTGTGTCACTAGTCCACTCCCATCTGTGTGCTGATAGGTCCAGAAAATGTGGGATTGCTTTGGGACTCCAGGGGAGGAGGCCACTCCATCATCTCACGTTGACAGGGGGCTTGGCCTGGTTCAGGACATAGAAATCTCACTGCATGTGTCAGATCCTCACTCCTCTTGACAGGCGCAGAGGCAGCACAAACTCCTCCCTCCCCATTGGGTCTTGGCACCTGGGAAATGAACACCGCAGGCCACTGCAACACTCTGGGGAAAGAGGGTTAGGGTTCGTTGATGGATGGGTAGAGGGAGTTCGGGATCACCGGAAAGAGGTTTAGGGAATCACAATGGATGGGAAAGGGGGTTTTAGGGAAACATGCTCCTCGGCTCCAATGCTCCTCTTGCTGACGGTTGTTGGCATTGACCTTGCTCACACACACTTTCACACTACCATCACTCTCACAGAAATTCTCCTTGGAGGCCTTTGTATTGGAGCCTCTAACCAACTTACACCTAGATCAGTGTTCTCTAGTGCTGGCTTGGTTTCACACTGCCGTCTCAAACATAAATATGCAGATTACATGTTCCCCACCTCACCCTGTGCTACAGTAACAACAAACATATACATGCACACGAGGTGCTGAAGCACTTAGCTCAGTGTTCTGTGGGATCCTAGGTCCTTTGGCCTTTTCGTGTTGATGGGCGTGATATGTCTCACCAATCCGTTCGAACAATGAGCTGAAAATAGCACAACAAAGTCAGTGCACGTGAGTGCGAAATTGCCGTTCCAAAGGAACGTTCCCTAAAGGGTTAAAGATTCGTTAAAGGTGCGGTTGCTTCACCGCCAAGCTAACTCCAACTCGGGGTTAGTATCATGCTCTGCATGCAAACATGTGTAACTCGTCTTTTCGTGCTTCCGAAAATATCAACAGAATAATTTCCTCAGCGCGTAATGTGTTTCCCTCCCACGGGATAAATCAGCTGTTTATGAAAGAGTCGTGTACTTAGCTTTTTCGTGTACGCGGGGCTGGGGGTTGAGCTGGCGGGCGGTGCCCCGCGTAGGCGTGCCTGCAGGAGCTCGAGGCGAACACGTCCTCTCTCGCCGATGGCCAGGATTGCGAGCGTTGCTTTCAGGGCGCGGCTCGCGCATGCGCAGTAGCGCGCGTGTGTTCCTTTTCCTTCCAGCAGGCCCGTGATGCGCACAGCCTGCTGGGTAATGTAGTCTCTTGGCGGTTCTCCTTCCTTGGGCCTTTACTCTGCAAAAGGGAAGGAGAACATGCCTGTGCAAGGTGGCTGGACTTCCCATGGCCCTCCCAACACCCCCAACAAGCCCCAAAACACTGCCAATCGTCCCAGCCCTGACAGCATGACAAGTACCCTTAATCTCCATATTTTGACACATATCAAGGCATTTTTTAAACCTATATTTTACTACGAGTCAAATGACACTACTCAGGAGTTTGTATGTCATTCCTGTGCAGAGATATTGGGCATCATTACGAATCAGGCGTTAAGGGGTTAACGGCGCCGTAAACGGCGCCGACCCTTAACACCTGATTCCGAGGTCCCTTTGCGCCATGGTGAGTTTAACGCCTGCTTTTTGCAGGCGTTAAAATCTATGGCGCTAAGGGACCATGGTGCTAATTACGCCGCCGTAATTTACGGTGGTGTAATTAGCGCCTTCCCCACTCCCATTATGCCCTATGGGGCAAAAATGGGAATGGGGAACGGTAAAATGGGAAATGGGGATTTACCGCCCCACTCACCTTGGAATGGAGCGGTAAATCCGCCATCCACCATGGTGTAAACATAGTTTACACCATGGTGGTAAAGGTACGACCCAGGCGCTAACTTACCGCCTGGGTCGTAATGAGGCCCATTGTTTTTCTTCATTTACTCCAGAATGATATCAGTGAAAAATGTGTCCCTTGGTGGGCGGCATATACATCATATTTTACATGTTTTATCAAATGTCTGCATCACTGGTACACACAATACGGCCCCTGTCACCTTTTCTGAATAACTTTAGTTGTGTGTACCTTACAGAAATTGTGTTGGGATGCCCAGAAGAGTTTAATTAACACCTTTCCAGAAAGCCTACAATGCATTTTGTGGGATAAATATTGTCAATTGTACACAAAAAAAAACATTTCTCTCATTTTACACAATGGACAGTCAAACCCACTCATTAGCCCTAGCCCCCACCTTCCGGGAGCACATGACACGAGCAGAGGTCTATGTTTAGATTAGCCTGCACATTCCAAAGGCTAATGACCAGCTAATGCATGTTTTTATTGCAGCTTGTGGGGCCTGGGGTCTTAATAGTGGAAAACCGAACTGTCTTTATCTCGTTCACACCACAAATTTGATCTCTACAAGTACTTAAGTTGTAATTTTAAGGGAAGCACTCATGTTTGAAGTTTACTTGGTCTCCAGGACAACCTAAAGGAAAGAATTCCATTTCACATCTGTGGAAATTGTAAGCAGCCCAAAGCCTTTCACACTCAGCTGAAATTGCCTTTTAGTTCACATTATGCCTTTAAATGAGCTCTTTAGAATGCACACTGTTTCCGTATAAATAAGTGTCCCATAAAGCTGTCCCTTACATACAGCTATTAAGGAAGACCTCATAATTACACTTTTAGTGGCTTTGGTGAACATTGTCACTTTAGAGGCAAAATCGAAACATCATTTTGTTAGGTTCACCCATGAATGGAACTCCATGTTACTGCTCCCATTATAGATTTAGTGATGGGACCATGATAGACAGAAACCAAGTTCATATTTTGAAAGTCTTGCAGATACTTTGATGAGCAATATTTTAGTTTAAAGAGAAAAACAAATATTCAGGGATGTGTTTCTTTCACAGTGAAAATGTTTCATTTTGCTGCAAAGACTTGAAACACCATCTCAACATTTTCATTTAATATTCTGGGCACTGCTGTTTCTGAAAATGTTACTTCAGTTCTCCCATAGTTTGTAAACCTGCCATATGTCTTTCCCTTATGCCAGGCAGTTGGCATTTTTACATATCTTTAGATTTTGAGGCCCAATCTTACTCCTTCTTGCTTTGATTTCCTAGGCCTTGTTTTCCGCATTATTTCAGGGCAGGGGTCTTTACTTAGGGGCATGTCCCCCACTGACTCTGGCCTTTTACTTATGGCATCCAGGTCTATTTCACTTCACACATGTTTTGTACACAGTATTTCTGCATTCTGCCATAATGCAAATCACCTCATAGTGTTGTTAAAATACTATTGTTTTTACATTTCATGACACTTTACATTTGTAGCTGTGACGGGACACAAACCCATGCCCACTCCCTTGCTCCCTGCCACTTTATGTCCCTTAAATGCAGGGGTTGAATACCTAGGGTGACCAGATTTTAAAAAGTAAAAAACCGGGAGTGGACAGCTAACAAAAAGTAGGACTAACTCTTGAAAGTGGCTGTAAAGGCACTACACTTCAGAAGCCTTTGGAGAGAAAGGGGTTTAAGTGTTACTTTTCAAATAAACACATATTATAATTAATGCATCACTAACGCTTCACAAACTAACACTATCTTAAGTTGTAAAATGCAGCATTTCTTCTTGAACGGAAACATAACTTGACAAAGGAGGACAGAGCTCCCAATTCTGGGACAGTCCTAGCAAAACCAGGACGTCTGGTCACCCTGTGGATATCTCATGAGAAGTTGGGCTCATATGGAGTGGCAAAAAGCAGCCTATTGGCTTCATTGACGATACGTAGGCCGATTTTACTGAATTTTAAAATAACAGATGCTCTTTTCAAAAAGCTGTAAAATATATTTTTTAAAATAAATCTGTTTGTCTCCTGTTATGATGACAATCATTATCTTACTGGTTGAAAATTAATTAAAAATGTGTGTTTTAATGTGTCCTTACCCTAAAGACCAAGGTGTGCAGTGTCAGGAAACGGCCAGACTTCGCCATCAGCGGCCAGTGGGACGTTGTCACAGAGATAGAGGGGCAGAAGGAGTCGGCCATCTTTGATGCTGTTATGGTTTGCAGTGGACGCTATGTGAAGTCCAATTTTCCAATTCAGTCTTTCCAAGGTGAGTGCAAATAATCTGTTTAAGTCTCTTATAACAGGGACTACACATCTGCCTGTCCCTTCTGTCCGTCTATCTTGAAGAAGTTGTTCAAAAGATGAGTCATTGCACACCCTGCTGTCTTTCTTTGTCTGCAGTTAATTATGGCACAAGGCTCCTCGGCGGCTTTGACAGTATTAGAAGATCTGACAATTTTGCAATGTATAATATACTAATGCCTATTTGTGCTTCTCTGTAGTCGAACCACACTCTAAATTATAAAGTAGACACCATCAAGTCTTGCTTAGAGTTGAATTAAGAACTGGATAGACCTGAGTTGTTAGTGTGCTATTGACATCCCAAATTGCCGTCTGCACTCTTATTTGTAAAAACAGAATGTAGACTGATATTACATTGGATGTGTGTGGCCATAGCATGTTAATGGAGCATGTTCAGGTTGCAAAATGGTTGGATGAGACTACACCTAATGCTCAACCCAATGAGACGAGGCTTGATCTGAGGGAATTTAATGTGGAGAGGACAGGCTAGCACTGGGTTTAGTTTACATTATTTGACATAACTTTAGTTTACTGGGATCAAGGCTACTACTTTACGTTTATCAATACATGTGTTTGACCACGGAGTCCAGTGTACTTGTGACCCAATATTACATGAAGTGGGAAGAAGTTGGGAGAAGTGGATCATGGTGGAGGCGTCTTTTTACTTTATCCATTTGGAGAAGGACCCAATGTCTGCAGTTCAAGTGAAGGAACATCTTTTCTTCAGAAGAGTACTCCCAAGGTCCTCTCCCTGCATCTCTATTCATAGGGAATTGGGTATGGAATTCTGGCAGGACCAGTGGGTTTTGGCCCCAATACTATTTTGGATTTGAATCTGGGCAAATGAACGTGCTTCCCTTTTCCACTTTATAATCAGGTAATTAATGTCTAGGGATGGCTGAAGAAAAATCCTGTGACTTGATCATATTGATAATGGGTTGTCCTAGGGTAACAGGGTAACATAAGGGTTCTTTCCCCCGCACGTGCCTTGCTGACCAAAGCCCAGATGAGGCGTTATAAATGTATTTTGGGGGAGGTGCTCTTAATGAAAGGTCCTTTATGGAGCATGCAACCAATTCTGATAAAGATCATGCAGTGATAAGCCATGTGAAGGAGTTAGACCCCTATTTAATATAGGCTCTACTAGGAAAGATCGTTGGTTAATCAACCGTGCAAGATTTGACTGCCTTCAGTTGAGGGGCACTACAGCTAAATGAAGAGGATACCCTGATTTGGCAGGGTGCCTGGTGTGTGGTGGCATAAAAGAGGATTTGGTCCATTTACTATTGTTCTGCCCCGGATATAGCAGCATCAGACGGACGACCTAACTGCCAGTCTTACAGGAAGCTAACATCCACTCCTATAGGCCTGCAGTTTTGGTTCTTTGACTGCTGATTCTGCGTTGGCATTATTATCTTTTTTTAAAAGAGCTATAGATTACAGGAAGGGCCTGTAAACACAATGGATCTAAATGTTTAGTAAGATATAATTTGCCCAGTAATAGCACTGCCTATAACGAGTTGGGGACTATGCTATTTGTTTTTCTTTCTCTTTTTGCTGGCCATTGCTTCTGTGAATGTTTACATCCTAGGAATTGTCCACTTTGTACTTCGTTTTATTCCTTGTGTATGGGATTTTATGAATTGTCTGTATTATGCTATTACATATTGTCATGTAATGTGTTTGACTGATATTTTATCTAGAATTTTATGTGGGGACGGGATTTTATTAATACTGTGTTTTTGTATTTTGTATGTGTTTTATGGACAATGCCCTCTGACATGGCTCACCATACATTAGCATACTTCAGATCAAGACCTTTGCATATGGTCTTTCCCCTTCTGTAATGGCTTGGCAGGCGAAGAACGATGGTCTGGAGGGTGGGCCAGAGCAATGCCAGAGGTTAAGATTCATTCTAAACCTTCCAGCCATCACCTCTTTGTTTTTGCAGTGTTACATAAGTGCCACGGGTGTCCAGTCATAATATCGAAAAAATAAAGTCGAATGACAAAAAAGTCGAATCAATAATGTCAAAAAAAAAAAAGTCGAATTTGTTTTTTTATTATTTATATATTTTTTTTGGGTTTGGTAAGTAAGAAAAAGGGGTAAAATAAAAAAAAAATAGAAAAAAAGGGGGGTTGGGGGGGGAACCCCCCCATTTCGAATAAAAAACGTATTAAAAAAAAATTCGACTTTTTTTTTTTCAAGATTATTTTTTCGACATTTTGACTTTCGATTTTATTGATTTCGATTTTATGTCTAGGAACCAGTGCCACGTCAGCTGGCACAGAGGGACGTGGCATGCTAATAAAGACCTGGATGGGCCAAGCCCATCAGTTCAGGGCTAAATCAACTACTGGTGTGACGTGCCTCATTAAAGCTGCATGCTCTGCCCTACGGCCTACACGAGTGTCGCACCGGAGCTTTTTGCACAACAGGGGGCCCATAATGAAACGCAACACTGGCAACGATGGGTCAATGCGAACCAGGCACGCAACAAACAGATCTAAATAATCTGAAGAGCAATATGTGGAACCACGCTGTGCCATGCAGCATTTTGAAACCACGGGCACATACAGGTCCAGAAATCAACCTACATGAGTCCTGCAACTCACAGAAGACAACACCAAAGACGTCTAGCTACAAGGTGAGAAAGAGTGGCCCCAAACATCAGAAAGTCAAACCATACCAAGGGGAAATATGGCTGTAGGCATATCAACACCCAGGCCAGGTACCCCATCAAGATTAGCTGCATCACTCGCCTCACCTGTACAAACACCCAGCAATCAGAGCAGTATAACAGGGTCACTAGAATCATTTGACCCCTACACAGACCCTCGTCTGTAGGACCCAGGTGGATGATTTGGATACAAAATGTTGAGATGTCAATGGACTGCAAAGATGAGTTTGCACCCCTACTAAATGTGGGGGATGATGTACAGCACATTTTGGACTCCCTGACTGTAAGAGATGGCACAGACATGTATCGGTCTGCAAAAAATGCTTTGAGAGCACATTTCATGCTGCAACTAAACCCGGACTATGAAACATTTAACTTTTGCACCACGCTGCAGACAGAGGAAGAAACACTTGACGCCTACCACATGAGACAAAGTGGCACAAATCTCCAGCCATCCAGCGGCCAGAGACGAGAGCAACAAACCTCACTCAGCCCCACAATGGCAGCCGAGGACACCTGGTCCAAACGAATATTGGTGGTGCGGAGGTGTGTGCCATGGAAAAAGGACCAGCGTGCACCCAACTGCCCTTTGGTGCACGCTGGTCACACCACTTGTTGCCAGATTCATGCATGCTTATGGAAAGCATTCAAACACTCACTACTTGTCATAATGATTGCTTAATCAAGCTCTATTTCCATGTTTCCATATATAAACAAAAAGGTGGTGGATGCATGGTGTACTCACAAATACAATGTAACATATTAACATACAGCATAGAGTACCCTAACAGCATAACAAGTAACTTTCTTTGGAATGGGCCTAAATAGTGTTGCATACTTATGCAAAATAAATGTTTTAGATTTATAATCCAATTCATTCCTTTTATTTTTTTTCTTGGTCACAATAAAAATATCAGGGTTTTTCATGGTTAGTTGTGTAAGTAGGGCCTGGCCAACCTTTGCGGTTTAGAAACCATCACCTGAGGTTCCAAAATGAAGCAGGGGTTCTCTTTGTACAGTGCTCAGAAGACCCAGCTGTGTATTTTGAATTCTTTACTTCACAGATTCCAGAGTGCAACAGGGTTTGTGATTTCTCTCACTCTCATTGTTGAGAATTGTACGGTGAAATCGTTGGCTTCATGTTGCAGGATAGCATATTGTTTGGAAGTAATTAGGCAGAGCGGCACATTATCGTAATCAGAACAAGTAATTACTGCCAAACTTGTAATGAGGTCCCCGGTTGCCCCTCGTCTGGAATTTCTTGGGACAGTCTGATTTTTAATTATCATCCCACATCCCTATATGTGCGTGCATGTGTATATTTATGTCTATATTTTCTACTTTGCCACCTCTGTATGGTGCCAGTCCATAGAACTCTTATATATTAACTTGAAGCCAGTTGTTTGCCAGCATAACATTTTTATTTTTAACGCTGTGTGCCTGTTACTCTTGCCCACATACATTTATTGTTGGTCCTATGTGCCCGTTTTTGACACGTGTTTCGACCGCACTGCGGTCTTTTTTGAGACTGAACTATTTACACATGTTTGTATATACAATTATATATTAACATGTATAGTGTTAACAAGCAAATGTGATATTTATACAAAATATTAACTGAATAGCATTGTTATAAAACCATTATCATGGATAATCAATCATTTCCAATCATTTCAAAATTAAAGTCATTGTAAAACAAATAGAAAAGTAAACAACAGGCAATTAGTCCAGAAAGCAATTTTCAAACCATACAGAAAACATGCGGGTTGGCATATGGAGAATTGGTGAGGAAAGAGAGACAATGAAAGTAAAAGTCAATATGTTATACTGAGCATCATCATAATAAGTTTATTCAGATCAATCCATCAAACATGAGCACATTAAGATACAACTGCATTACTTTTAAAACACTCATAAAAATACCTAAAACATCATAAACATTTACAAATGATCCTAAATAGAAACATGTCTTCTAAAAATTATCCCATAACAGTCCTTTTAGCTCAGTGTCTCTAGCAGAGTTTTTCCAGGCCCTCCATAAATAGTTAAGAAATCCTCATGCTACAACACACGACTCTGCCTGAAGAAAAAACATTAACACAGGGCGAGAATGAGTGCCTTTCAATTGTTTCAAAATTGGTACAAGGGTCTTTTTTCTAGCGTCCCTATAATAGGGACACAATAGCAAAAAATGAGGTAAATCCTCTCTGGGCGAGCCACAGCATGGGCACTCCGAGGCTTGAACATAAACCTTCCAGTTTGCTGTGTTAGCACGGAATAGTAACACATCAAAGCGTGCTCTAGTCGCAATCAAGCAAACCTAGTCAATTTTTGTAATAATAGCATGTTTCTTATTTCAGATCAAGGACAACCCTGCTAATTCACATCTTTGCTTAACAAATGTGCACAAATTAATTTTATATGCAATGATCACTTGGCGAGTCAACAAATTAGTCGATCTGAAAAGGCTTGGGGCATTTATCTGAGTTGTACAGTCAAAGATATTATTCAACCACAGTAACTTGTGCCAACAAGAACTACACAGCAGGACTTTAACTATATTCTGTGTCACAATTGCTCTGGAGTTTGACCGTATTCTTAGCCAATGTTCTATAGGGGCCCGGTACCAATTGTCTTCCAGATGTTTTACCCCAAGCTCGGTGTGAACTGCATCGTTTGGTGCCAAGCTTGGTAAGCCCAATAGCCTTTTAAAGAATGTATTTTCTGTGGTCTGCAATATGGCAACTTTTTCATGCCCCCACAGTGAAGACCCATGGTTGGTGGCTGGCTTAGTTTGGGCATTATACACCTTCAAGATCGTTCCTACTTGTTTCCCATGACACATTTGCATGTAACGAGAAGTGTTAGCATGTTACAACACATTATTTATGTCATGTGGTGACCTTCGCCCATTTGTTATGTATCCTTTTACAACCATTGTTTATCTTCCCATCATGTAAATCACCTTAGTTTTTAGTTTTTATATAATGGTTAGTACTCTTCTCTAATGTGCATGCTATGGTTAGATCTGAGTCTTCATCACCAATGTGTGTCCTCTCAGCTCTCATTAATGATAGTGATTTATTAAGACTGCACCTCTGTGTCTGTAAGCTTATTAAAGCTGTGCATTATAATCTTTGACCTTATCTGGCTTTCTTAGGCTTGTTAGCCGTATTCTTACATTAGCCACATGGTTTCTCACCTTATTATCCACTTAATTTGTAAGAGAAACTTCTCAGGAGCGCACATATTTGGGATAACATTCACCTTTGTTCCTGTAAACGCAGAATAATGAATCTCAACACTAGTTTGCATTGTGGCATATATATATATATTATTAATCGGCTCTATTCATTATGTTTTCAATTATTTTCTTTAATAATCTGCACTACTAGATCTAGATTAGGGGTTGTTGATTGGTCAGTCTTTACTTTTTATCAATCCTTAAAGTACTTTGGGGATAAGAATATTTATTACTCAAATATGGGAGACATTAATCCTCAAATGCCTCCCATTTTCAGATGTACCTATTTTTCTGTCCTTTGCCTTTCTTTGTAGTCCCTGTATTACCGCAGGACACTGTAGCTCGATGGAATGCTGCGTGCTTTTAGCCATGGCCGCCATTTTGGATTCTACCTAAATAGATGTGCACATTGTGATGTCACACGTATTTCTTGTGATGTCACACGTTAAGATAGCCATTTGACTGGTATCTAATTTTGACAATACATAAGTGTCTTAGTTACAGCATCATTGTGAGTGTTTCTATTGGTATGAAGCATTGCCACTATGTTGATTTAAAATGTGAAAAACAAGATTTGCCAATAGTGCCTATTCGGGCACACCGTAATATTGGGCAATTCATGGAAAAGATGTATTAGTATTTCCTCCCAAATCTATGCGCGGCTTTTTTTAGCCCCTTTAGTGCTGGTGTACATTACTCCATTTTGGGTGTTGTCCATTGTGCAGTTGATCAGAGCAATAGCTTAGGACAGCCCCTTATACCAGACCAAGTTACATTGTACTAGAAATCCAAATATCTTTTTAGCCACTTAGCGCATTATTGATATAACCTTAAGAGACATCATAAACAAATTGTATGATGTTAGACTGCATCTTGGCTATGCCATTTATTACACCTTATCTTGTTATGCAAGACTGGAGTCCCATCAGAATAGGATTGATGTGTTGTGTCAGCTCCTTTGCCTTTCATTCAATACACTTAGGATTGTCCTAGATACTAGTATATATAGGCATACTTCTCTAGATCACAATCCTCAGGTTTACAGGTTTGAGTTTCCTACCCACTCTTTACTATGATTATGTTCTTTTCTCATAGTAAGTTGATCATTCTGCATCTGTAATTATAATTCATGAAAGAGACAAGCTACTACTAACACATATAGGATGTCTATATACAGCAGAAATAGGTAACCATCATTGTTTTTCTTATAAGAAAGCACCCATCTCATGGTCAGTATTTAGATCAAATGATGTTGTGTGCATTTTGCATATCATTTTTGTTTCAATTTGTCTTAGTCTGAGTTCTTTGTCATCTCCCCTTTTGCCAAGGGTAACCTTTTTTAAACCAATGAATTTAAGCTCTCTTGTTATCCATTTGGCGCATCCTCTGCCAATGTGCTGCCAATAGGAAAGTTGGATTTTGACTTACAACAGCAGATATTTTTTCACCAATGCAAATACTTAACTCTCTTATTGTACTGTCAATGTAGATTTTTTGACATTTGCGTAGAAAAGCATATACAACAGACTTCAACCTACAGTTAATCATGTCCTAATTTTAACCTTTATTCTTTGGATTCCCCTAAATTCTTGAGTGCTCCCAAGGGCATATTTGCACATTGTGCATTTTCCCCACTTTGGAAACCAGATCTTGTTGGTTGCAGCCAGCTGATACTTGATCTCATGTCTATTCTTGTGAGGTAAGAAGGGCGAAGTGTGTTTCTCAATGTGGGTGCTCTGGTGAAAATAATCTGTGGTGTCTCATCCAAGCAGCTTTTGAGGTCCTTAGTCAAATGAAGTAAGTGCCAATGTTTCCTCAAAATCTTCAACATTTGATTTTTGTATTTGCAATATTTAGTTACAACTTTGGTAGTTGTTTTTTATTTATATCTTGTTCCTTGGGCAGGAGAGTTGTCTCCCTTTCCATCTCTTGTACCTTGTCCTGTGCTTTTGTATGCAACTCTCTCTCAAAATCTATTTGTTAGGAGGTTGCATTCCCTGTCAAACATGTCCTTATCTTCACAGTTGTGCCATGCTCTTATACATTCCCCAATGGGCATGTTATTTATTACTGTCTTCCAGTGGCAACTTGTGGCGTACAGCATTGAGTTGATCTCTGTTTCTTTCCTTTAGGAACATGTCTTTAAGCTTGTGTCATCTACGTAGATATTCTAGTCTAGAAAGTCAATTCTACTATTATGACTATGACATGTGAATGCAATTCCAAAATTGTTATTGTCGAGCCTGCCCACAAAGACTTCTAATTCGTCTTTCCATACCATGAAGACCTTGTCTATGTATCTCCATCATGATATCACATGGTCCACAAAGCTCTGGTCTGTGTACACTTGTAAATCCTCAAACTGGCCTATAAATAATTTTATCAGGGCCAGTGGATATTTAGCAACCATGTCTACTCCATTAATCTGCTGATATTACTGGTCATTGAATTTGAATGTGTTGTAATCAAATGTGACCTGTAACATTTCCTTTAATATATTTGCATGCTTGTAATAGGTTGCCTAGCTATTCCTAAAAGTGTATTCAATTGCCTTTATTGTTAGTTCGTGTCTTATTGATGTATAAAGTACTTTTACGTCTAGTGTAACCAACAGATAATCTGTGTCCCATTTGAGTTCCTTCAATATAATTAGCACTTGTGTGGTATCTTTTAGGTATGAGGGTGGATTTGACATAAGGGGGCACATGATAATATCAAGGTATTCTGAGATCTTTTCAGTAGTCCAACCTATGCCACTGATAATTGGTCTTGCTTCTGGAATGAGCTCCTAGGTCTTGTGTATTTTAGGCATGCAATACATGGTGGGCTGTATCACTGTCAGGTATGCATGGAGTCTGTTTTCAAGTTCCAAGAGCATCCTGGAATTTCTAAGTGTATATTTCCCATTTTTATATAATTTCCTCGGTTCATAATCACAATATTTCCCCCTTTGTCTGCCCCTTTTACAATGATATTTTTGTTATTTGCCAAGTCCTGCATTGCTATGTATTCAGATGGTTGTAAATTATCCAATCACATTGTCTTCTTCTGTCTTTGTCAATAAGTTTATTAATATCCTGGACTACTGCCTTCTGGAATGTGTCAATCACATTGTCCATTGGAATTGGTGGGATTCATTTAGATCTCGGTTTTAATTCTTTTATTTCCAAATTCCTAGATCTTATATTCAGTTTTTTTAGTGTGTCTGTCACAATGGTATTACTTTCTTCACCTATACACAAAAGTAAGTGAGTGTTCTCAATATCGCTGATAGTTAGGTCACTGAAAGGTAGTCCTTCCTCATGTTCTTCTACTTGTCATGTTTTGTTTGCATAGGATTTATTACATTTAAGTTTGCAGGCGAATCTGAATGCATCTACTTGTAAGTCAATGAGGTCATTAGAAATAGATGGCGCGAACGACAGACCTTTTTTTTGTTTAATAATGTAGTTTCTGCAGGAGTCAGAGCTCTCCTTGATAATTTTAAACACATGTATTCATGTCGGTCTCTGTATTTGCTCTCCGGTGCCCGCTCTGGTTACTCTTCTTGTTTGAAGATCCTCTTGTGTGTCTTGGTCTGTTCTCCCTCCCCCTTCTTTGCTCTCCTCCTCCTCTCCCCTGTTGCGTTGTAGTATCTGTGATGATGGAGACTTGAAGAAATCTGACCTGTTTGTATATAGAGCCCCAATTGCCTTTCTTGTACCTTTTTATTTGATATAAAAAAACTTTTTTTTGCTTCAGGGACCGCCATTTGGTTCTTGCTGGTGGTTGCGCTTCCTGCTTTGTTTGTTAACGCTATATATATTAATATTTTGAGGCCGATTCATGCAAGAAAAGTGTGGCAAAAATCGTGGAGCAAGCTGGCGCAAGCGTGAAAAAGCAAGCGCACACGTGCGATTCATGAAAGGCCCTGTGCGTGTTTCCCCTGGGAAGTGCGCCAAATTTGTGCGTGACACTCACGGGTGCACACGTCATTGCAACATCCAGAACGCTGTGCGCGAGGTGCTCAGCAAAAGCGCACAATGTTAGCGCACACACCAAAAAGGGGGAGGAACACGGGGCGGAACACGCGGAATGGGGAACAATAAAGGCGTAACTGGGGATGTACTGCTGGGAAGTACACGGAACGCCCCCACGCATGCGAACCACACATATTCATGTAATCGAATAGGGGAAACCCGCGCACAGCCAAAGACACGCACAGGCCTAAACACGTCTGCCACACGAAGGCAGGTGGTAGCGTCCCTGCGCATTACAAAAGTGTGCGCAAACAAAAAACACGCATATACAGCTACGATGAATGTCTCATTCTGTGGCCCCCTAGGAGAAATGACGTGTCACGCAATGCACAGGCATCCAATAAAAGCAAGAAAAAGAGATAAGCGACCCCTCTTGCCCACGTGCGCGTAAAACACACATGCAGTACGCTGTGGCAGCCAGGGCACAAAAAATACATACGTGATCAACACACAGGCTAGTATGCCTGTAAAAAAAGGGGTATGCGACAAACAGGGACACCCGCAGTGGGAAAAATAGCGTGTGCGACTCACCGTCTGCCTTGCGTGTATAAGAAGAACACGTAGCCAATACCCACCCGCTGTGAAGTAATCGTGTGTGAACCCAAACGCCTGGAAAACACACGCACCGCTTTCCATGAAAAGCACGTACAGAGCGATCGATGGAAACCCATGTGGGACCTTCAACCCGTGCCAGGGGAACGTCCGTGCATGTCACGTCACAGACGTGCTTACGCGCTAAGGGCTTTTCCTCGAATTACACGCTGACGTGCTATTTTTCACGTGCCAATTCACTCCGTATCAAGCTGGCCACGGGACAACACATGGAAGACCACGCTCTGGCCCAGAAGGTCATTTTCCTGCCTCCCAGAGCCCCGAGCCCACTCCCACCTGCCATCTGCTGCGGCCTGCCTGCCTGCTGGCCATGTGCCCTGCTATTTGGTGCCTGCAAGTTAGCCATCTGCAGGGGTCCAGTTGCTGTAACCACCCCTGCTGGAACAGACACTCCCGACTGAAGTTCCATCGCTCCACAGCCCAGCACCAGGACCCAGTTGCCCACCCATACCTGCCTCGGGGGTTCCCATGTCGGGGGAAACACCATCGGAGACCACTGGCAACCCCCAGCCAGAGAGGCAGAGGCCTACCAGCTACAGTGCCGCAGAAGTTGGTATCCTGGTGGAGCAAGTCCTGGTGAATTATGATGCCCCCTTTGGAAGTTCATGCGCCGACAATGAAGGACGGAAGAGGTTCTGGAAGGACATTGTGGCTGCCATCAACGTGGAGGGGGTGGCAGCCCGCGACATGGCACATGTCCGGAAGCGCTGGGAGGACTTCAGGTCCAGGACTCTCAGCAAGGCCCGGTGCCTCTTGAAGGCAAAGCATGCAGAGGGGTGCTGGGTCCGCCTCACCAATATCCAGAAGAGGGTCCTGGAACGCATAAACCCAGCGCTCCACCACCAGGTCCTCCAGAGGAGTACTGATTGGACGCAGTGCATGTTGAGGTGTGCCAGGAGTGTGCAGGTTGGACATATGTCTACAAAGGGCCTTGTATGGAGGTGTATGTACAGGGACATGAGCCTGCCACATGTGAGTCCAGTCATGTGTGAGTCACATCAATGGTGTATGTGTTCAAATGCATGATGGCCAAATGCATGTGTGGGTGCACACATGTTCACATTTCTGTGTATGTACTATGGCATGGTTGGGGTGTGACACATGAATGCTGGTTCCACCTTCATGTACGTGCTCAAGGTACATGTGCGTGTGTGTGTATTTGACATGTGTGCCACTGTGATACACCATGGATGCATGTGACACCGACATGTAGGAGGCTGATTGCCAGATGTGACATAGTTGTCGATGATTTCACTGTGACAGGTGGTGGAGATGTACAGATGCATGTATGTCTGGTGCCGTGTGTGCATGTGTTCAGCACTCCCTATGTTGCATGTGACGTCAGGCTGACCTTTGGATGCTCATGCTGTTGCATGTGTAGGTTGTCCGGTTTTCGGGGATAACCGGAAAGTGCCTGGTATGTGACCCCTGTTAAAATTTTAAAATTCTCTACGTTATCCGATAAACCCCGTATTTCATAGTGCTGGGAGAGGGATTCGAAACCATGGTGTCTTGTTTCCAAGACACGTTGCCAGTGAGCTATCCTAGCAGCTCTGGTAAACCATTGTCTATTGGAACTGACATTGCTACTAACGCTGCAATGATCATTTATTATCCCATATTGCCACCTTGTGGCCAAATGCCGATTTGCCTGCCTGGTCATAAGGACCTCACATTGCAAACTGCAATGCTGGACAATCCGGAAAACTCTGGTTTCAGTTGCTCTTTGTGCCTCTCCCAGCTTTGGCATTGTTCTTGGGAGGGAAACATTAGCAGGACTGCAGGGGCATGCTCCTGTTAATGTGTGCATCTCTGTCGGGGGGGGGGCTAAAGTACCCCCTCCAGTCATGACCTTTGAGGCCTGCATGGATCTTTAGGCTGCACGTTCATGTTTGCCCGGGAAATGTCGCTCCATATAAGCAGCGTCACTTGTTCGAGCCATTCACTGCTCCCTGAACCTGCTGAACGGTATTTTCCAGTGTTTCCTTCGCTTTTGCTCTGCTGGATGTGTTGGACCCTTTGTAAGGTAAGTTGTATGTATTTTTTGTGTGATGCCGACGTGGTGGGGGTTTGATTTACATACATTTTAAACACAAGGACTCCTCAGCCATTTCTAGCGGGCTCAGAACTGGCACAACCCGTGCCCCTGAGCCGAGGTGCCATAATTACCCCTTACCTTGGAGGGGGCCCCACAGGGCTGCCTGATTTCAAAAAGTAAGATTCCATTGGGCACCAGTCTTAAATAACACATGTCAGGATATTTTATGGAGTGCTGCTGAGGCTCTAAACCCATTGCCTTTCTGTTTTGACAAGTCACTCAAACTCATCCCCTCAAAGCTGCATATAGGTCAGTGCTAGCGTTTGCATAACAAGATGTCACTTTAAAAGCACCATGCCTGCACATGCATATTACAACATGAGTACTTTAAGCGCACAGAAACAGAAACCAGCTTCATGATGTTCCATGCGCACAAAATAGCACCAAAGAGCAGAGGAACAGTCTGAAAACAGTCTATGAAATTGACAGCCTAGAAGCAGATCCGCGCTTTGAAATCGGTAACCTTTTGGGGAAGCGCTACAAATTAGTTTATTTATTTATTATTAGTAGTACACTTTATGAATTTTCATTGCATAGGTTGAGGCGCGTGCAGAATCTCTCCAACTAATTGAACAATTTTCATTTAATGAGACACGCCATGTAAACTTATTTATTCCACGTTGGGTGTAAATGTGTGGCGCAGCGCTAAATGAGTAACTGAACATTTGGCAATGCACGTGTAAGTACCCTTTTCCCGTGTGCATTTGAGTGCTCTCTTAACACGCGCATGTGGGCCCTTTTGCGGTTTGCGAGTTCCCTATTCCCATGAACATGTGAGTGCCCTTTTCCCGTGAGTGAACCCTTTCCCATTTTCATGCGAGTGCACTTGTCCCATGTGAGTGCCCTTTTCCTGTGTGCGTGAAGGCGCTATGGGGCAGTTAGAACTTCAGGGAGTCTGAGGGCAGTGCTTGCTGCAACCCCTACCATTCCAGCAGGCTGTGCGGCCCAGGTGAGCGGGGTGTGTGATTGAGGGGTGTGGGGAGGTCTGGTGGAAAATGCAATTTGTATTTGGGTGTGGGGCAGTTCGGATCAGCAGCAGTCCCTAGAGCGCAGGCATCTCTGTTAAAGGTCAGCAGAGGCTCGTGTTTAAAGTGGTTTATGGGGGATCTGGGATTTATTTATATATTTATATATTTATATTTTTATATATTTATATATTTATTTATTTTTAACCATTTTAAAGACACTGAGACTGTGTCCAGCCAGTTTAACGCCTATTTGGCAGGGCCTTTGCCTGAGAATCTGCAGCTTTTGGTGCATGAGTATTGGGTGGGAAAGCACCAACAGTGGCCAGATTTATCAGCTTGTGTGTTAGATATTTTGGCCTTGTCCGTGTCCAGTGCCAATGTGGAAAGGTCGTTTTCCCAAATAAAAGTCTTTATGGGAAGAAAAGAAAGGGCACGGATGGGCAAAGAGTCCTTGAAGAAATATTGTATGATTTATTACAACCATTTTGACTTGTAGGAATGCAACATATTACTTGATTAACATGAAATTGTTTAGAACACCTTGCACTGAGAGATTACCCTACATATGCACGCAACGAAGCAATAAAAGAAAGGGGCAAATAGGAAAAACGATTCCGAAAGTTTTTGAAAACACTGGAATAACACCCCCGGAAGTCAAAAAAAAAGAAACCCCTAAAACAGGAAACCCTATGTGTATGGATGGTGCTGCCTTCTGCATCATTCCTGTTATTTGCGCATGTGTGTGGGTACAAATGATATTTGTGCTGCAGAGTCTCTCTCTGTCTGCAGCATCAACTGATGAAGAGGGCGGAGATGGTGCTGTGGAGCACAGCAGCAGGGATCCCACCGCCAGCCGGAGATGCAAGGCCCAGCTCCCCTCCCAGGTTGTCATCGCTTCTGGCAGTGAGGAGTCTGGTGCTGCGCCCGCAGCCGCAGCTGCCGAGAGTAAGTCCAAGAGGAGGAGGTCAGAGGTGGACTCCTCGGCAGCAGAAGGGGCAGCTGAGACCCCACAGTGGCCTATGGAGGAAGATGTCACAGAGTCATCCAGGTTGTTGGGGGGTTTGGTTGAGGAGTAGGCCGTGGAAGGCAGACGCACGGGGCTGGGAGGGGGGGATTCTACTGGTGCTAGTGGTGCAGTCCAGGGGCAGGGACAGGAGGCAGCACAGGTGGCTGCGGAGGTGCCTTTGTGTAATCCAGTCCCCGATCCTGTGACTGCATTATCCGGCACCAGTAGGGATGCCTTCGTCCAGACCCATTCCAGGGAGGGGATGCGCAAACAACAACTGCCCTTATTCTCCCTGTGGACGTGGCAATCCGGGACCATGTTGAGCCTGTCCTGGCTGGGGTGGCGTTGCGTCAATGTGGCATTCGTGAAGATGTGCAGGGTTCCCGTGTGGACAATGCACGTTTTTACGGATGCCTCATTGACCGCGTCAACCTACTAGAACGGGTCACCAGGGCTGGGTTCCTCTGTATGCTGGACCTTCTACCGACCCCCTCCTCAACTGAACCCCCTATATGCCAGTCGTCATCCGTGCCATCTTCCTGGCCAAGTGTCACCTGGCCACCCTGTGGAGCTGCCCCTGACCCAGCGGCCAGGCTGGTGGAGGACACATCCCTGCCACAGTCGGGAGTCGGAGGTCCAGCAGGGGTGGCCACCCCAACAACTGGACACCAGCAGGAGGAGGACGTGCAGGCATCGACAGGCAGGGCACATGCACGGCAGCAGCAGGCTCAAGGTGGGAGCGATGATGGCTCGGGGCCATCAACATCACAGGGGCAGGCATTGGCCAGAGGGCAGGAGGACCCTGGATTGGGAGTGTCTTCCATGTGGCAGCGGTTGAGCCAGCAAATAGATGCAGAGCAGCGGCGGGTGGAAGAAGCACGGCTCACTATGGTCAGGGAGGAGAACTCTATTCGCAGGGCGTTGAGGCGGGCTGAGTGCCTCGAGGAAATACGCAGGGAGTTGGAGGTGGACATGGCTTTATTGCTGCAAGACCTCGGGGCAAGGGAAGAGGCCCACCTCCAGGACGTTGAAGAGGACTTCGATGATGCCCTGGCCCGGGACATCAACAAGTGAGCCGTTGGACTTGCCTGCCGCCTTTGTAAATAGTTCTGTAGGTGTACATTTCCTTTCTATTTTTATTTCCTTTGGGGCGCATGGAATATGCCCCACCTTTTTGTATATAGTTATTAGTTAGGTAGGATTTAGGTTATGTTTCCTTTGGATTGTTGGGCTCATGGACCCTTGCATGTTCATTTGTAAATAGTTTTGCACCTGGATTTCATTTTCTTGGACCCATGGTGGAATACTTTTCTTTTTTGGAACTGTGATTTTTGTTTGATGGACGGACTCATTTGAGCCATTTTATTTTGGATTTTATTGGTTACAGCATTCATTTTTTTCCCTTTTTTGGACTCCTGGACTTGGAATATTTTGTATTTTATTATTGTCTGCTTTTGTTTTATTCGTTTGGTTCATTCTTCAATACACTTTTCTTCTATACTTTACTTGTGTGGTCATCTCTCATTTGTTTTGTGCATGTCACAATGTGTTTTTTTACAGTTATGTGTCGCCATTGTGTGGGTCTGAGGGACATGTATTCATGGGAATGCTGGTTATTTATTTTCTATCATGACATTGGGAATTCAATGTGGAGTGGATGGAATGCTTGTTTAGGTTTTTGGACTGGGGTGGCGTGGGGTGGGATTTGGGTGGCCATAAAGGCCATGGGTCTGGAGTGTGATGACGTGTCGAGTGGGGGGACATGAGTTGGGGCCTGTTTCAGGTGCCCGTCATTGGTGGGTGGGAGGTTGGGGGCACATGAGTCGGGGCCTGCTGGCAGGTGCCCGTCACTGGTGGGTGGGTGCTACAGTGGGGGGAAATGAGTCAGGGCCTGCTGGCAGGTGCCCGTCACTGGTTGGACATGAGTCAGGGCCTGCTGGGAGGTGACCGTCAATGGTGGGTGGGTGGGGGACATGAGTCGGGGTCTGCTGGCAGGTGGCTGTAAACGGTGGGTGGGTATGTGGGGGACATGTGTTGGGGCTCACAAGTGCATGGTGCCATGTGGGCTGCCTGCGGGGCATGGGCAGGGGTGTAGGGTAGTCCCCTGTGGTGTGGGCTGCCTGTGGGGTATGGGGAGGGTGAATGGGCTGCCTGTGGGGCATGGGGAGGGAGGATGGGCTGCCTGCACGTATTACGAGGGGTGCGCGTGGATTTCTACACGCATTTTACCTGATGCGAGCTGAGTACGTGTATTCGAGGGGTGAGCGCGGACTTTTACATGCGTTTTCGTGCTTGAGGGGGGCTGTATGCTGGTCCCCTGGCCTTTGCGCCATGTAGGAGATTTGTGCAATGTTTTTGCGCATGGGGTGGGATTGGGGGCACTACTGGCGCTGCTGCAGGGTCGCTGCGCCACTCTGCGCCACGGCTTGTTACGGATGTTAAAATCCATGAATACGCTGTGCGCTGAAATGGGTTTTGGGGCACGCGGCTGGCGCCGACTGCCGCAAGCGCACACTGTGCGCCAGCCGCGTGCGCCACTTGTGCGCTGATTTCTATGAATTACCCCCTTTATGTTGACAAATAACAACTGACTTCAAGTTAATACATAGACGTCTATGGACTGGCACCATACAGAACTGGCAAAGTCTAATATGCTTTACAATTGAGGTATGGGGATACCACTTGGCACATGCTAGAGCGACAGTCCATGAATATAAAGGAAAACCAGTAAAGTACAGAGTGACACAGCATACCCCGCTATTTAATATATTTATGTTTATGTTCTGTCAGTGTAGGTGTGTGTATGTGTGTTTGCAAGTGCCATGAAAGTGGGGGCAGACAGGGGACATATCACAAAATATATTTGCAGTGGAAATTTCGACATATGAGTGTGTGACATCATCAAAGTGGCCCTACTCTTGAACTCAGATGACCTGCAATGCTTTTGCCTCGGTTTTGGGATTCTTTGAAGACTTGTGCACTGTCAGCCCAATTCAAGAAAATCACCTGCACTGTAAGTGCAAAATAATGGACTGTGTCTATTCAGTTGAAGAAGAAATTGATGTCAACAATTGTTCTGAATATGGTGACCCAAGCAATGACCGTAGTGCAAGCCCAGAGTCTGTTCCTTGGATAACTAGTGACGGTTAAATACATTTTAGTAGTAATGAATCTAGATTTGATGGCATAGTTGGCTGATAGAACCTCTGATGGCATGAACACTGTGCCTGTATATAAGTACTGCATTTATTTGTTTGCCATCTGTGTGCATAAACACAATTCTGCATACAGTAATGCAAGTGTGGTGATACGGGCATATATTGTGGTGGGCCTAGGTTTCATGAAAAGTGATACAGTAGCAGTGTTGTTGTCATACATTTTGGGCAAAGCTGCCAGCTCATGAACTTGATATGCAGAAGTAACGGCATATATTGTGAGTGTAGATTCATGAAAATGATGAATTAAATAGAAAAAACACTGGGAATTGCGGCATTTCATGCTGTGGGTGCAGAACTGTGAAAGTGATATACAGTGACATTGTTGTCATATCTTGTGGCCCCAGCTGCCAGCATCAAGAAATTGATTTACAATGGGGTGGACATGCTATCGGAGATGAAACATGATCTGTATGTCAGTGGGGTGTCCTCACTATGCTGTGATTTAACAAATCTGGTGATCTGACAGAGCAAGATAAAAGACAGGTTTAGCTCAGGCAGGATGCAATGCAAAGCATTCTGTTACTCTTCTTTTAGTGCTTTATGAAGTCTATAAGATGTCCTGGGCTGTTTCCATCAAGTTGAAAGTTGTGAATAAAGGTGCTATTGTGTTGCAGGGAAGGGAAAGAAATTGCATTTAGCTCTTATTTACAACCTAGAAGAGCCTGATTAACCTGACTTCAACAGCTACCAGGAGCTCCTCCTGATTCCCCCGGCCAACTGGTCTCATACAAACACACCTATATGACACTAATTGTGTACCTTTGGGAATGCGTATAAAGGAATACTAGAAGACATCTATAATACAATTAGAGCATAGAGGGTCCCATATAGTGGACACAATGTTATAGTTTTCTTCTGATGTGAACCTTATATGTGCAGCATGCCATGTACTTCCTCCTCCCTAGGGGTAACTATTACTCCTGCTCATTATATATTTTTTCATACTCTGGTGTTGTCCTAGGATGTGTCAGGTATGGTTTTATGGGAGTTTATGTGTGCTGGTGTCATGATAGGGTGTCTTGCATTTACTGTTCTCTTGGCCTGGGATGGGTCATCCATGATGTGAAGAAAAAGAACTGTGCATTGTTGTCCTGGGGTTGTATAGGAAAGTGGTGTCTGTTTCTGCCCGGAGATGGCACATTTGACATTTAGTGCAAATTGCCTTTTACTATGCTGGAACGGATCAGGGAAAAAAGATGGAAAGTACTTAATGTGAATGCTACCCTGCAACATGGATGCTTTAGATATGGAAGGTTCTCTGCACCTTGCTGATGTACATGGATAGAAGGATAATAAATGATACGTTATGATATGTTGCGGATGTGAATGATTATCTAGGATGGTTTTGTACTGTTGAGACACTGCTGTGCCGAAATTCCTGGATGAAATTGCGTGGGTGTCATCAAAAGTACGTCTTGGTCAGTTGCCTTAGAGTAACATAGAAAATCTCTAGGATCTAATCAAAACTTTAAAAGGTATCACAGTGTACCTGCATTTATTTTGTTTGTCTTTGTATCTTGACATCTCAAACCTAACACCAATATAATCATATTTCTGTGCTATAGACCGATCCTATTTCTTCACCTCTCTTCATATCCCGCTCTCAGATCATTTCTCTTCGAGTGAAACACTTTTACTCTTTCTTGCAACTCACAGCTATACCATCTCACCCTCCTCCGAAACCCCAAGGCACGTTTCTAAACATTTGGAAGTCCCACTTTCATTGAAATAGAAATTGGGTTTTTTGGGACAGCAAATTTCAGTGTCCTCCAATGAATACTTGGTATTCCCCACTTTCTTCAACCAATCATTTGGTCGAACTACATTTTCAGCATTTCTTACCCCAAAAATGATTGACAGCACAGGTATATAGAAATGGATATGAGAGGAGTAGCTGATAGACAGTGCAGCCCCCGCCCCCACTTTTCAGGGTAAACAAATGGCAAAAACATTAAAACAAATTCATGAAAATGTTATTTGTCCCAAAAAGTCAAGGAAACTTCATAGATCCAAATGCGTATATATCTACACACCAAAGGCAATATGCTTGATGCACAAACATATCACTCATTGTGCCAACATATACTGTCTATGTGATGCTGGTCTTTAATATTGTTCTTAACATTCCAAAGAACAAGTAAGTTTATGGTGTGTGCTTTATAAACTGTCATAATAACCCTCCTCTCCAATCTGAACACACAATGTATTCTCCAAACAGATGGTATCCTGGACACAGCTAAGTGTTCTCTATAGGCGTATGCACCTGCCACAGGCATTTCAGTAACATGGTGGGCCCCTGAATCCTGATTAGATATCTCAGTAGCAACACACAACACACAGGTTCCTAAACTCCGATCCTTCCTGCGCTTAGTTTTATTTGAGATTTCTTTAATTTGCACAAGATATTTCAATATTGGTTAATGAGGGCTGCAGTTGTTTGGGTAAGTCCTCGCCTGTCTGGACTATAGTAGAGAAATCAACAAAAATCCCAAACCTCCATGCGCCCTACTTGTCATAAGGACAAACACCAATTTGATGCATGATAAACAGATATATTCTGAGTAGTCAGCACATCAAAGTTACTGTGTCCTTTATTAACTCAAAAGACATGTCAAACAAAACGTATTCACAACTGAAATGATAAACATATAGTAGCTCTGTGTTGATGAAACTTAAATAACAAGAACAAACACCGATTGGTTAATGTACAGTACACTATTTGCTTCTGGTAGCCGACACATGTTTTGCTTAGTCTCTACTTGAAATCTCGTAGAGACTAGTGAGCTTCTTCTTGACTAATTCGATTCTTGTCTCCAATCAGTTATTGTGAATTACTGTCTGCCCAAATAACTGATTCCACATGGAGATTGCTGAAAGGCTATTGCCCTCAAAATAGATTTCTATTGAAGAACAGAACACTTTCTGACTAATAAAAGAGTATAATCAGAATCACTGAAGCCCTGTTGATGATCTAACGGTGGGCTGGACTGCGACACATAGAACAACAGAAGCTAGGGAATCACTACATTTTCTTTTAAGCTAGTGTGTCGAATCAATAATTTGGCAGACAGCAATTCACATTGAGCATTGCTGAGGGTTCGTTCAAGGTGAATGAGTATAATAAATGTTGAGTAATGGGTGAATGAGATAAAATGGAAAAGTGACTAGGAAGGTGAAAGTACAGCGATCGTGGGAAAAGGTGTGGATAGACTGTAGAGTGGAGAGGAGAGAGTAGTAGAGCAAAGAAAGGAGATTAGTAGACCAGAAAGGGGAGAGAAGTAGAGTGGAGTAGTGGACAGCATGGGAGAGTAGTAATAGATAGAAGAACATCAGAGGGACAGAGAGAGGAGGAAAGAGAGAGGGTGAGAAAGAGGGGAGTGGGAGGAAAAGACAGGACAGGACAAGAGTCGAAGGGAGGGAAAGGAAAGAAAGAACATTTGAGAAAGGAGAAAAGAGAAACTCAGGTGATTGAAAGGTATCTATTTTGGTAACATTCGTATTGTGGGGAGCCAAGTTCAGATCCACAATGTTCCAAGAGGAAGTGACAGAGATAGGGTATTTGCCTTTCATCCCATCATGACCAGTCAGGCAGTTTTTTTTAATTTATTTTTTATTTGTATCCGGTTTATACAAATTAAACCTTTACAAAATGTACAGTAAAATTTTCACAGAAACAATTGCAACATTATTCCAAATATAAAAATCATCAGACATAATACACAGTATATATTACAGTCCATTGCTTTACAGATATCATTTCTTTTTAAAGTCCCTCTACAGTGTTTTCCATATTTCAAAACTTATGCATATTGATAGAACATGAGAGGGAGAGAGGCCCATATCTGTCTTCAAGAAATAGTTAGAACTCTAACATACATTTTTTACAGTACTAGTTTGTTCTTTCTAAGGTTGCCAAACCACACACTTATACTAAAAAGGTAACCACAGCTAGCTTTAGTGTGTTTGACTTTCCATGTAACATGTACCACCATAGTGATTCAGTATGAACCCTGGAGGGGTCATGAACAAATTTTCCAAACACATTTAATCTCTGTTGGACTATTGTTGCGCAGTGTAAAAGAAGATGTTCAAGTGATTCGGTCATATAAGCGCAGTGACAAAAGCGACAGGAGATTTTTTGGCCCGTGGCAGATCTAATCCCGAGAATTTCCCCAGTAGGTAGCACATTGAAACGAAAGCGTAGATAGATTGCTCTCCTTATAGGATCTGCAAATTTGGTCAGATAGGACTCCAACATTCCTAGCTCTTTCCCCTCTGTGACCAGTTGTTTATAGATCTTAGAGGCAGCCACCTTTTCGGTGGTGGTGGCCCAGTCAGACCATTGCAGGCGTTTTTTTCACACCCGTTGGATTAACAAATAACATTTCATGTGAAACATCGATGGTATTGAGGAGATCTACACAATCTTTCGGTAGTTTCAGCATCCATACTGATTCACTAATTCCCCTTCTCAGTCTATCTCCCAGTAGTGTGTGAAGGGAGTTGTTTTTAGATACCATTAGGTTCCGATATATGGCCAATTTTTTCCATTTCACTCTCATATTTAGTGAGATAATGCCTAATTTATAGCGAATTACGGATATAGGAACACTCTGGGGCAGGTAAAAAATAATTTTCCGCCAGATCTTAGATTCAATTTTTTGTACCAAACGAGATGTTTCAGACAGTAAAATTTCCAGGCCATATGTTAGTTTTGGTACAACTTTCAAATTATAGAACCTAATCAGGGGAGTGATAGAGAATTTACAGTATTTGCCGGAGATCTTCCTCATTTGGAGAATGAGCTTATCTGTTTTCTCCAAATAGAAATTCCAGTAAGAATGTATCGAAATACTCCCAAATATAGGGAATCCCAAATAGCACAGCGATCTTACTTTTACTACCATGTATTTATTCGCCATTTGTATTTTGCAATTCACTTCCTGGTGGTTAAAGATATAACAACAGACTTCATTTCATTCATCACCAATGCATTTTCTTGCGCGTATATTGATAGAGCCATAAGTTTTCACTGTAAACCCACAGCGGTATTATCGACCAAAAGCAGGTCATCAGCATAGGCGTTCCAGCATATTTTAGTACCCTCTATCTTCGGTGAAAACAAAGAAAAGGTCGTAAGGGGGACATTAGCATCAGTAGTGTAGAGATTGAAGAGAGTAGGAGCAAATAAACACCCTTGTCTAAAACCATTATTAGTTTGGATTATTTTGGAAAGATCGCCAGACATGTTTAATCTCACCTGAATTGCCGAATCTTCATGGAGATTAATGAGGACTGTCAATAGATGAGACGGCAGCCCCATTTGGGCTAGTTTTGTCCAAAGTGTCACCCTGTCCACTTTATCAAAGGCAAGCAACAGATCTACTGATGCCAAATATATAGGGGATGTGGTTTTTTTACATGCCTTTTCTAGGAGCAAACAAATGATCAATCATCCTATTTCAGTTCCCATCCCTTTGCGAAAACTGAACTGCTGGGGGGGTAAGATGTTATTGTGGTCCACCCATTCCTCTATTCTCTGCAGTACTAACCCTGCAAAGATCTTAGAATCAGCGTCCATAATTGAGATCAGACGGTAATTTGTCGGGCAAGTTCTGTCCCCCTTTTTATATATGGGCACAACATATGATATCCTCCAGGACTGAGGAATTGTCTTAGACTGTATAATGGAATTGAAAAAGATAAATAGCGATTTTGCCCAATATTCTGGAGTTTTCTTCAGGGTATTATTTGTTAGCCCATTCGGGCCGTCCGCTCTTGAATTATTTGCCCTTTTGATCTGTGATTCAATATTCTCAATCGAGAAATCGAAACCCCAGGACCCCTTTTTTATGAGCAAAAGTTCATGCGTCATAGCCATTTTGCATTTGTAGAGGATTGCGAAGTATTTTCCCCAGGTATCCGCCTGTACATTAGGCAATTGATATACAACCTGTCTTTTTTCAAGTGCGTTTATTAGCCCCCGAAATTCACAACCCAAAGTCCCCTTTAGAGCTGCTAGCATATCGATATTATCATTATTTTGCAGGACACACTTATGATTTTTCAACCAGTTTTTTTTGGTTTGTTTAATTTGTAGGATTTCTCTCTTTTTTTCAGTCTCAGTCAAATTGGTTTTCAAAATAGATCTAATTTGACGGTTTGCAAGATTTTTCTTTTGCCTTACCAAAGGGTCATACGTGTGTATGTGGATGGGTTTCAGAGTACCATGTTTACTTGGTTTAACTGATCTCCCTATCAAGTTTTTAATATACTCAGTAAAATTCAAGACCGAATAGCACTGGAATTTAATTGACAGAGACATTCTGTCATAGTCTTGGACGAAGACTGTGTTGAGCTTATTAACATTTCCTTCGTGCCAAATTATGCGATTTCCACCGCATGACACTATCGAGTGTATCTGCATTATGCTTAGTTTTGGGATTCTGTTATTTAATACCATTTTGATTTCCAAGAATCTGTGGTCACTCATATTTGTGTCAGTTATGTGGAATTCTGAACATATTACTGAAAGAGATTTTGACATGAAGATATGGTCAATATGTGACTTGTAAAAGCCATTCGACCAAGTATGCTCATACTTTGAGGAATTGAATAGGCCATTAACATGGTCCAAACCCCAGTAATCATACAAGTTCCTCCAAATTTCACAGTTAATTGACTTTTGCTTAATGACGCAAGAAGCCACCACCCCCGTTATCCGCATTCAACGTAGACCTTAATACTGATACGCCCATCTTTTTCCCGATCCCTAGACCATATTTGATTTCAGAATTAAAATCACCCGAAATTATGATATCAATTCCTCTATATTTGAGCAACATGGCCGATAAACAATTGTTCAAGTGAGAAACAGCATTGCCCAATGGTACTTGTGAGTTCCAGTAAATATTCAGAACTAACATCAATTCAAAGTGCGAATCACTTCCATATTCCACTACAACAGCAAGTGCAAAATTCATTAGTTCAGTTGATTCTAAAATATGTGTGCCTAGCTCAGGTTTGGCTGCAATGAGCAAACCTCCAGCGGGTCTTCCACGTAATCCCACTTTAGCTAAGAGATGTATACATATGAAACCATCAAGTTGTATCGGTGCAGTCAGCCACGTTTCCTGTATACAAAAAAGATCAAATTATTTAAGTTTTGCACATAGAACCCCAGAATTCATCAGATTCGAGTGGCCCCTGGAGTTCCATGAAAGGAATTTCCAATGCTCCACTACTTTAGTAACATTAAAGCTTTTGTTTCATTTTTTGCATTTCAGATATTGATTCTCTAAGTGTTTGGGCTAACCAAGCCAAATCCTGCCCCTCCCCTCCTTTGAGAGTCGGAGTATTTTCTTTTCGTATATCTGACTCATCCCTACAAAGATCAGAATTTAGTTTTTCCATTTCCTGGACATTTCCTTTCTCCCAACCATTACTGAAAATCAGGATATCGTAACCCATTCTATTGAATTGTTCTGTCTCCTGGATAATCATTTCAAAAATCTTTTGTGAGTTTGGAACAATACGGACATGGTCATAGCGAGAGGGATGGATAAAATCCACCAAAAAAATATCCGCTGAACCAATCATCCTAAGTCGAGGGACCTCATTAAATAACGACAAAATACAAGGTCTATTCAGCGAAGATGGGCCTCCGATGTCACACAAATTTTAAAGAAGGATACTTGGATATTCCGGAAATGAGATGTTTCGCCACATTATATTCCTTAGATCGCTATCCTTCACATGTAAGGGTCTAGCCGGTTCATATTGTGTAGGATTCCTCATATCCTGGGGACCATTGGGGTAAATGTGTCCTTGTCCAACCGGCACTTGTATTGGATCTCTTTCAGCTTGCTCCCACTGTGTCCCCCCTCCCCTGAGTAAGGAAGAGTTGGGTATCTCATTCATAACCCGAGGTAGACTTTCTTTTATCTCGAGGTCCCCCCCCCCCAAATCCTTATTACCCAACCGTGATAGGTCAGGAAGGAGGTCCATCATGATCTTTTTTATGGTGTCAGGGAGATTCGCAATTACCCCTTCAACCCCAGGCCGGGGTTGATGGATTTCCTTCAGGGATAGTTTTGGGCATTCATTCACAGTTCCATCTAATAGGGAGATCCCATAATCAGAGTTCATTTTCGCCTCAATTGCATCCACTCCAGGGGTCTTTACGGTCTCCATTGGGGTGGGTGCTAAGGATGGAGCTGGAGGTAGAGAAGAAAAACCTAATCTATTAGATTCTGCTGAGGTCGTAGGATGTTCGACCAGGAGGATGGAGATATCTTGTGGTAGTACCTGTCGGTATGTCTACTTCTCCAAAACCTTGTAAAAGTTAGAAAGTTGTGACTGTTTTATCTCTTTATTTTCCCAAATCGATTTGTGGAGGGTATACTTTCTCATTCTCGGTTCCTTCTGTCTTGTCATTTGCATTTGGTCTAATATCTTCCCTCTGGTTCATGTTTATTTTCCCAATTTTTTTCAGATTTTTCCTATTTGCGTTGATTCCCTGATTTTTTTTTTCCTTTGATTGATTTTAAGGTATCAGCACCATTTAATTGCAAGGCCATCCTACTTTCCTCGTTGAGTTGTCTTAGATCGGATAGTGCAACTTCATTCGAGGGTACCTTAGGTTCTTTCATAAAAGTTTCTGGCTTTGAGGAGGTCAGTCACTTTTTCATCAGCTTTTTTTGCCTTTGAAGCCAGTCGTTTCTGTTTCCTTGACAGAAAGAAGCCATTTCCTATCGGACTCCCCTCCTCCTTTTGCTTTTTTATATCATCGTCTCTGACCCCTGCACCATCAGTAGATTCCATCAGTTTTATCAGAACTGAAGGGCTGTCAGGGACAACAGTGAGAATGGGGTCCTCATCCTGGACGGACCTTACCGGTCTCAAAGGCATTATAGATGCAAGTTTACCAGGTAGCACTAACATGCCCTTTTCTAATGATGAGATTTTCACTGATAGCTATTTCAGGAGCTCCATGATCCTTTTTCCCCCCTCTGAATCAGGTTTCTGTTCACTTTAATCATCATTTTTTTTTTCTTTGATAGATTCATTGCAGTCCCCACAGGTATCACACTGGCATAACTCAAAACGTCCTTTCCACCAGCCAAGGTTTGAGATCCCTGTGAGTTAGTTGTTTTAGGAATTTGTGTGGTATCGATCTTTTTTGAGGTTACCATCCTATCATCTTTGCCCATGAGAAAGCAATCCACTTTGGTGAGTTTTAATTGGGTATCCAGAGCAACCCTTTTTAAGTCTCACATCTCCCAATGGGTAAGCTCATGGCCTTTTTCTAGGTGATTTAATATTCTAGATATTACTGGCAGTGATTCCTCAAATTTGGCATTTCTGTCATTAATAGGGGAACTTGTTAGGGAAGCTCCTAAAATTGGGGAAGTATGAATATGAGTTGCCGGAGCGGGGATCGACAGATTCCCCTTTGGTATAAGGCCCCCATGCGCCTCTATAACATTATTGTCTTCCACTCCCCAGCCCTCTTGTGTATTTGTAAATATTGAGGCAGATGGTAGCGGAAATTTAGCATTTGATGAAAATACTCTGTATGGTATGGTAGAACTCAATTGAGGAAGTGTATTAAATAGATGCACTTGATCAATCCCATTTCTAGACGCATTTACAGGCATAGAGGGGCCCCCTGAGAGCCTGGCTCGCTTCCCCAATTCCGTTCTTACTGCCTGTCCCATCATGGATACATCAATATTTATCTCTTCTGACATAATTTCTGTCCCCTCAGTTAACTTTTGAATGAGTGAATCTCTTATACGCAGAAAACTTGATTGAATTGGAATTTGGGTATCAAATGACAGGCCCGCAGGCACAAAGGAAATGTCCTCTTCCCCCAAAGATTGAGCACCCATTTTTGTTTGTACTTGCGAGTGCATATAGGAGAATTCCACTTCCTGTTTAATGGCATCCATTTTTGCCCTTACATCCTCCTCCACTTTTCCCCCCTTAAGTTCTCCTCTTGGATAGTGATAACCGGGGGGGGCACGGTTTTCTGATCTTTCTGTCCATCTCCCATAGGAGTGGTTTCAAATGGTACTATCCATATTAGATTTTATCTCTGTACCAACACACTGAGAGGCCTGGGTATTTTCAATGGCCAGTATATGCCCGGGGGTCTTTATAGCACATATTTTTCCGTTGCGCAGCACAGTTGCCATAATGACCTATAGGAGGCAGTTCTTACCCCAGAAACAGAATAGTAAAGCGATCTCTCTCCGCCTCCACTCCTCCGCCAGCCGAACAGCCCAACAGCCCACTTACGTGCCACTTCATGGTGCGCGCGCGGGTATGCTAGCACCAGTGGTTAAATGCTGAACGTGGGAGGAGGGAGGCGGGATCCAGGTAGTAGAGACAGAAAACTGACTTTGATTTGAAAAAACAAAGGAACGAAGGTTAACATAGCACCAGAGTCTCCCAGCAACAGCCCACTTGCGTGCCACTTCCAGGCAGTTTAATAGACAGCAGGTGTAATCGATATCTAGTGACCATCTTGGGGCACACGGACACCTGGGTTGGGGCAGGGGTAGAGAAAGAGAGAGAGAGAGAGAGAGAGAGAGAGAGAGAGAGAGAGAAAGAGAGAGAGAGAGATCAAATTCAATTTGTAACATGATGGTTTACATTTTGCTATTAACATATCCTTTTGATAAACAATGACAATTGAGTTGATACAATAACATCACCACTGGAACTTGATTCATAGCAATTTAGGGGATGCACATTTGTAAATGATGTATACTGGACTTTTGGGATGCACATCCAGCTCACATGCCCACCCAAACGATTAAAGTTGAAGGAAAGTATATTGCTGCACAAGGAAGAACATGCACGGCCACAGGGGGTTGAAGCATGCAAAACAGGGGTAACACATGTAGTGTTTTGTAGCAGTTGGGAACCGTAGGTAGGCCCAGGTATAGGGTGTGTTTGTGTGTGATATTAGAGTACAATAGTTGAAATGTAATGAAGACTAATGTAAACATCAGCCCTGGTCCCTGCTGCAAGAAATACTGAAGAACTGTCCTGTTTAGAGTGAAGCCTAGTCTGCAGCAGGCCAAGGCTGAAAGTAGCAGCACAGCGTGGCAATGAGTTCTGAATCCCTTTCACATCCCAAGCCCCAGCAGGGAAATTGAACATAGAGGCATTCAGGCATGATAGATAAAATACAATTATATTGTGTTGCAGGCCTGCAAAACCAGTAAGGAATGTGAATGGCCGAGCACGGTAGGGGTGCCCCGTCCCGAAGGACAAACCCATAGGAGTCAGGGCAGAGGTCTTGAGTTGCCAAAGTCCCGGTCTAGAATAGGGCACTAGTGCCCTCCACAATGATGGTTAACCCATTTTGAGCTGCCAGATGCCCACAAACAGAACATCTAAATCCTTCACAATTTGGCTGATTAATGTGGTCCTTGAAGTCACAGGAGAGCTCTGGGGAGGGGCAGTAGGTAAGGGGGGGGCAAGGAGTGAACCACCCCATGATTTGTATTATGAGGAGCAAGAGGTAATGCCAACAAATTTAGTACTGCGATGGGGAGGTATGATGTGGGCACCCATTTGTTTGGGATCTAATGAAGCACTCCTTTAGTCTGAACTGCCCAATTTGACCTCGAAAGTATCCACTGAGCTCATGTTAAAGACCAGGTGCACATCATATGACTAGGCCCATGGGGAGGGTAACATATCAAGCAACCCACCAATCAGGTAGCGGGGAACCAAGGTGACGGGATAAAGGGCCACATAATAGACGGCAGGGGTAAATTAGAGTGTGGCCAATCAGCCAATAGACTATAGTCGATTGGTAGAATGTATATAGGTGGTAGCCAATGAGGGTGGGGGATACATACAGTATACAGTGTGTGCCACAATTGACAGTGATTTGCCTTATAATAACCTGCATCCTTTGAATTAACCCAGTGAGCTACATGGCAACTGGGTTCTACGGCACCCTCTGTCACCTTTTTCTTTTTTGTATACAAAATACATTTGTGTCCTTGCAAAGATGTGAACCGATCCTTTTTCCTCAGAGGATTGTTTTTGGTTGTCTGGAATTCTGGCTTACAGGACACAGTTGTTGACATATGACATATGATGGGTGCACATCATATGAATAGGCCCATGGGGAGGGTAACAGATCAAGCAACCCACCAATCAGGTAGCGGGGAACCAAGGTGACGGGAGAAAGGGCCACATGATAGACGGCAGGGGTAAATTAGAGTGTGGCCAATCAGCCAATGGACTATAGTCGATTGGTAGAATGTATATAAGTGGTAGCCAATGAGGGTGGGGGATACATACAGTATTCAGTGTGTGCCACAATTGACAGTGATTTGCCTTATAATAACCTGCATCCTTTGAACTAACCCAGTGAGCTACATGGCAACTGGGTTCTACGGCACCCTCTGTCACCTTTTCTTTTTGTATACAAAATACATTTGTGTCCTTGCAAAGATGTGAACCGATCCTTTTTCCTCAGAGGATTGTTTTTTCCTGTGTTTGGTTGTCTGGATGTCTGGCTTACAGGACACAGTTGCTGACATATAGGTTTTGATTGCACAATGAGGTAATGAATGCAGAGACCAATAAATAAATAGCAATCCTTTTTATGCATCGTCAGAAATATTTTGTATAATGTGTAACATTCATGTTTTTTCCATTTAATAATTAACAGCACCCATACTGTCATATCCTTAAATGTGCCTGAGCACAAATAGTCTTTAAAGTCCCTATGCATAATTAAAAAAATGCTCTCTCCTGGTACATTCAAAATGCATTTTATGAATGAGATACCATTTTAATATTTGTATCCGTTTTTTAAGTAAACCGGAGAAACAAAATATAAAGGTAATTAGTAAATGCTCTTTTGTACAAAAAATGTAAAAAGCCTTTGATGAAATGGCTGGCCACCTGTTATATACCAGGTAAGCTTACTTGATAAACCTGAAGGTACAGTATACATGCAACTGGCTAAGGGCATTATCCGAGAAGCATCACAAGTAAAATATGCTCTGAAATTGGGAAAATAATCCAGTGTTTGCTAAACAAAACATCAAGCAGCATCCTTTTTGTTCTACTAGATGAACAATATACATCAATATGCATGCTGTGTTTTCATTACACACTGAACAGAATAGGAACCTCACAAAGGGCCATAAAGTTGATCATCTACTGAGAATCAATAAAAAGGCACAGTACTACTACTCAAAGTTGTTAAATGCCCCATCAAAGTGAACTTGTCCCACTTCTGCAGCCTATTAGCCCATCACTGTAATGAGACAATGGATTCAGATAAGAAAAGAGGAATACCAGCCACACAGCTTTCATAAATAGCTTGCATTTGCAAAATCTGAAGGATCTGACTACATGGACGCCCCAACGGGAGATGCTGTACGTGTCTGGTTGTGATGGGGGACACCAAGGCCTGCACTACATTAGTCTGGAGAGAGAGGGATATCGTCAAAGCACTGGCATATAACTTTCATTCAATCCTCCCCTCTTCTCAGTTATAGGCCCACATTACAGTTTTGCCGGTATCCCGCCTGTAATTTCGGCGGGATACCGGCAAAACTGCCTTATCATTTCCATCGCCCAATATCCCGGTATAACTGGGATATTACAGGCTGTGGTGAGGCCAGTAAGTTCCCATTCCATGGAGTCCTACAGGACTCGATAGGATGGGATTGCCGGAATTACCGTTTTAGCGTTGCCTGTGATTCTGGCATATATTTGCTGGTAGGGGCCTAAACTTTCGGCAGGTCAGGCCTGCCGGTAGTTCACTGCCCCTACCAGCCAACTTGTGTTTACCCAGTCCAGAAAAAATGCTGTTGCCGGAATTACCAACATTTTATTCGGTCCGGGAACTCATAATGAGCCCCCATAGTATTCATTGTTGGCAAACCTAGGTTTTGCAGCTGGCAATGAAGTCAAGTTTTGTAAAGTCTGATATTTTAATTGCAGAAAGAATGTTTTGACATTTTGGTGAGTGAACTTTGAGATTGAATGGACTGGCACGCCAGTCCCTATGCTGTATATGTTAATAAATAACCAAAAATTTAGCATTCTAGAAACCTCATCAGCAGAGCACTAGTTCACAACTCAATTTGAAGCAGGATACATCATAGCATTTACTTTGTGAAGTATACCAAATGTAGGTTCAGGCATGTAGGCATGCCTCAATGTGCTTCAAACCTGCTCAAACTCGTTTGATGGTGGCATGCCTGGACCATGGCCTATTTACCACACCTGGAAAAATAATTATACCTTCTTTGATGGCAACAACAAACAAGCTCCAGCAAGAGTCAGAAAAACAATGTCATATGTGAGAACAGCAGTGTAAAGTATCTCCACAACACATTCAATTGTAAGTTAAGAAACAAGCCATTACTCTATTTAACTCATAAGCCTTGTACCTAGTTATTAGCCTGTTCATTAGTCTTTTCTGTGAGATGGATAAGGTGTTTGATTTCTAAGAAATGCATCATTGCACCCTAGCTAAGTGAACTCAATTAGCATAATCACGATTGGCTACTCCATGGGAAGGTACCTGCCTCTAAGGTTTGTTTGCAGTCACTGGAAGTGCACACAATATTTCTTCAAGCTGGCTAGTGATAGTTGCGATTACTGGCTCCTTCCCAGGCATGCATACCTGCAATGATGACTGTGATAACCATTGACATTAAGTTTTTGAAACTAGTTGTTTATTTCTCTTCACTGGATTGTTCAATGAACAATTCCTTTTACATCCTTTGGGAGATGTGATTTGATGCATGCAAGAATAACATTCACATTGAACATATGGGGGGCGGGGGTGTGACTGTGATCTACAGACCTACCTACCTACAGTCTTCTTGTCATGTGCTGCTAGTGTTAGATATGTGGCACCCATCTTATCAGCCAACCATAGAGAAAGGAAGTAAAGGGAGATTGGGTAGAGCTGTCTGCTACTGAGACATGAGGTCTTGTGGTAAAGTAACCCTCAACTAGGGACTTTCTTCCAGTGATGTCTATGAATGGCACCATGAAAGTGGCATCATGATGGTGCCACCGCATGTAACGCTCACCTTGTATCCACAGAGACGCCACCCAACTGGACTGGATCGCTTCCGATTCGGGTTCACCTCCCCCGGGGACTCGTTCTGCCGTGGGTCTATTCTGGAAGACAGAAAGTCTGGTTTAGCCAAAATCTCCTTCTCTCGGGGCCCACCTTCCAAGTGCCCCCTGTGATCCCCTAAGAGTCTTCCTCACCTTGTATCTGCATAAGATGCGATCTCCGTCCTGCTGTTCTGTGCAGGGGCGTGTCGTGGCTGGGCACCTTACTGCCAAGTTACTTCACTGGCGTGGGCCCGGGAGTCCAGTCCTGCTGTGACTCCACTCTTGAGGTAAGTCTATAGTTCTTAAAGAGTGTGTGTCCGTAATAGTAGTTGCCCTGTTAATCTCCTCCTTTTCTTGAAGGTGAAGAAGGGATGATGAAGACGTCGAGCTGATGGAGAGGGCGATTCTCGAGAAGGTGAATGAAAACGCAAAGCGCGGCGCTATGAGCGTCTTTGGAATTTGGCTAACATGTAATGTTCTTCCCTTACAGGTCACCGACAAGTTCCTGGAAGAAGTGCGATCAGATAGAAGTGGAACGCAGAGTGGAAGAAGTCCGGACCGCTGTCGAATACCAGGAGAGTTTCGGTAGGTAAGCGCGAGCCTGAAAGGGATTGGAATCGGAAGACGAATGCTTACTAAATTGCCCCTTCTCTCTCACTCCCTAGGATGTTACTTGCTGGTGAGGAAAGGTTCTAAAGAAGACTCCAGAGCGATCGAGGAGCTGGGTTGCTGAACAGGTAAGGCAGAATACTGGTGTTCTTCTCTCCCCAGATGCAGGCCTGGAATGCTGCGAGCAGGTCTCGGTGAACATCACGCTGCGGATGCAGAACAACGTGAAGCATGTGCTTCAGTTCAGGCGTGGCTTAAATAGCCTACAGGTTCCCAGGTGCCTCCAGGGCGGACCACGCCCTAGATGCTAGACTGCATGGTTCAGTTCCAAACTGAACCTTGTGGGGGCAGTCATGTTGGTCCATTCCCCAATGGGAACTCCATCTGCCATATGAGCCTGGCACCAAAGGCACCAGGACTGGCTCCAGGACAGCCGAGAGGGGCATGAATGGGCCCTTGGAGCCTTGCAGGAACACTGTGGCGAGGCCCAGAGACCCCGAGTCCCCAGGCCAGGGGCTATGGCTGTGACAGCACTCCCCCCCCAAGGCCCCTCTCAAGGTGGTTCTTCTGTCCGGTCCCGGCTTGGTGGGATATTCCTGATGAAAACATTGTATTAGACGTGGTGCATGAATGTAATCACTGGGCTCCCATGTTCTGCCCTGCGGGCCATACCCTTTCCAATCTACTAGGTAGTAAAGCTTTGTTGTAACATACTTTGAGTCTAGAATGTCCTTTTCTTCAAATTCTGGCTCTCCGTGGATCATCACAGGTCCCGGTGGGGTAGTTACTCGAGTCCCAGGCTTAACTGGTTTTAAAAGGGATCCATGAAACACCAGATGTATCCGCATGTTGGTTGGCAACGTCAATTTAACTGCTGCTGGGTTTATGATGTACTCAATGGGGAACGGCCCCAGGAATCGTGGGCGGCAGGTCCGGGTTCCTTTTAGAGGTACATACTTAGATGCTACCCACACCCTATCCCCTACTTGGTAGTTGGGGGCCTCTTCACGATGCAGGTCCATGTACTTCTTCTTGCGAACTTTAGCTTGGTGCAAATGTTCAATGGCTCTTGTGAAAGCCTGCGAAATGGTTGCGTGTAGGGTCTTGATGGCTGGCATTTCCAGAGTCGTAGGAACGTCCAGTTCTGACGTGCGTGGGTGTCTGCCATACACAGTAAAGAATGGAGTCTGCCCGGTACTGCTGTGTAGAGAATTATTATAGGCATATTAAGAGATCCACAGTAAGTCTTTCCAATCCCCTTCCCCTTGGTGAAGTATGCAGTGCAAGTATTGTTCGAGCATCTGGTTCGTCCTCTCCGTTTGACCATCCGTTTGGGGGTGATGGCTAGTGGATAATCGAATGTCTATTTGTGCCATCGAGCAACATTTCCTCCAGAAGTTGGATACAAATTGGGTAACTCGATCCGAGATTAAGACTGATGGGAACCCATGTAGCCATACCACATGTTCAAGGAAGGTTTTAGCCAAACGGTATGCGTTTGGTAGTCCTTTAAACGGAAATAAATGCGCCATCTTGGAGAACAGGTCTATGATCACTAGGATAGTGTTATAATCTTTACAAGGGGGTAGGTCGGTGAGCAAGTCAAGTGACAACGTGTGCCACACAGCCAGCGGGATGTCCAGTGCTTGCAGAAGCCCAGCTGGTTTTTGTTTTGACGATTTATTTTGAGCACAGATACCACAGGAGGTGATGAATTGAATATCATCTCTGCGCCACATTGGCCACCAGTAGCTTTATTTCATCTTGGCCCGGGTTTTAGCAATTCCTGGGTGGCCTTCCATGAAGGAGTCATGATACTATGAGATAACCTGTTCTTGAAGCTCTTTTTCAGGCCCGAATAGCCGATCCGTGTAATAAGGTAATTAGTCCTTGACACTATAGTGTTCTTCTCTCGAATTCCATTCATGTAGTCGTTCCTGAGTCATTACTTGTCGGATTTCTTGCAGCAACTCGTCTTGAGTCATGGTGGTTGTAATGCCCAAAAGCCTGTCACCCGGAATGATGGCCATGGGATCAGGAGGTGTATACACCAGCTCGTCGGTGCCCATGCGTGAAAGGGCATCAGCTTTGCCATTTCTGACTCCAGGCCGGAATGTGATCACATAGTTGTACTCCATGAAGAAAAGGGCCCAGCGTAGTTGTCGAGAGGATTGAGCCTTCGCACTCTTGAGGTATTGTAGATTTCGGTGGTCAGTTATCACTGTGATAGTGTGTCTGGCTCGCAACAGATAATGTCGCCAGTCCTTGAAGGCCGCTTTTATGGCCAGAAGCTCTTTATCAGTGATGGCATAATTGTGCTCAGGTGGTGAGAATTTACGTGACCAGTAGGCCACAAGATGTAATTGGCCGGTGTGTGGGTCCCTTTGTGATAGTACGGCACCCATCGCCATGCTGGAAGCGTCTGTCTCCACCACATATGGAAGGTCTGAGCAAGGATGTCATAAGACTGCAGCGGTAGTGAATTTCACCTTGAGTTCTTGAAAGGCTTTTTCAGCCACCTCATTCCATTGGAATGTCTTGTTGCACTTCCTTAACAACAAGGTAATCAGGTGTACTATTCGTGAGAATCCTGGGATGAATCGTCGGTAAAAGTTTGCAAAACCTAGCATGCTCTGGACTCCCTTGAATGAGCTTGGTGCTGGCCAAAGCAGGGCGGCATCGACCTTGTGCATATCCATTCGTATTCCTTTTGGAGTGAGGATAAATCCCAGGAATTCTACTTCTGTAACGTGGAATGAACATTTCTCAAGTTTGGCATAGAGATGATGTTGTCGGAGCTTGGTAAGGACGGACCGTACATGCTTAACATGATCTTGCTCTGAAGCCGAATATACTAGGATGTCATCTATATAGACCAAGGCGCAGACGTCAATCAGCTCCCTCAGAACATCGTTCATGAAAAATTGGAATGCGGCGGGGGCAAAGCACAGGCCAAATGGCATTACTTGATATTCATATAAGCCATATTTGGTACGGAACGCCGTTTTCCAATCGTCCCCTTTTTTAATGCGCACAAGATGGTAGGCCCCTCTAAGGTCCAATGTCGTGTAGATTTGGGCATCTTTGACTTCGTCTAACAATTCTGGGATCAGCAGTAAGGGGTAGCGATTCTTGACGGTAACTTGGTTCAATGCATGTTAGTCGATGCAAGTCCTCAATTCTCCTTCCTTCTTCGGCACAAAGAATAAGGGAGACGCTGCTGAAGACTTTGAGGGGAGGATGAAACCGTTGGCCAGATATTATTTCAGATATGACTTCAAGTGCTGGTTCTCAGGTTCAGTGAGTGCGTAGATACGGCCACAAGGGATTCGGGCACCAGGTATCAGATCGATCTGGCAATCATAGGGTCTGTGGGGTGGCAAAGTATCCTCTTGTTCTTTTTGGAACACATCTTGAAAGTCCTGATATTGAATTTGTAGGGTAACAACCACACCTAAGACACTTATCGCCCCTTCCTGACCGGATGAGCCAGTATGCTTACTCTTCGTTCCTTTGGGATAGCAGGTATGTGTGCAGTCATGGGAGAAGACCAACTCTCGGGGACGCCAGTTGATCCGTGGGTTATGTGCGACCAGCCACGGCATCCCTAGGATTAATCGGAACTGCAGTGCTTTGATGAGGTCAAAAGTGATTGATTCTTGATGACCATCCTGACATAAGAGGGTGAGATCAGTGGTAATTCGGACACAGGACTGGAGGCGATTTCGGTGCCATCTACAGTGGTTACAGTCTCTGTGGTGGGCTTTGAGCAGAGTGGGAGCCCCATCTTTGCTGCAAGATCCTGGTCCATGTATTTCCCCACGGCCCTGCAAACAATGTAACTTCTAACAAATGCATCTTTGATGGCTGTTGATTGGTTGATCAGGATCACGGGTAAAGCAAAATGGGAGGTCTGTAATTGGACTTATTCGCTCGACAATTGGACCCCTACAATTGCCGGGCTTGGTAGTTTTCCGACTCCTCACTTGGTTTCTCCCTGTCCGTAGCTCCTGCGGTTCTTCTTGGTGGTTTTAACGGGCACTCCTTAAGAAAATGGCCTGCCTTTCCGCAGTACAGGTATAATTGCTGTTCCCGCCTCTTGTCACTTTCTGCTTTGGTTAGAGGGGTCTAGCTCCTCCTAGTTGCATTGGTTCTGCAGAACTTTCTGTTCCCCGCTGGGCATGATCTTTGGGGCGCATGAACATGGGGCGTGCATCCAGTTTACTTTGATCTGTTTGCCGATCTTGCAACCGGTGGTCAAGTTGAACTACCAGATTAATGAACTCGGCACAGTCCTTGGGTGGATCCACTACTTGGGCAAGTACATCCTTTAACTCCCCTCGCAAGCCCCGGTGGAACAAGGAGGTTCTTCTGTCCTCTGGCCACTCTGCTTCGACCACAAGCCTACTAAAGGTAGCTATTTATGTCAACAGATCTTGGTTTCCTTGACGGAGGGACAAGAGTTTGTTGTCTAAGGCTTGTCCATGAGAAGGATGGACAAAGAGCTTTTCCAACTCCTGTTGAAAGCTCCCAAAATCGTGTAACAGCGGATCATCCTGGCTAATGAATGGTACCAACCCGTCTGCTGCACTGCCACTCAAGTAGGACAGCACAAAGGCCACTCGCGACTGGTCATTGGGAAATGCCCCATGCCTGTACAAAAAGTGGAGGCGACACTGATTCATAAAGGTCGCATATCTTCAGGGATCCCCCGAAAAACGCACTGGTGGAGCGAGTGGAACTGCCTCAGGAAGGGTGATCTGCACTGGATTGCTCGTTGGGGTTGGCATTGATGGGCTAACTCCAGGCAAAGGGGCTTGTCCGGCCTGCGATTGAAGGCGTTGCCTACCAAGATCGTCAGTTCGTTCTTTGGCCACAATTAGTTCTCTCCGCAAGGCATTGGTTTCTTGTCGGGCTGAATGTACCTCGGTATGTAACTGCCCCAACAACTGAACCAACTGGTCGGTTTCTGAGGTTTCCATACTGGGCGCCCGGGTGGATTATAATGTTTGGGCTTCGCGTTCTGTAACGCTCACCATGTATCCACAGAGAAGCCACCCAACTGGACTGGATCGCTTCCGATTCGGGTTCACCTCCCCTGGGGACTCGTTTTGTCGTGGGTCTATTCTGGAAGACAGGAGTTCTGTTTTAGACACAATCTCCTTCTCTCGGGGCCCACCTCCCAAGTGCCCCCCTGCGACTCCCTTAGAGTCTTCCTCACCTTGTATCTCAATAAGATGCACTCTCCGTCCTGCTGTTCTGTGCAGGGGCGCATTGTGGCTGGGCACCTTACAGCCAAGTTACTTCACTGGCGTGGGCCCGGGTGTCCAGTCCTGCTGCGACTCCGCTCTTGAGGTAAGTCAGTTCTTAAAGAGTGTGTCCTTAATAGTAGTTGCCTTGTTAATCTCCTTTTCTCGTAGGTGCAGAAGGGATGATGAAGACGTCGAGCTGATGGAGAGGGCGATGCTCGAGAAGGTGAGTGAATGCGCGAAGCGCGGCGCTATGAGCGTCTTTGGAATTTGGCTAACCTGTGCTGTTCTTCCCTTACAGGTCGCCGAGAAGTTCCTGGAAGAAGTGCGATCAGATGGAAGTGGAACACAGAGTGGAAGAAGTCCAGACCGCTGTCGAATACCAGGAGAGTTTTGGTAGGTAAGCGCGAGCCTGAAAGGCGTTGGAATCGGAAGACGGACGCTTACTAAATTGTCCCCTTCTCTCTCACTCCCTAGTATGTTGCTTGCTGGTGAGGACAGGTTCCAGAGTAGACTCCAGAGCGATCGAGGAGCTGGGTTGCTGAACAGGTAAGGAGTAATAATGGTGTTCTTATTCTTTCCCTAGATGTAGGCCTAGAATGCTGCGAGCAGGTCTGGGTGAACGTCACGCTGCGAGTGCAAAACAACGCGAAGCACGTGCTTCAGCTCGGGCATGGCTTAAATAGCCTACTGGTATCCCAGGTGCCTCCAGGGTGGACCACACCCTAGATGCTAGACTGCATGGTTCAGTTCCGAACTGAACCTTGTAGGGGCAGTCATGTTGGTCCATTCCTCAATGGGAACTCCATCTGCCATATGAGCCTGGCGCCAAAGGTGCCAAAGGCGCCAGGACTGGCTCCAGGACAGCCGAGAGGGGCATGATTGGGCCCTTGGGGCCTTGCTGGAACACTGTGGCGAGGCCCAGAGACCCCAAGTCCCCAGGCCAGGGGCTATGACCGTGACACCACATGACAAATGCATATTCTGTTAATGTTTCCTTTGTTTTACAGCCAGGCTATAGTGACCAGCTTGAGCCAAAAAAGTTGTAAACCCTACAACGTTCACTGAATCCCAGGGGCCAAGTAGTACTCTGGTTTCATCAGATGGGTGTGAGTGGCCAAGAGAGGAAAGAGAGGGGTAAAGGTTTTGAGGCAAAGGATTGTGAATGTATGTGTTTTTAGGAATTTGTGGTGTAGGTGTGTTTGTGGGGTATGCTGGGTTTTGTTTGTCTGAGTGTGTACTTTTTAAGTATGCAAGATATGAAAACTTTGCTGCCTCTGGCTACTGGGTACAAGTGTCTGAAGTAGCGAATTCACACACTAAACATCCATATTGTGCAGGTTTTTCTCACGTCATTGACACTATATTGCAGCCCGGTTTTCAAATGATCTCATGGAGCATTTCAGAAATGATATGTTTTTTAAAACTTGAACATAAGCCATGACATGTTTCTGGATGCCTATGCTCCTTTTGGGATTTTCCACATATAGCGCTTTATCACAATGCTTCAGAAAGGAGTCCCTTTTGCTCTTCCTCTACCTTTTCCTAGTCTTTTTTCCTCTTTTACTTCCTCCATACCATCCCTCTTACATCTTCTACATACTACTGACATTTGCTCTTCCTCATCCCAGTCTTTCCTCTCCGTTCCTCATTTTAACCCCTCTTCCTTTCTCCAGTTCATCATTGTGGTCCGTCTTCCTCATTGTAGTCCCTCTATCAGAACTGGCTCTATGGGCTACGGGATCAGCTAGAAGGTCAGCAATGTCTTCGTCTTCACTCGAGTTACCACATTCCCCAATCACCTCCTCCTCACCTGAATAGTGCAGTTTCTTTCTGCGGGTAAGTCCAATGTAAGGCTTCTTCTTTTTTTGAAGATAAGGTCTACCTCGGAAGGAAGCCACTGTGACTCCAAGACAGAGAAAACCCTCGGTGGACACTCCTCCTCGACAGCCAGAGGGGAAAAAGCCACTGGATAGCAAAAAACCCCCCTGGATCCAGAGTAGTCGTAAAGGCAATGGAAGTCCTCACATCCGTAGTAGGTAGGATTAGTCCTCCGCCGAATACCCAGGAACAGTAAGGTCGGCGTGTCTATGCAGACCAGTTGTTGGAGGTAGCTGGATCCAGGTAAGTACCCCACAGCGTGGAGGACAAGCGAGAACGGGAGAATCCGGGAGTCAGAGGGAATCCAAGAGCAAAGAATGGCAGCGGGGGGAAGCAGCACGGGAAGCAGGGAGAAGGCAAGCGGAAATCAGAGAGGGGGGAAAGCCAAACGGAACGGGAGGAGAAGGAAAACAAAACAGACGCCGAACAAGGCGTGATAGAAGGACAAGACTGTCACAGGGAACTAGCGCAAGCAACGGGCGAGAATGAACTCAGTTGCAACGCGCATAGTCGCCGGCAGCCGAGTGAGATAAACAAACGGCGGCAGCCATCTTGCAAACAACTAGACCGTGTCTGGTAGACGGAGAAGGAACGTAACGGAACACTTCAATGGCGTCCCTGTTTCCACCTTCGCCACAAACGCCAGTCGCAGGCGGCAGTGTCACCCTCCTAGTTCTTCATCCTCTTCATTGTCCCTCTTACTCATCCTTTTTCCTTGTTCCTCCTCCTTGTCCTAATCGCTTTTCCTTACTGGAGTCCCTCTTCCTCACCCCTCTTCCCCATCCTTGTCCTTCTTCCCATCCTCATATCCCATCTTCTACCTCACCCTGCTCACTTACCTGGTCCCCCTTACTCCTCCTCATTCTAGTTTTTCTTCCTCATCCTAGTCCCTCCTTCTCATCCTAGTCCCGGTGCATTTTCCTTGTACTAGTCCCTCTTCCACATTTTAGTCCCTATTCTTCTTCTGAGACCCTCTTTCTCATCAGAGTCCTTAACTATTCATAATCTCTCATCCTAATCCAAGATCATTTTCCTCATTCCAGTCCTTATTCCTTATGATAGACCTGCTTCCTCAACCGTGTTCCTATTCTGTTTCCTCATCTAAAGCCTCTCTCACCCTTTTTCCTCATCCCTCATATCCTTTCTCATCCTAGTCTATCGTCATTGTACCATTACCTCATCCTAGCACTTCTTCATCCTAGTTATTCTTCCTCGTCTGAGTCACTTGTCGTTGTCCCTATTCGTCTCCCTCGTCCTCATTCTTATTCTAATCCCACTTTCTTCTTCCCCATTATCTCCCCTTTTCCTCTTTCTTTCTAGTCCCTCTTCCTCTTCCTGCTCCCTCTTTTTCATCTTAATCCATTGTCCTTACAGTTATCCCTCTTCTTTGTCGTCCTTCTTCGTCATTCCTTTTTCTTTACCCTCTTCCTTTTGTTAGTCACATGTCCCCATCATCGTCCCTCTTGTTCATCCCTCATCCTCTTCTTTAATCCTCTTCCTCAAACTAGTCTTTCATCGTTGTCTGAGTGACTCTTCCTCTTTCTTATCCAGGCAGTCAGACGATTTCCTACCACTACCTACTTACACTTTCAGGAAGCTGAGCTCTGTTGCCTCACACTATGTCAGGCTTAAATCGTCCATTCTGCCTTGTTTGTCTGCATTGCTTTTCATGTACGTAATGCGTATTACATTATAAATGTAAAACTATTAAAAAATACATCTGGACTGGATCGGGATGCTTACAGGTGATGTCAGACACTTGAACTACTAGTATAATGTGCAAGCCATAAGGTGGAGCAGAATTACAGTGTATACAGCAATTCAATAAGATAAGGGAGGGCTTGATGTGCTATTGAAGCTAAAATGGGGCAAATCAGAGGCCACATTACCAAAGCTTTGCACTTGTGCAAAAAAGTGGCGCAAGCGTATTTACCATCAATTTTGCAGTTTAGATAATACAGAATGGAGCACACACTAGTTTAGCTGCAATCAGTATTATCCAAAAGGTTTTTCACCAGGGGAAAAATTGAAGCAGAATGTTTTATTAACTACGTTTGCTGCATAACAGAAAGAGAAATGTAGTGAACACCTTTTTGTGTTCTGTTATGCAACACACCTTGTTCTAAAAACAGTCTGATTCATCTTTGGCCTCATGCAAACGTTTGTTAGATAATATGAATTGTGATACAACCGGTTTTCTCTGTTTTATATTATCAAAGCATTTGATCACTGTTTGGTACTGGTGCACATTTTAGATACTCTGGCCCCAGGATGTCTGTAAAGGCATTTGAAGCTTGTATTATCAAGAAATAGACAACTGCTTTTTCATTGTTTGAATCAGACCCGTATGCATTATGTGGAGAAGTCAGTAAACAGTGTGAGCTTGTTAAAGAAACAGAAATTTCTTATGTTATATTTATTTACCGTTCTTATACCTTGCACTGTCGCCAACTGCGTGGCTTCTTGGTGCTCTGGTGGGTCTGTGAAGCAAGGGGGGAAAGTTAGTTGGACAGAGTAGGAGAAAAGAGCAAGAGAGATGTGATGTGATGTTGGTAGCTTCAGTTTGGTTTACACTGTAGGCTGAGCGTAGGTTTGTTTTTTGATTGGTAGCCACCTTGTGCTGTTGGGTTATTGTAGTGTGGTAAAGTGCATGTGTTTCGTTGAGAGTATGAGAGGTGTATGTAGAGGATGTTTTTTTTTAGTAGGGTTGGTTAGTGGCAGTACTCTATCCTACCCTCTCGGTTTCGATTGACTGTGGCCCATATCCCTTCCCCTGTCATACATTCTGGTGTGCTACAATTACCACTCCTATGTTGTGTCCAGAAGTGTGGGTCCTCAATAAGGTTATACAGTGACTTTACCATTTCTCCCATGTGTTCAGACTAGGTGCTGCCCATATCCCTTCCTGTTTAGTATATTTTTGTGTGCAGCAATTATCACCCCCAAGGGCTCCTCCGAGGGTGAGGGGGTGTTCCCTGTGGTCCATCAGTTCCTATATTGTGAAACCTCTCTCTGCCCTTTTATTAATGTAAGGCCCTCTATCTGTGGTCCAATTAAGTCAGACCCATCTCAATCCCCTGTTGCCCCTTTTACCCTTTATGGGGACGAGTACACCTAGTTCTCCCTCCCATTCAGACGCATCTCCCTGCACTCCACCCCATTCCGACCTACTTTCCAGTTCTTTTCAGTTGGTGTATTTCATGGTGCGTGGGTGTTGTTCATTAATTTTCGTCCCATACAGAGTTAAAGACACCAGTTTTTAGAAGTTTTCTGAATTTTAGATGATCCTTCATAGTCCGTATTTCTCTGGGGAGGGAGTTCCAATGTTTTACAGCTAAGCAAGAAAATTGTGATCCAACAAGTTTTTTCCTTGTGTATGGTTTAGATTCTAGGCGGATATCGTCACTGGATATGAGTGTTCTAGTCGGCTGGTAGATGGAGATTTTCATTTGTATGAACTATGCTCCTAGGCCGTGGATTGTCTGTGTGTTATGCACATTGTTTTTATGGTGATTTGTTTGTTGACTGGGAGCCAATGAAGCATCCTTAGCGCTGGACTGATATAGTCCCTTTGCGAGAGTTTGAGAAGTCTGGCAGCTGCGTTCTGTATACACTGCAGTTTCTTCACTAAATAGCCTGGCATGCCGAGATATAAGCTGTTGGCGTAGTCTGTCCTGGGCATGATGAGTGAGTTGATGGCCAGTGTTTTGTGTGTTAAGAAGAGGAAAGGTAGAATCTTTTTTATCATGGTAGATGGAAATAGCGTTTCTTAATTATCGCGTTTACTTGCGGTTCTAGGATTAGCTCGTTGTCCATTAGGATTCCCAGGTTTTTGACAACTTTGGATAGTGTGGGTGATGTTCCCAGTTCTGTCGGAATGGGATGTACTGGTTGCTTCCTTGGTTGTTGGATGTAAACATGATTTCCGTCTTGTCCGTGTCGATTGAGGTTGTTAGTGTTCATCCATTGCTAGAGTTCTTTGAGACAGTCTATTAGCATTGTGTTCTCCTCTTGTTCATCGTCAATTATGTAGATGATTTGGTTGTGATCTGCACAGTTGTAGCAGGTGAAGCAGTGTCTTTTGATGTGGTTGATTTGTGGCACCATATAGATGTTTAAGAGGAGCAGCATTAACAAGGATCCTTCTGGTACTCCACAGGTGCGGTTCTGCGGTGTGGATTTGCATGGTTTCATCCATACTATTTCTGTTCTTTCAGACAAGAAAGATTTAATCCAGAGCAATGCAGTGTTGGTGATCCCTATTTCTTCTAGTCTTTTGATAAGGACGTTTGAGGATGTTACGGATGTTATGGCTGATTGCGTCAAATGCTGCGGAGACGTCAAGTAGGATCAGTGCCGAGTTTGTGTTGGAGCATGCGTTGGTCTTTAGGTCGTCCCATATAGACAGAAATGCCGTCTCCATCCCTCTCATGGGTCTGAAGCCAACTTGTGCCTGGTCCAATATTTTCTGATTTTCTACGTGTTCCAGTGTTTGTTCGTAGACATATGTCTCTAATAGTTTTGCTGAATAGGGAATGTTTGAGATCGGTCTGTAGTTTGAGACGTCTTCCAAATTGCCCCTTGTGTCCTTGAGGATTCGTTTGATGTAGGCAGATTTGAATGCTTGCAGTACTCTTCCCCATTGAGAGTGATAGGTTGAAGGGGGTTAGGTAGCATACCAATGGTGTACCCTGTGTAAGGATTAATTTATAGAAGTCAGGTGTGTAGGGGTCCTTTAGGGTGCCTGCCTTGTTTCTTTTTTTCACCAGGCTGAGGAGTTTTTCTCTTGACATTTGGGCAAAACTGTTCAGCTTGTTCTGTGATCTCGGGTTAGGTTTGGTTGATTGGTTTACTTTGTATGATCTGTGTATGACAGTGATTTTATTCTTAAAATCTTCTGCAAGATCATCGCATAATTTCTGCGAAGGCACTGGTGTGTTATTGCAGCCAGGGGTATTTCTCATCTCGTTTACGATGTTGAATAGTTCTTTCTAAGTGTTGGTGGCTTTGGTGATTCATTCGTCATAGCATTTCTTTTTGGCTTTAAGAGTTTAATATTTGTATGCTCAGATTTGGTTTTGATAAATTATTCTTTGGTTTGGTTCTAGTTTTTCCTCCATTCTTGTTATAATTTCTTTTTTGTTTTTCTTGATTGTATTGAGGTGGGGTGTGAACCCTTTTGCCACTGTTTTCTTTCATGATAGGATAAGGGGTTCTTCTGGGGAGATGATGTCAATTGTTTCAGTGATCCATTTCTGGATTAGGTCTGCTTCTTCATCCAAGGTTATGATCAATGGCTTTGTGGTTTCCAGTTGTTCGTCTAAGTTACTGCTTTTGACAGTATTCCAGTTTTGTTTCCTGATTGGCAAAAACCTTTGGGGCTGTTCGAGTGCTTTTGATGGTAGTTGAATCACGAACAGTTTAATGAGGTGTTTGCTCCAAAGTATTTGTAGTGGTGGCACAGTTGAGATTAGTTTTTTATTGGCAAAGATTGAGTCAAGAGTGTGTCCTGCCGTGTGTGTCACACCTTTCACCATTTGTCATAGTCTCATTGTCTCAAGCTGCTTAGTTAGTGATTTGTGCGAGTTTGGGTTCTCTTCTTTAACCCATATTTTGAAGTCACCAAGGATGACCTGGTGATCATGTTTGATAGCTAGGTTTGTGACGGCTTCTATGAAGTCATCTATGAAGGTTGCAGTAGGTTGGCGGTTTATAGATGAGTATGAATGTGAGGTTTGTTTGTGGGTCTGATGTCAGGTGAAGGACAAGGTATTTGCGGTCGGGACGTTCAGCGGTTCAGCTGTTTTTATTTTCAGTTGTTCTTTGTAGGCTACTGCAAGTCCTCCTCCTCTTTTTCCTTTCCTGTCTACCTGTATGCATTTGAAGTTGTGGGGTAGACATCTGTGTAGTGTGACTTTGTAGTTGCCAACTCTGGCATGTATTGCCGTACTGAAATGCTGCAGGCTCGAAGGTGAGGTTCTCGCTTGCCACTATAAAGCCTTCTGGCAATTAATCATGCTTATTGGGTACTTTTATACATTTTAGTTGTTTTAATTTTCCAATTTTGCTCTTAAACTTGCTGTGCTGATTGCGCTTTTAAACTTGTTCTAACGTGTTGCTAGGAGAATTACACTGATTCTTGAGCTCTCCGGCAGTCCGGCAGTCCTCTCTCTGCTTTTGAGCAGGTGGGGCCAGTTGTCACATTGTTTCCTCTCCGGCATCTATGTGCAGCGGTCGGGCACATCGGGTGCGTCTTTTGCGCATCGGAGGCGCGCTTAAGGCAAGCCCGTCTGTCCCCGTCCGTGCACAGGACATACATGGGACTGTGGTTAAGGGGACTACTAGGCAAGGTAAGCTAGACCGCAGTACTCTGTTGTCCCTTGCCCCCTGCAACACTACTTTTCCTATGGGTTTCATTAAACATCCGATTCAACTCAGCACTTCCCCTGCGGCTGGCCTGAAAGGCGGCCTGCTTAATACTCGGTCCCTGGTTGCTAGGGGTGTACCGAATAGTAGATTTAGTATTTGGGCGAATACCGAATAGTTGCCCAAAGTATTGGGCCAAAGCCGAATACTAACCGAATAGCTCTTTCCCGCATACGGCATGAAGCATAAGCTGCCATTGCTTATGTATTGCTTGAAACCTATGTAGTGTCCACCAATTACTAGCACTAGGTTGGGGGCCATCACTGTAAAGCAGGCTTTCTAATGCTGAGCAGACTATTGTTTTCCAAATATGCATCTTACACTTTCATAGATAAAAAAAAGACATTGGGGGTCATTCCGAGGTTGGTGCTAAGGGAAAAACGATGCCGGTAAATGAATACCGCATCACTTACCGCTACGGGCTATTCTGACCAGCCTGACCGCTATTAGCGGCATCTTAAATTACAGCATGGGCGCGGGCACGCGGTCCACCATGCCGGCATTAGCGGCAGCCGTAAACTGGAGGAGATCACAAGTGAAGCGGACATGCAAATACCGGCTTCATGAAGGCATTGAAAGTGCTTACCGGCATGCCGTAAATACCGGCATCGCAGACCAACCGTAAAATGACTTGAGCAGTGTTCCCAACTGCCACAGGTGCACACAATCAGCACAGTTGGAGGCAATGGAGTCTGGCCCAGTACAAAAGGAGCACACCCACACACCACACCCCCTCCGACACCAAGATGATTCCAATAGTAGTGGCATTACTGGAGCTGGAGGACATGCTTGCATTGCCACAAAATCAACAACAACAACAACAGCAGGCACCACAGAGGAGACGCAGGAGGAGAAGGAGGGTGAGACAGGCCCAGCATGCCCCACCAGTGCAGCCACCGTTACCACGCAGACAGCCCCCAATCCCTCGCATCAGAGCCAGTCCTTTCAACCTAACCCCTGAGCAGATCCACACCCTGTACCGTCTGGACCGGGACACCATCACCACCATTGTGGACCTGACACACAACGACATTGTCAGCCTCATTGAAATACGCACCACCATCCCCCCTCTACTGAAGGTAGTGTCCATGCTCCACTTCCTTGCCACAGGCACCTACCAGAACACAGTGGGGCACATGCATGGCATATCACAACCCTTATTTTCTTGGATTCTGAACCAAGTGCTGGATGCCCTCCTAAAGCACACAAGGGACTACATATCGCTACCATGGACTCCCTAGGAGATATTTGATACAAAAGTTGGCTTCCATGCACTGGCAGGCATGCCAAATTGTGTAGGTGCCCTCGACTGCACCCACGTGGAGTTGGTGGTCCCGCATGCCATGGATGTGGTGTACCACAACCGCAAGCAATACCACTCCATCAATGTGCAGATGGTATGCAACGCCAGCAGATTATCACACATTGTTGTGCCCGATATCCCGGATCAACTCATGACTCTATGGTCCTGCGGAACTCCACGCTACCATGATTCATGGAGCGACATGCTGGACGACGTGCCTGGCTGCTTGGTAAGTAGCAGGAATTGAAATGGGGGGAGAGATGCATACACCACTATGGTGTCAATGTTGATGTTACTGCACGATGTGCACATCACCGAATACTGTGCCCCAAAGCATCACTAATAGTACATGACACCCAAATCCCATATGAATGAAGCAAGGTCGACACCTATCACTACATGACTAACAGGAAACCACCCCACATCCCAAAACACGTGCACCACTCATCAGTGGCCCTCACCCTCCGTAACACCATCCAGCACCATGCAGTGCATATGCACTATGTTGCTGTCTCCAGCATATTACCACACAGGACAAGCGTCCCTAGGAGTACATCAAACTGAACCAACTAGGGAATCCAGTGTCTGTCACAGGGCCGCCACACCGACAGGAGTGCTGCATGCCACCATGGGAATGATCTGCGCTGATTGCCCAGACTACTGCCAACGCTCCCTCTAAGTAAATCTCACAGAAAACAACACCTCACAAATTTCACACTAACACAGCTGTATGTGTACACGATGCATGAGCTACAAGATGGCAGAGCACACCGTGTATCATCTTGAAGATGCAACCCACACCATTAGTCCATGGCACAGGACACATTGAGGGACTGAAAATGGCGTAAATACATATACATCCAGGGACATGTGCATGTGGCCAACGATAATCTGCAGGCATGTGTGACTAGTACAGCTGTCCATCATGAATCGACTAACATTTACCTTTTATTGCCTCTCATGCAGGTGATAGTGGCTATCCCTTGAAGCCGTGGCTCCTCACCCCTGTCCGAAACCCACAGAACAGGCACGAGGAGGACTACAATCGTTCCCATACCTGTACTAATGTGGTCAGCGAGGAGACCTTTGGCCTGTTGAAGGCACGATTTTGCTGCCTCTGCCGGTCGGGTGGGGCACTCCTCTACAGGCATGAGAAGGTGGCCAAGATCATCATGGCATGTTTCATGCTGCACAATATGTGTATCCGCCTGAACGTGCTCCTGCCCCCTGACATTGAACTGCTACCACCTGGTGATGTTGAAGGGGATGGGGAAGATGTGGCTGGACATCATTGCGGTGCCGATACGCAGGAGGGACGTGCGGTGCGCCAGTCAGTGATTGCACAATATTTCTGACACACATGGCAGCAGAGGGTGACATGCTAGTTGGACAGAGGGCACTGGGTGTGGGGGTACATGTACCCTATGCACTGTGTATGAATAAATGGCACATGCACAATGATGAATGTCCACTCAGGTCTTGCTTTTCACACAACAGGTTTATTAAAAATAACAATGTTAACAAAAGTGCAAAAACCCTCCACCACCCTCACCCCCCTCCCTCCACAACTCCCCCACACACCCTCACCACCCTTCCCCATCCCCCACTACTCCCCCACACACCGTTCCCTCCTCCCCCCACAACCCTCCCACACATGTCACATCAGGTCTCCAATGCCTACATGAGGCTGCCCTGGTTATCAATTCGCACTCCCTGGTCCAGGTGGCGGCATGTCTTTCCGGCGCAGGGTATGTGCCGACCTGCGGAGCGGGCTTGTCTGGGTCGAACTGAATGATGACGGTGTGGCTGCCTGCTGGGATTGGGTAGCCGGATGCCCTGCCTCCATGGCATCCGCTATGCGGCCTAAGACCTGGCAGAGGGCCGAGACCTCCTTGCAGAGGCGGCTGATGTTATCTGCAAAGGATTTGGCCATGGAGGCAGTGTTCTCTGTTATGGTCCTGCCTAGGGAGGCAAGGTTCTCACGCCACTCCTGTCTGTCCAGTCTGTTGTTCTCAACAAACTGACGCACAAGGGCAGTCAGCTGTTCTGACCGCTGCGGCCCTGCGGGTGCACCTGTGGAGGTTGTTGGTACCTGGCTGTCCTGCTCAGCCTGCTCAGCCTCCCTACTCATCAAAATGGGACTGAAGTGCCCTTCCATCTGCTCCTGACCAGGCTGCTCCGGGTTGGTGGGGTGGTCAGTATCGAGGGATGATATTTGGGGGGATGCCGCTGGACTTGGCGTACGGACCACTTCCGATGCTTTGTCCACAACGGGCACCCATATGTCATCCTCTGGGTCCTCCACAGCCAGGGGTGCTGTGGCTACCACCTTCCCAGCCACACTAGACTCCTCTGAATGTGGTGCCTCACCTGATTCCTCAGGATGGCCAATGGGTGGTGGTGCTTCACCCTCTACGGGCCTTGGCGGCACCGGTGCAATGGCAACCATGAGGTCTCTTGCCTGTTGGTGCACGGCGGCCCCTGGGTTGTCCCCTCGAGGTCGAAGGGCAGTTGGCGTTATCCCGGGACCTCTTCCGGGGTGTGGTCTTGCCGGCGGTTGCATCCTGCCCATCACTGTCATGGTCAGAGCCTGTGGGGGTCGAAGAGAGGGACAGCATGAGTGATGTTTTGATAGGCATCATACATACATTTGGACAATTGATCATCCACACAATTGGGGGTAATATGCATTTGTGTTTGGATGAGCACGTTGTTTGATACATGGGTGGGTTATGTAGGCATACGTCGGCGTCACTCATGTTGGCCAAGAGCTATGCTATCTGACATGCACATTATCTGGAGCCTGCCCGCTGTGTGACTCATGCCATTTACATCTTTGTGTGCTATGTGTCAGGTATGGCATTGCCTTGCAGCAGGCATCTGCATGTGTCTGTGATGCATCCGCCTACTTTTCTGGGAGTGTGTGTGTGTTGGACCATGGCTTGACTCTTTGGACTGACATATTGGTTGACTTTCATCAGACTCGGCATTACAATGTTTTCCTAGGACACTCACCTCCAACGCCCGATGTTGTGGCGCCACACTCCATCTCGCCAACAACTTCTATCCCCTCCATTCCTATCATGCTGGTGCAGATGTCCTCCCATGGGGTGAGCTTGATTGGTGAGCTGGGACCTCCTCCTGTTCTCATTGCCTTGTTCACTGAGAGAATATTTCGAACTCTAAGTCGCAGGTCGTCCTAGTGCTTACGGCAGTCTTTGATTGTGCGTGGGGTGTTCCCAACAGCACTGACCTTCTGAGCAACAAGTGCCCAGATCTCCTTTTTTTTCAGTATTGCCTCTCTATTCATGTTGTTTGAGAACACTCTCACAGCATGCTCCTGCAGTGTGTCAACCAGCATCTGCAGCTCATCCTCATTAAATCTCTCCTTCCGCAGGCAGGCAGCTCCCTTCTTCAGGGCCTTGGGCATAGTGGTGTGATAGTAGGATGTTTTCACAACAAAAGCAGAGTCCAACGGGTTCTGTGTGGTGAGGTTAGCAATGGATTGTGTTTTAAAGATGGACGCCATGCTCCTTCCCATTCCTGTGCGATGACCCTACTTCCGGTTCCGCTTATTAGCGGTGAACGTTATTAGTGGTGACCGTTATTAGCGGTGACCGCTAATAACGGTCACGGCTAATGCCGCATTGAACCTTGTTGGTATGCTATCTGCGCTATGCTTGATGCCGCTAAGGGCATTTAAGGTGCCTTTAACGGCATGACGGTAATGACCTTACCGGCATGGCGCAAAGCTTGTGCCTGCAAAGTCGTAATCGTCCTCTATTAGCGGACTGATGACTGCCCGGACACGCTATTTATGCCATGCCGGTAAGGACCGTTATTTACCTCCAAACTCGGAATGAGGGCCATTGCCAAACTCAAAAATGCTGCCTAAACTTGCATTCAGTAGTTTTCTTTGAAATGCATTTCTTTTTTTTGTCAGACTACCACATAAATATTTTTCTGCCCCTTTCTTTTTTTATCACAGGTTAACTGGGGTGCATGTGTCTATAAAAAATATGACTGGGTTTGTCCTGAAGCTTATGCAGATATTGACTCTGTGAAAGGCTTAACATAAATACATAATACCTCAGGCTGATGTACAAGGTTCGTGCAGCTGTGCTGGGCCCTCGTGAAATCCAAGTTTGTTTCTTAGTGTGCCTCAGGCCCTACCACAATGCTGTTAAGGCAGATAAAGACTGAGTGCAAGACAATGCAATCCTTGGCTCCGGCCATTAAGTGAGACAGGAAATCTTGAGGTGGGCCCACAGCACTTCAAAGGGAGCCTTCTTTGTGAAGTGTCACCTGGCAGCGAGGTGTTGAACACTGTCTCACACCTGGGGCTCGGCACGCTCTCCCTCATTTGCACAGGTTTATAGGAGCCCCTTTGTCTTTGTCATTTAACCTCCTTCAGCCCATGCTAATGGTGTGAGACAATGGCTCAGCACAACTTTAAACAGGTGTGAATTGGGACATCATTGCCGCCTGCATTAAAGGAGAATCCTCTGCTCAGAAACTTATGAAACGCACATTCCACAAATACTCAACCTCCCCAAACACGCATGCAACTCTGTGCGATGGTTCTGGCACCTACTGCAGGTTACACAAAGCCCACCCTACACACTTTTGTGAAGAGTGGGCACCCACACTTTTTGCCACATGAGGGGTTTGGTGGCCACTTTACCACAGTGACCCTCGTGGGCATTGAGGAAGAGGCTCCAATCATTCTGCCCTCTCAGGGAAAACAGTCTTGAGAGCAGGACTCTACTGTCTTGCATGCAAGTCTCACAGTAGAGAGCGTCACTGTCCAAGGAGAAGCGATTTTCTCGCGGGGTTTGGGCGCCCCAGGTCAGTTGGTATGACAGTATGTAAAGCGAGAAGCTGAAGGGGACATAGACAAGACACCCAGCCTACCCCCTTCGCCCCTCCACCCCCAAACTAGCTACCAGCGGGGCATTGACTTCTCAAGTAAGCTGCCTATCGTTGAAAAGAAACGCATTTCAACCTTCAAGCTTGCCTTTCTGCAGGCTGCCTTATAGATGGGTAGATGTGATGAGTGCCGGATTCTCATCCCGTCCCTGAAATGCCCCTCTTTGCAGCTTCAATGCTATGGTCGCAGCCCCCCCCCCCACCCCACTGCTCCTGCCGTGTAAGGGCCTGGGATCCTCTGCTGCGCAAGCTCCCATGTCTGGGTGTGCATCACACGTGTGCGGGTTCTGTCCCCCCTCGCTTTAACATTGGGAGCATTTCTCACCTGTGTGTGCAGTCAGGTGCCTCTGCTGTGCGTCCCATCTCACACCCTGTAACCCACAGAGCTTTGTTATAATTGACATGTTCAAAGCCCCTGTACAAATCTGGAGGGCTGGACTCAGCTGTGCTGCAGGCGCGATCTTCTCTAATAGCGGGAGAGCTCCCCCTGCGTTTCGAGGCTCTCCCAACAGCTGTGCGCCCATCTGGGCCCCCTCTGTGCAATATCGGAGTGCTTCTCACCTGTGTGCGGATCTGTGACTTCGGTTGCATGCCCTGTGCGATCTCTGCCTCCTGTACCTGGACGTGTTCTACAGCTTTGATCTTCACAGGTTTCTTTCAATTTCTTTTTTTTCCCCCCACAGTCAGGAAGTGGTGCTTTGCAAGGCTCTGAAAGTATGTTGGAGACTCTGGGCCTGCATGCCCTCCTTGGGCCAGCCCTGTCTGACAGCTGCCCTCCCCCAGGCTGTTCTTTGCACCCGGTGCAGTACAAGCTGCTCTATTGGCCTGACAAAGCTGGGCAGGGATTGCCAAAGTAGGGTTTAACTTCTGCTTCGAATAAAGTTTGCAGTAAACACTCGGCCGAGACTGAATATCTGCTTTTCGCCCGGAATTCGGGCGAATACTTACTCAAAGCCAAAGTTCAGTACACCCCTACTGGTGGCTCACTCTATAGACTGCCATGACTTAATATTGTCCCATCAGTTTGATCTTCTCTGCCTTACGGAAGCATGGCTCTGTGACTCATAGGGGCCAGCGATTGTGCAGACCCTCCCCCATGATTATGAGATTATCCACCAAAACTGCATAGCGACACATCCCGGTGGGGTAGTGGCCATCATACACAAGGCCAAAAATAAAACAGTCATGCTTGCATTGGAACACATTCTAAAAATGGAGTGTCTCCTTGCTCAGACTACGATCTCTCCCTCTGTGACATTTACCATTCTGGTGGTCTATTGCCCTCCTGGCACCGACGGTCAGTTCTACTTGGAGATCCCTGCATTCACAATGGACCTACAGCTTAAATACCCAAACCTCCTTATTGTGGGTGATTTTAATCTCCCAGGCAATACCACAAATTCCACTCAGATCACTAATTTCCTGTCTCTTATGGATGACCTTGGACTTCCCCAGCTTGTCAGCGAGCCCACTGACCAGCTAGGCAATACGCTTGACTTCATCTGTGCTCCCAAGGAGTCTATGTATATCTCTTCGACACTACCTATAGTGTGGTCGGACCACTTTCTGGTCCCCTTTGTGATTCATCAGGCCAGGCATATTACTCCTCCTCCCAAACCTGCTATTCCTCAACGCAGCTGGAATAAGGTCACTAACCAGCAACTCGTTTCCTCATCCCACTGTGAGGCAGACCCCCCCCCCCTGGCATCAACTGAAGCCTCATTCATTGCAGCAGCTGATATGCTTGCTCCTCTAAAAATTGGTTAGGAAAAGCTCCTATCTGAGCCATGGTTTTCAGAAGAGCTTAAAGCTGCTAAACTTAGATGTAGGAAAGCCGAGAGGAAGTGGCGCATTGACTATTCCCCAGAAGCTAGGCTTATTTTCCACCTTACCCTATCAGCTTATCATAAAGCTGTTATTGAAACTAAAAAAGTATTTTTTTCAAATAAGGTGGAATCAGCTATAAACCAGCCCAGGGCCCTCCTTGAGCTGGTACAGTCTCTTTCTGCCTCAACCAAACTGGCCCTGAGGCTCCACCATCTCAAGACCTGTGTGACTCTCTCTCCTCCTTTTTTTCACTAAGATCAAGGACATCTGGAATAACATTCAGGTGGGTGCCGGTCTGCCAGCTGTATCCGCTACCAGTATAGATTCCTTCCCCCCTAGTGACAGCTGGTCAGATTTTCCAGTTTTCTCAGAGCCTGATGTGCTAGCTGCAATTGGGCGCCTCAAATCAGCCTCTCCTGCTGACCCTATCCCCTTTACCCTTCTTAAAGAAATCTCGGCTGATCTGATCCTTATACTCACCACCGCTGTTAACACCTCTTTCCCGGAAGGTGTTATTCCTGCGACCCTTAAACACGCACTGGTGATCCCTCTTCTTAAGAAGCCCTCGCTAGATCCTGCTACTCTTGCTATTTTCTGTCCCATCGTGCTCTTCCCATTCCTCATGAAGCTGTTGTAGGCCCTGGTATCCCCACTTCTTTCCACCTTCCTTGAGACGTCTGGGTTTTTTGACCATTTTCAATTGGGCTTCCGCCCGGGAAGTGGAACAGATTCTGCAATGGACGACCTGACCCATTTGGTGGATATGGGGGAAGTTGGAGCAGTGCTGCTGCTTGATCTGTCCGCCACATTCAACACAGTGGATCACCCCACCTTGATCTCCCGTCTATCCTCGGCCGGTCTGTCAGGACAGGTTCTGAGATGGTTCATGTCGTTTCTCAATCTGTCTCCCTCCCTCCCTTCCGGTCCAAACCAATGGTGCTTGATTGCAGTGTCCCTCAGGGATCGGCTCTTTCTCCAGTACCATTTAATGTCTACATTCGGCCCCTTCTGTCTCTCATTTGTTCTTATGGCATTCGCTATCAGTCTTACGCAGTCAACACACACATTCTGCTGTGTCTAGAACTTACCTGCCCTAATACTGCTGCCCGCCTTAGGAGGTGTCTGGAAGATCTTGGGGCATGGATGACAGTCAACTGGCTTAAGCTAAATGGAAACAAAACAGATGTGTTGGTTGCGGGCACAAACACCCCCTTTCTGTTTTGGACAAGCGATTTTTGGCTACCTCCTTGGGCCCTTTTCCCCTACCGTCTCTCTTGGTCCAGAATTTGGGGGTACAAATTACATCTCCCCTATCGATGCACGAGCAGGTTGCTTCCATTTGCAAAGGTGGTCACTTTAAATGGTTTTGTATGATTGGACCGAAAATAAAGGTCTGACCGTACAAAACGACCAAAAAATGCTACCACCAAAGGTTCGAACACCAAAAGTTCGAACCTTTGGTGGTAGCATTGCAGGTAAGTAAAAAAAAAAAAGACTGCGGGGGCGTTATCTCCCGCAATACCCTGCTCACTATACTATGTGGCATAGTGAGCGGGGTGTTGCGGGGGAGACCCCCGCAGCACACCTGCAAACAAAAAATGAAAAAAAAAACAGTGGCTGCAGGGGTTTCCCCCGCAACACCCCGCTCACTATACCTTACAGTATACCTTACAGTATAGTGAGCGGGGATTGTGGGGGAAACCCCGGAAGCCCCCGTAGTATGTAAGTGTGTTCACATGAGAAAGGTGCAAACTTTTGGTAGTTCGCACCTTTCTCATGCGAACATTCCGGCCGCGGCAAAATCTGCTGTGGTCGGATCACTTAGAATCACTTTAAATTACACATCCTTTGTAAGGTGCTCCCTTACATCCAGGAATAATTTCAGGCACCAGTGGTGGCTGCCCTTGTGCTGAGTGCAGTTTATTATTGCAACTCGTTGTACTTGGCTCAGCCGCAGTTTCTTATAAAATGCCTCCAACTTCTGCAGAACGCAGCCGCCAGGGCTGTGCTGCGCCGCTCTTATGGGACAGACATGACCCCTTTCCTCAGAGAGCTTCACTGGCTGCCAGTGGAGCAGAGGATCTTGTTTAAGTCACTCTGCCTTGTCCACCGCGCTTTCTCTGGCATAGGGGCAGAATATCTTCAAAAAGAAATTCTGCGTCATGTGCCATCTCGCTGTCTCCATTCTCAGTCAGCCTCCATAGTGGCAGTGCCCTGGGTCAGACTCTCTTGTGTTGGCGGACAGGCTTTTTCGCTGGCCGCTGCTTAAGCATTGAATGCCCTTCCTGCTGCCCTACGTACCACGGTGGACCATCTTGTTTTCCGCTCCCTTCTGAAAACTCACCTATTTTAGCTCCTCTTGACATGCTTTAACTGTCAGCGCCATGATGCCTTTGGCGTACGTGCGCTCTTGAAATTAAGATAACATAACATAACATAACATAACATCTAGCTGGGTTTCTGTGCTGAATACGATGGCAATTCTACTGTCGTAGAGTAGATCGTAGATCTCTGTAACATGTTTGAACATCGACCATGCATTGATTAGATTGCAGTGTTCTTTATTCTTTATAGTATCCTGTTTTGTTCTTGCTTTCGTCTTTGTGTAGTCTTCGTGTTGAGTTTCCTCATTATTCTCAGGATGTAGGATGTGTTCTGTTAAGTCTGTTTCGTCATTGAGTAGATTGGCTATGTTTCGTATTGGGTCCATGACCTCTTCTGGCTCCTTTTCTGGATCTAGTTGTTGTTGCTTTAGATCCCATCTGGTTTTGGTGATGTATAGCGTGAAGGTGTCATTTTCCATCTTTCTCCTTCTGCATGTTTCTGCTCTTTTCCTTGTCAGTCCTGGTATCCTGCCGGTGTATCTAACCTTTCTGGTGGTTGTATGATGCTCTGGCATGTGGTCCGTAGTGAGGTATGGTGTTAGGTATAATGATTTCTGTCTTGTTTTTGAATTTGGTCTTTTTCCTGTCACGTTTATGAGTGTGTGCTCCATTGTTGTGTGGTATTTGGTTCTGTCGTGACTTGGTGTCGTTCCATTTTGTTTATCCTTTCTACTAGTTTTCGCTTGCATCGTACTGTTCTTTGGTGTGGCATTTTCTGTTCTCTTCTAGTCTTCTAATTATTTTAGTGCTTGTTATTATGTTTTTTTTCTGAGTTTTTGGGGGACTTCTTGTTGTCTTTTATATTTGTTTAGTTTTAGGTTCCCCTTATAGTCTGGGTTTTCTTGGTGGTTTCTGTTGTCTGTGGTTATTGTTGGGATAGGGCGGTGCGTGTGACTCGGGGTCCTTTGGCTTACAGATTGGTTTGAGGGAAAAGTCCTAATAGGGCAGGGCTGGAAGGTTGTTCCTGAGTGTGCACTTTGGTAGCCTTAGCCTTTTGGCTGTCTGCAAAGTCTTCACTCAGTTTACAGCTGCTTTTCTACTTTTCTGCTAGATATCTCCTATAAACCCATATATTCGAAGCACAGCGGCGGTGGTGGAGCACCTAATTGGGTCCCTGTACTGGTGAGAGCCCTAGTTCTGGAGGACTTTGCTGTAATGCTAGAGAGAGATCCCGGAACTGAACCCAGCAGTGGTGGGGGAGCGCTCAGAGCTGGAGCACAGTGCTAGATGGGGAGACAACCAGAATTGAAGAAACAGTTATTGGAGAGACACCCAGAAGTGGTCTGAAGCAGCCAAGGGAAGAACACCTAGATCTGAAAGACTGGAGCAGTATGGAAACCCCTAGAACTGAGACACATTGCTCTAGGGTGAAAACGCCCACATTTGAGACACAGCAGTAAGTACACCCAGACTTCAGACACCTGGCAAGTGGGAAAAACGTCCACATTTGGGACACAGCAGTCAGTGGAAAACACCTAGACTTGGGACACCTGGCAAGTGGGAAAAATGCCTAAAACTGTTTACAGTTTTAAACCTATTTAATTCTTTTCACAAATGAACCGATCAGCAGATACTCCTTTTAGATTTAGCTTCAAAAATCAGATGGCCCATCACTTTAACAACCCAAAGATCATAAAACCTCAGTACATTTTGGGACTTTTCACATTGTAGAGCCGTCAATTATGAACTTACTCCAGGTCACATTTCTCATTCATTGCTGCCTGCTGGCTGTCCTTGATTGACAAAGGTGCTTCCAAGCAGGAATGAATCAGACAGAATGTAACTATAATTAAGAGCAAACCAAGAGGTATTATGGGTACACACCTGTCATGAAACTGGTGCTTGCCTGTTTTGGATTTGAAAGACTCATGATTTCTTGCATGTTTCACCAGTACTCAAAGTCCTACTCAAACGTATGTGTGAGTTTGGTGGATAAGCTCAGATTCTGATGGCATTCTTAAAGGTTCAGCTGGTCAATCAGAGAACTAGAATCTCTAGGAGTGTTTGGTGGGCATATACAGGTAACCTCCTTCTTCTGGATTTGCCTACAAGAGTGAGCATGTACTCCAACCATGTGAGCTTTATACAAACTGTGATACCAAACTTGCCTGAACCTCGAAGAAATTTTGAGAAAGTTTGGTCTAGCTGGATGAAGGAAAATTGGGTAATTCAGAATTTACTTGAAACACTTCATCCTGTGCTTAGTTTCAATGCATCCCTTTGGACCCAACAGGTAAAATATTTGGACTTAGAAAAGGAAAACAGAGTAGGGCAAAGAAGAGAACGAGGTACTGAAAAGAGAAACTAGGATGAGGGAATAGGATGAAGAAGAGGGCCTAGAAATGAGAATGAGGAAGTAGGATTGACAAGGACACAGGAAAGTAGGAACAGCGAGAAAGAAACAGGAGGAGGAAGAGCAAGAGGGAGTAGGACAAATAAGAGGACTGTGAAACAATGTTTAGGATGAGAAACAGGCACTATTACTGAAAAGGGGGACTACAATGAGAAAGGTGCATGGGCGAGGAAAAAGGAATAGGGAGAGGAAATGAGACTAAAATAAGGAAGAGGGATGAGGACATGTAAAATGGACTAGGACAAGGAAGAGGGAATAGGATGAGGAAGAGGGACTAGAACACTGTATTCAAAGGAGTAAGAAGGAATAGGACAAGGGACTAGCATGAGTAAGAATCACTAGAATGAGGACAAAGGACCCGGATGAGGGATAAGAAAGAGGATGAAAAAGAGGGATTAGGATGAGGAAGAGTGATGAGGAAAAAGGTGGAGGACATGGAAGAGGAATGACAATGAGAATAAAAGACTAGAACAAAGAAGAGGTTCCTGGAAGTGGAAGTATTTGGTTGCTGAATAGGAAAGGAGACCATGTGGAAGAAATAGAGATGTGGAAGAGAAAATAGCAAAATGTGTGGGATTGGACCAAGGAACAGAAAGCAGGAATAGGTTGAGGTTCTAGGGTGAGTAAAATGGTCTAGACAAGGAAGAGGGACTAGAATCAGGAAAAGGGATGAAAAGATGGATTAGGGTGAGTAAAAAGAGGAGGAAGATGGACAAGAAGATTAAGGATATGCAAGAGGGGTGAGGCTGGGGCTTACAATAGGAAGAGAGACTAGGATGAGGCATTAGAAGTGGGACCAAGATGATGAGGAAGAATAAGGATGAAAACAAGGTATAACAGTGTGTAAGAGGTAATAAGACGAGGAAGAGGTACATGGAAGAAAAATAAGAAGAAGTTGAGGAACTGGGACAAAGAAGAGCTGGAGGGACTAGAATAAGGAAGACATGCTAAAATGAGGAAAAGGGAAGGCAAAGAATGAGAAAAACAAAGAAGAGGGACTTGGAGGAGAAAGAGGGACCTGGATGAGTAGAGGAGGAGGTTCTAGGAAGGAAAGGAGACGTTGATATGGAATATGGACTAGGAAGAGAAAGGGGACAATGGCGAGCAAGAGGGGCTAGGACAAGGGTAAAGGAGAGTGCCTGAGATAAGGAAGAGAGGCAAGGAAGGGGAAGAGCAACTAGGATGAGCAAGATGAGGAAGAGAATGAGAGACTTTGTTTTAGGCCAGCATTAGATTTTTATATTGTATTATAACTAATGAACTCTTATTGTATCAATTTGTGTTTAGCATTTGTGACGAATATGAGTATGTCATTCCTATTCCCCCATGGGGAGACATTTCACAGGGGGTCATGCTGGTGCATCCACAGTACAATAACCCCCCTGGGAGTGGTGCACAGTGGGAGGATAACCTGGGAAGGGAAGCCCCTTATGGGAATAGGGACGGTTATCTTCAGGAGATGTGGCATAACCTTGCTGTAAGTCATTCAACTCCTTTTCAGAAATTAAATTCCCCTCCCATCTGCTCTGATAGTGCTGATATATTTAATTGCGAAACCAATCCAGCATGTTCATTCATGCAGAGTAAAGAGCTAACCAATATTGACATTGACTTATTATATCTGAAACCACGAAGATCACTCGGATAGACCGAAGTGAGCAGTCTAGTTCTTTAACAGATCTGATTGGTTCAGAAGAACTCCCTTTCTTGACTCCTGTTAACTTGGAAGCCACCTTGAAACAAAATGAGGCACTTAATTTCAAAGATATCTGGACTCCTGTAGGGAAGACAAGGTCGCAAATGAAATTCACACCTGCTTTTTGCAAGTGGGTTGGAAGTGGCTGTTGGGCTGTGCGGAACGCTCTCTTTTGTGAATCAACAGATATTTCTACACATAGCCCACTTCTCCCTCTATCTACAAATACCACGGGCCACTCACCTTGTGCGCGCATGCTTTCGGCAAGTGGCTTGGAAGTGGCTGTAGGGCTTTTAGTCTGTGAGGCTGTGGCGCTGCAAGGTAAGAAGCTAACGTCATTTCATTCATTTCATTCAGATAGCTGATTCTGAAAGAATTAAAATGTCCCTGAAATGCCCAGCCTAACTAAAGCCCCATGCTCTCCTAAAACGTACAACCTATACAGCAGTGCAATGACCGACGATATCCGGGACCCAGAACTGGACAATGGGATGTGGGTGGAAACCAGCACTACATTTCACCAGTCAAAGACCTCAACAAGATCCGATATTTTAAATCAGGTCATGTCAGTTCTCATGCAAGAAGTCGTGAGCCCACATTGTATCTTTCCACCAGATGCCACCCTAGAAGTCTTTTCTCCTCCAAGAACTTCTCAACAGGTGCACTCATTGTGGGTCAATGTCCTTGATGTTACTGTTACAGCAAAAAACATCAAAAAGAGAATAAATGAGCACTTTCCAAAAAAAAGATGGAGTGCTGGCAATACGCAAAATCTGGAGAGCCTCGAGACCACACTCTTTATCATGCGAGAGCAAGTCGATAACAGAAGGGAGAAAACTGCAATGGTACCTGACAATACCACCTCAGAGTGCATGTAACTCTCGCACGCTCCGACGGCGCCTAAGACTTTAAATATAGAAAGAAAAGACCAAGATATAAATCACAACTCGAAATCTCTCCCAGATGCGACTCTTCCAGCGCTCAGCTTTGTTCTGACATCACTGGTAAATGTTTTCGAGCTACTCAAAGCCGAAGTCCTTTACAATTCAGGTGCTTTACTGGAACTCAAAAAAGACATGGGAAGCTGCGAATCGACCCTGGTGGGCCTTAGTATGGCAATAAATAACGATACATCTAAATTCATCATGGATATGAAAGATTCCATGAAAAGGCTGGAAGCAAACACCACCACATTCAACACAATCACAGAAAGCGCAGTTAAATGGATCGAGGCGCTGTTGAGAACAAATCCTCATCAAAAAACAACAAACCGAGATACAAGTGAGCACATTGCAGTGGTCATGGGTTCCCCAATCACTCACAGACTGTAGGTGAGGTTTTTGAAGACACACCACTCTCTGAATCCGTTCTGGAAGAGTTTAGAAGACTCGCAAACATGAAAGACGTCTTAGCAGGAACAGAAGTGGTAATAGTAGACTTGCTGGGCATTGGCACAATTCTGAGAAAATAGGTAATTTCATCAATCCAACCTATATGCAACCTACCTATATGCAACCAACCTATATGAATGGCCGAAAGAAACATAAAAAAAAAGAAAGGCTGGTAAAGAAGATGCTCTTCAAACCCATAATAAATCTGAACGAAAAAACTAAAACAAAAGTAACAACAAAATTAAAAACTCAGTTAAATCAAGTTTTGTTCAAGCTATATCTTTCGCAAGTAATGAATTAGTTAAGCCTTCGAACCAAGGCAACCCTGCTTACCATGGTGTTCGGTGGAGCATACAAACATGTCATGCGACTTTTCAGTTTGAGCTGCAGTAGCAGAGTTTCTCCAGTGGCAGTTTGCGCTCAAGGATACTACGGTTTGAATTAGAATGGTTAAGTGTTGGAATGATGTAAAATGGGAGTTTGCTGTGACAGCCAAACTTGGAGCTTTGTTGAAATGTCAAACCAGGAGTGACAAGCTATTTGGGAGCTTTCTGGTACTGTTGGGTTCACTGTGATTGTCATGTCATACATTAATCAAGCCATTACATGGCATATCATTATATGCATATCAGGATACATGTTTTGTCATTTTATCCCAAAATATGTATCCTGATATGGATTAAAATTGTTCACTTTCGCTGCAATGAAGCATATACAAAATAACCACAAACAATGGCCAAAACTCTCTCATTTTGCATGTATTATAGAGATGGATGGTAGTGATCATTTTCATAATGAGTTGAACGGATTTCTTTTGTGAGAACTTCTTCACCATGCATCCAATCTTGAAATTGCTATGCATAACAGATCTTTCTTGACTATGCCTAACTATGCTGTCTTATTTTAGAATAGGCAGGTGACCAGCAGTTCCATAGACATCAACTGTGGAAACAACTAAGAAGTATAATGGCATTTTGAGAATCATGGCTAATGCTACGTATGCTGATACTTTCTATATTATCAATCACAAAAAGCTTGATTGGTTAATAGATGGAATTTTTCAGATTGACTTTCTCTCTTTGTGTTCAGAGACAAGCGTGGCCCTTCCCCGTAGCCACTCTGCCTCCTCTGATTAAAAACAAAGATTAATATGCCTGCTGGACTAGGTATCTATAGTAGACAAATCCCAGGGCAAAAATTCCCCTGGTCCAATAATGGAGCCATAATGGTGCCAAGTTGGAATTTTTAAGCAAAGTCTGTCTGCAAATGTGGAGAGAAGAAAAACTCCAATAAGTCTCGATCCAGTCACCAATTGAAGAAATACTCTACCAAGCTGCTCAGATCAGAGTAATGATAAGAGTGAGTGAGCAAGTGAGTGGTACCATTTCTATAGCGTACACAGCAAACTCAGTGTCAGACATTTAAAAGTGGCATGAAAAACAGTTTAAAAAATATATTTTTTCCAATATGCAGTAATAGTAAGGCCCAATCTGTCTACCAGGGAGAAACCCAACACAGGCAACGCTTGCCAACCGATACAACATTTTTCTCAGCAGTGCCAGAACACTATGCTGCTGTGCCGAGGCTGATGACCTTGCACGCCAGGCGGGTACTGATGCCCCATGACACATTGATGGCTCGTATATCACAGACCATGATGTAGATTCCAAAGCTTTGGCTGCCATGCTGGTGCCATGACAGTATTATTGTACACTCTGATGATCCACCTTGAGCCACTGATAAATATCATAAAAAAGACAATCTAGCTTGCGAGAATTGACAGAAGATGTAGGTTCCATCTGAAACTGGGGAGCCTTTACAATGAATCTAATACATCTAATTATCAAGTAAACCTAGAACATTCACAATGTCCAAAAGCTTAAAGTCCTCAGGATAATCCAATGCACCAAAGGACGTAAGAGAGAGATGTGAAGAAGGATCCATACTAACACATTTCATTTTAAGCACATGAAACACAGGATGAAATCTCAAATGAGCATGTAAATGTGAACAAAGATGACAAGATATACAATATGCACACCCACAAAAGACTTATAATAATGGGGGAAACAACTTTACTAGCTAGAATGGCGGAAGCAACCAAACCTTATTTTATACAGAGTATTATGAGGTGGAGTTCTGGAAGGATTAATGGAACTTTTCATATGTTCAGACAGAAAAAACTGAAGCGCTTTTCGAAGATTATACAGAATTCTAAGTACATTCTAAGTAAATTCTGCAGTAGGAAGAAGAGCCTTCCATCTTGATGAGTGGCATTGAAACGATGTAAATACTGTTCCGGCATCTGGTTTACCCTCTAATTCTTTTCATTATCTTAAGAATAACATTCCGAGGAGGGAGCCTTTCCATGCCTCCAATCCTATAGATACCAAAGCAAAACATTGATATGTATTGCAAATCTCAGTAAGAAATTATTTTTAATGACTGAACATAGGATGTAAAATGTGTTATTTTAGAAAAGATATTCACTGTTCTGATGTTTGTGAAACTGCTTAGAATCACATGCTGTACATATAGTCCAACATCTAGTGGTAATCGCAGAGAATTTTATCTTTGTTTCGAAGATCGAAAAGGGACGTCGACATGGGCATGACTGTAAAACTATCCCAAATCTGACGTGTAGTGTAACCAAAATCCTTTACACGTCGAGGTCCCACAGATAGTTTTTCCACCTCACTAGTGAGTTGCACATAATGCAGAGTTCTTAAGAGTTTTATATAGCTGTTTCCTGTTTCTTCGGCGGGTTCACTTGCCTTCGATGACTACTCGATGGCTGTTCTGTGCCTGATCCTGTCCGCCGTTGATCCATCCCTTGACTGCTCAGTGACTGTGTTACACGCGGCCTTGGCCTTGGCCTTCCGGCATGGCCTTTACAGTTGGGAGAGTGAGGCCTTGTTCATACTGACTTCTCTTGAGATTGTCTTTTCTTCACCCCTTCTCTCCCCTTTCCTTTGGTCTGGCTTCCATTTCCCTCTACTATGGAGAGGACACCTTTTAAGTTTTGTCTGTCTTACAATAGCAAATTTCCTTGGAAAGACACCCATCGCCGATGCAATAAGTGTCTCCCTCGTGATCACGACAAGCGTAACTGTAAAGCTTGTAAGCTCTTTCGACCCAAGACCGGTGGGTGGCCTATGCAATGCAGGCCGAGAGTTACTCCCCCGCCGGCACCGTCACCTCAGACGAGGAGTATGTGAGCAGCTGTGGCACCAATTTGTAGGCCGTTGACCTCGCGCTCCCACTTGTCAGTCCCTGGCCCCAACAAGCATGCCGCTGACAGTGCTATGGGGAAGTTACATCCCGGCGACAGGGACACACATGCACCACCTGCTCTAAAGTACAAAACCCCTAAACTTCCCTTGGCATAGCTGTCGAGGAAGGTTTCTGTGCCTGCAGGCCTGTGGATGTCCTTGGCGGTGTCTTCTGTACTTCGCCCTCTGCGCACCTGTCCTATGCATGACAGTGAAGCCTCCTCTGTTGCTGGCGAGCCTACTGAATCTATGGCCTCCAACACGGTAGCACCGAAAGTCGCGGTGTCCCAGAGAGACAAGGTAGCATCGGCGGACGTGCCGAGATGGGTCCACTCATCAAAAACACCCCCAAAGGTGCGAGAGAAACTTTCCAAAGCTAATTTGCATATTCTGGACTCCAAGAAGGCCTCCTCTTTGCCTGAGGACTATTCGCCGGCCTCTACTCCTCTTTCTGAAGCCCTGCACCAGGACACAGCTCCTCCTGCATGGCCTTCCCTCCACCTCCCCTGATCCCTCAGACTCCTCTGAATGGACCAGGGACACGTTTAAGGCTTGTATGAATACAATGGCAGAGTTCATTAATTTCTCAGGACAATTTGATGATATTTTAAAGAGACATAGGGATGTTTACCCCTGTCCCTCTTAGGTCACAGAGGCTCCACTTCCCAGGTGGTCAATTCTCATCCCTGGTGGAATCCTATCAGGACCCCCAGGTGGGTCTTTTTCTGGATGAACCAGGTGCCCCTGCTCAAGACATTTTCTATGTCCAAGACTCTGGCCAGGACGGCCTAGGCCCTACTTATCAGGACCCCGACTGGAACCCTGTAGATGACCAGGGCACGTGGCCTACCACCCCCCACATGACACAGACCCAGTGAACATTTTCCTGGATGCTCCTCCTACTCCGCATACCAGGGACTCACCTATTATTGGCCAGATGATGTTCAATACCCTTCTAAAAAGGGCTGCTGATCACTTTCAGATTACCCCACACAAAGCCGTCCCTGATTCAGACTTTGTAGAACGTATCCTTAAGATAAAGACCCCCGTCAGCCAAGCTATCCCTTTGTTCAACTAGTCAAGAAGCGTCTGGCCCCCTCATTGCTCACACCATCGCTCACATGTGCGGTTAATCCCTGTATGGAGAAAATGTTCTGCCCGGCTCCTTCTGACCCACTGTACATCAGGGGCCATGCCGTCCTGGACTCCCTGGTCATCACCACTACACGTAAGAGGGCAGAGGTACCCCTGTCCTGTCCTCATCGGAATCCCCTTCTGACAAGGACTGCAAGGCATGCAAGAAATGATGTGCCCGTGGCAAGCGTGTTACCACCTCTGCCGCCTATTCCACCAGGATAGCCAACATTACCATGCTCCTGGTGAGCTACAGTGATGTTCAGTGGGGTCTCATCCAGGAGGGCCTCCAAGATGTCCCAGAACACACTCGGACCCACCATTTAGCAGTGGTTGCAGAGGGACAGCAAGTCACCCCGAATATTCTTAAAAATACCTTGCACTCTGCATAAACTCTGCCAAAACTCTGTCCTTGCTCAGTGGATCCTTCTCAAATGCCACACCTTGCTCAAAAATTAAGGTTTTAAACCGGAGACCCAGGCCTCCCTGATCAATAAGCCGGTGGAGGAAGCCAACCTTTTCGGGAAAGCAATTGATGAGGCTCTGGAGACCACCAAGAAGCAGCACGAGAACTTAAAATTGCTCAGTTGATCTTAGCTAAGCCCTTCGTCCATCGAGGCAGTTATAACACCCTCTGGCCCTTTAGGGGGTATATGGTTTGGGGGACTCCAACTGAACCTCATGATAGGGATCCCCGAGTGGGTTCTAGTCTCCTCAACAAATAGGGTTTCATCAGGAAAAGGCAGAGGCAGAAACTCTGCTTCCAGAGGCTCGCCGGCCTCCGCCTCCAAGTGACTCGGCAGTACAGGTCCCCTCCCACACTTCCCTGGTCGTGGGATGTCTAACAACATTTATCCACACGTGGGAGGGGATCGCATAAGATCAGTGGGTACTCAAGACCGTCGCCCACGGGTACTGTATCAAATTCCTCCAGCCACCCCGCTAACATCCACCCAGGAGCAGACAACTGGCATCAGACCATCTGCACATCCTGTTGAACAAGGTCCAGGTCCTGCTGGAAAAGGGTACCATCGAAGTTGTCCCTCATTTCCAGGTAAACAAGGGTATTTATTTAATATACTTCCTTGTACCTTGTCCAATCTCAAAAGTTCAGGATGACAACTGTTCAGGAAGTAATCCCATTACTGCGGCAGGGGGATTACATGGCCACATTGGCCATGAAAGATGCATACTTTCACATTTCAATGTTGCCAGTGCACAGGCACTATCAGTTCTCCGCTTCGGTATTGCCTCAGTCGCGAGTGTGTTTTCAAAGGTACTAGCACTAGCGGCGACTCACCTGCACAGGCAGTCCATTCCTGTGTATCCTTACCACGATAACTGGCTCATAACCGGAGGCACATACAGAAGATACACACCTATTAGACTCAGGACTTGTCTTCAATTCCCTAAAGGTCCACATGGCCATTCTCTCTGTGTATACCACATCCCAGGGCAAGGATTCATGGTGGAACATTTCTGTCATTAAGGTGGTAAAAAGAACTCACCCCCTATATCCAACCCAACTCCCAGATGGGACTCGAATGTTGTCCTCACATAGTTAAAGGGACCTCCTTTCAAACCAATGCACAGGGCTAGCCTTAAGGCCCTCACCTATAAGACTGCCTTCCTAGTTGCCATCACCTCTTGGGAGGATAGCTCAGGGGCAACCTGCTCGCCTTGGAAGCAAGACAACACAGAGAACCACAGGTTCGATCCCCGGGTCCACGCTTAGAAGCCTCTGTGTATTAAGCGTGTTATAAATAACCTTTCATATCATATCATATCCTATCACCTTGATAAGGAGAGTTAGTAAACTGAAGGCTGTGAGAAACCAAAGGGTGTCATACCCGCCAGTCCGCCAGGGACTTGTCATCCAGGTGGCTAGGACACGGCCATCGCTTTTGGATCCAATACCTGGGGGTGGACCAGTGCAAGAGGATCACCTAAGTGAGGGGTCTTCGGGAGTGGGGGTGAGGCCGCCGATGGGGTGACACAGTATTCCCCCCTAATTTGCTTATCTAACCCATCCTATTTTTTAGGATTTCCCGCACTCCCAACTCCCCCTTCCTTTTCTACACAAACACTGGGCCGAGGAAGAGGGTGACTGAGAGTAACAACACTAACTTTCACACATTGTACTGGACATATCCCGCTAATCGGGTCAGGCAAAGTCAGGCACTTGACTCTAAGTGCATAAACCTAATTCTAATTAGCTCTCCTCACACGAATAAAAGGCAGAACCTAGAGACACACTCTGAGCAAGGCCGAACACAAGTATGAGCAGAACTTCCAGGGCAAATGCAAAGCTGGAGCAAGGCAATGGACTAAGGGACAAGAGCAGCGGGTTTATAACCCCAAGAGTTCCCTACTGGAGGGTCGTTGCCTCTGACAGGCCATGGAAGACACGTGGAGAAGTCCAGATCCCACATCAGAAGGCTGCATCGTGTTTCAAAGAAACCAGTGACCCTCCCAGGTGAACAGCAGAGTTGCAGAGGCGTGGTCAAGCCTGTGGTACTAACCTTGACGCGTGAATTGGAAATTGTAAAACCAAGAAAGAGACACACACAGTTGGTGAGTTGACAAGTAGCCTGAGAGACCGGTGTGTGTTAAAGTTTGAAGTAGCAACATTATATCTCAAGTGAAGGCTGCACGCGTGTGGATGAGATGCGTAGAAAGGCAGACCTGTGAATGAACTTTGAAGTAAGGACAACTGTGAAATCAGCGATATTAAGTAACGGAGTGGTCCGGCGAATGGAAGTAGTCCACTCGAAAGTCTCTGTAAAAGGTTCATTGTTTGAAGTGATAAAGCGAATGAACGCAAAAAAGAAGTAAGCAAAATTAACTCCTAGAGAAGGGGACAGTGGAAGTTAAACTGTGAACCTTGAGTCGAAGTGGTCCTGTGGTGCTCTGTAAAGAAAGCCACGCACATTCGAAAGTCTTCGACAACCCGAAAGTGGTCCGAGCCCGACAGAGTGAGACCCGAAGTGTAATTTGCTTGGGGAAGGGTGCCCCCTTGCAAGTTTTGTTGAACTTTGTTGTGAGAGGTCTGAGCCTGACTTAGGGGGATCTATGTGAACTTTGTTGTGAGAAGAGACTTGAACGTGGAAGGCTAGACGGGCCTCGACCCATGTTTTGGAACTGTTTGTGTTTAGAGCCGAGCCAGAGTGTGTCATCCTGCCTACAGGGACAGCCTTACTCCGAGGGGTCTAATGTGGGGAGGAGAGCTGGTTCAACCACATTTATGTTTTTAACACTGATCTTTCCTTTGCATACATTTCTCCTTTATACACTTTTTGTACAAGACATAAGACAGGCATTAGGTTTTGTTAGCATAGGCCATTTTGATTTGACAGACTCCACTAGGATTGTTTTGTTTGATGATCGAGACTACTCCTATCTTAATTAAAGGGCAAAATAGGAGTTTTTCCAGCCCCAACAGCTTCAATAAAGGTTTTAAAATTGTACCTGTCAGTGTAATACTTGTGATACTATCCCTCCCCTACAAAGCCCTCTCAGTTCGGGACCCATTTGTAACTATTCACAAAGACACTTGGGCCTCATTATAAGTTTGGCGCTCCGGTAACAATGGTACCGGTAAGCTTGCCGGTACCGGTATTACCGGACCGGCAAACTACGAGTCTGCGAGCGGGTGCCCTTCTGCCTGCCAGGTCTGACCTGGCAGGCGGAAAGGTACCCACTCGCAGACCTTGACGGATGCACCGGCACCATTCATGAATGGTGCTGGTGCAATTGTCCTCCCCATTCCCATTGAGTCCAATGGGGAGTCATATTTTCCGGCGATGGTCGATTACCAGGTCCGCCGGGGCTGTAATGCACCGGTAATTGCCCATTCCCGGGAGAATTCATGACTCCGGCGGCAGCCGTGCCGGTATTTTCCGCCATACTCGTAATGACCCCCAAGGTGGTTTTGCGCACACACCCACTTTTGCGCCCCAATTCATCTTGAAGTTCCATGTGAATCAATCAATCAAACTTTTCACTTTCTTTCAAAACCCCACTACTTTGGCAGAAAGAAGCCTCCACACGCTAGATGTCAGGAGAGCAGTGATATACTACCTTGAAAAAGCTAAGCCACTGAGAAAGACTAGCCAATTCTTTGTCTCTGTGGCAGCTGGTAGAGAAGGGGACCCTGTCTCTAAATCACCTATTTCCAAAAGGACTGTAAATTGCAGCACACTGGTACTCTCTTGCCAAGAGTGACCTACCCTTTTCGCTTAGAGCTCACTCTACTCGAGGCACAGGGGCCAGCATAGCATTTATTGCAAATGTTCCTCTAGATTCCATTTGCAAAGCAGCAACCTGGAGTTCTGTTCATACATTCACCCAACACTACTGCTTAGACAGACACTCTAAGTCTGATTCTCAGGTGGGACAAGCCGTGCTAAGACATATTTTTGCTACTGTCACTTCAAACATCCCACCACCTTCTCTTGGTACTTCTGGCTAGTTTATGCACAGCGTGTGATTCTTAGCAGATTCACGAACATCAAAATAGATACATTGCTCACCGTAATCGTATTTCTGATGCTTTTATCTGCTTAGATTCACATGCGCCCACCTTTCCTCCCCTCTTGGAGTAGAAGGAACATAGACATCTTGCACCTTCTTTCTTCTGTACTCACTCACGCTTCTGTAAGGCTCCCTCACGGCAGAACAAAAACTGGAGGGACGTTGACAAGTGAAGGATTTTGGGTACACTACATGTCACCTTAGTGATAGTGTTACAGTCATGCCCATGTCCATGCTCCTTTTCGATCTGCAAAAAAAAATGCAATGCTACACGGTTACCACTAGTTGTCAGACTATATGCACAGCATGTGAATCTAAGCAGATACAATCATCAGAAATACGATTACAGTGTGTAATGTATGTCTAACCATATTACTTTAGAAGAAGGTAACCTACAAAAAAAATGATAACAGTAATATCTGAAGAATGAGTATGCGCACAAACTAGACAAGAATAAATACACTTGCGAAAATCTGCAGGGATTGTTGGCCACCAAAAACCTCATTGAACTAACTTTATTCAACTTTGATTTCCAAGTTTGCTGAAGTGTCATGACTCAATCAATTCTTCAATCTGCAAATTCAATATATATTATGCCAAATTAAGTGTGTCCGGTGACAATAATGCATCCTTCTTGATTAATTACACAGCAGAAGGTGCAGATAACACAACTCCCGAATGCCAACATAAAACCTTTATAACTCTGATAATAGAAAAGTGTGCTAAACCATCACCCAGACATGCCTCCTCCTAATTAAATTACTGGTAAGCAGTTAAGCCCTGCAGCTTGGGCATCACACCTCAAATACCTCTCACAATCCCCACTCTCACAAACACCCCAAACACTCATGCATCTCCAAATCACATAACAATATTGACATCCTATTCACTTCCACTTGCAAACCTCCAGCCAAACAGTCATGAAACGTCTTGCTCATCAATGCATAATCTCCATTACTCCATGTCTCAGGCACCGTCAACCTCATTACCTCAAACACCCTCAAACCACTCTCTATCACAGAGCCATTGGAAAAGGATATATCTGTATGCATCCTCTGCATCTTCATGTAGCCATGATACAGCATTCAGAGCATCAGTTGTAAAAGGAATCTTTAAGGCCTTGTGAAAGTTCACCTTCAGGAACCCACTGTACCTCAACTCCTGGAAGCTCCTCAGTCACCAATCCCCCTCTCAACAAGCCCAGACATCACACTTTGATTTATTCCATTGACCATTGAGACGAGATAGGCATTACTCATGGAATTTACGTACCTCATCACAACATCAACTGCCAAACGTTCAAAAATATCCTTTTCTAAATCTTAAGCCTGACTTCAAGCCACAAGAATACCAGAAAAGTATTATTTCATATACTAAAATCAATGATCATACAATGATCATACAATAACTCTTCAATTACCTTCTCCCACCTGGATGGGGGCTACACAATGCTGCAGATGTCTCAGCCTCCAACCTGACCGCGATAAAATATACCCAGCACGCGGCAGCTGATGATGAATTACATGAATAAAAAATGATTGAATACATTTGACCACGTAATGCCCCGGCTGAAGGTGCTGGCTTGGCACTCCTCCAGGCAAGTATCATCTTTGAGAGAGCTTCATTACATGAAAGGCCGTGACAACTGATGCACCCGCCAACATGGCTGAACAACTCAAAATAATTGCGGTTATCACAACAAGAAGCCACAACATTGTCAAGATGGAAAACAATAATTTATAGAATGGTATTCTCATGCTAAGAATCAGTGCCCAGGAACAACATTTAAATTCACATCTGAGTCACTCCTTCCCTCAGGTAGTCCAGAAAGAAACCAAAGACTATTAAAAACATCCCATTAGCCACTGAGCACTCTCAGACCCTTTCCCCTCATCTTTGCCTGCTATACACAATAAATGTCTGCTTCCTAGCTGTGTTTATGCTATAAAACCTTTCTAGCCATGGGCGTAATTATAGGGGGTGCAGGGGGTTTTATCCCCCCCAACTTCTGTGCCATGCCTTTTTGCCCCCCCCAACTTTTGGAGGGAGGGCAGGTGGGCTGCAATCATCAATTATGTAATTGGACAGCGCGAGCCCTGCTGGGGTGCCCAGCAAGGCTTGCGCTGTCTCATTACATAATGCAGAGATGCCAGGCAGCCGCGCTGCAACACATTCAGGGCTGGGATGCCTTGCATGGCTCAGTCCATCACCCTGGCTGGCCTGACTCAAAGTCAGCAGCCAGAGTGCTGATCAGGGTGTTGCAGAGCCTGGCGCCTGTGCTGGCACTCGAGCAGCAGAATTTCCAGGGGACACGGCACAGAGAATCGCTTTCCGGCTTTCTGTTCGTGTGACAGACAGGAACTAGGAAGCTCATTCAGCTTGCTGGTTTCTGTCTAAAGGTGCGTGAGTGCGAAGATATGTGGAGCAACTCTATAGTCATTAGGCTTTTCCATTATAATACCATGATACATTAACATAAGCTTTGAAGTGAATCAGAGTCACTCGCAGAGCTGCAGATAAGGCACAATGGGCCTCATTATGAGTCACCCGGTATGGAAATAACAGTAGCGCTAAATCCGCCGCCACCGTTGTTTCCAAACCGGGTGATCTCGAGTCCTGCAGGCGGAGGTGTCATTCCCGCTAGGTCTGACCTGGCGGGTTTAACACCACCTGCCTGCAGGTGGACGTGGAAACACCGGCACCATCACGAGATGGTGCCGGTGTTTCCACTTCCCCATTGCCATTGAGTCACATCGCACTCAATGGGAATGGGGATTAACCAAATTCCGCCTCCGGAATTCCCGGGTCACCGTTGTCGTAATGCCCCGGTAATTCCGTGAATCACAGAGGCGGAAATGTAATTCGAGTCCGGCGGTAACCTGCCGGAATTCCAGGCACGGTTACCGCCGGATTCGTAATGAGGCCCAATGTGATTAAATGATTTGCTCAGGATCACACACTTGGTTAAATGGTGAAACTGGGATGTGGACAATTTAAGTGACCGCACACATCTTTCCAGGTTTATTTGATATAGATATTTGTTAAGGTTTTTGCTTTACATTTCATGCGCTTAAATAATTATTTATAGCAAAGTATTGGAAGCTAACCACATTACATAATAAACTAGCCTTTCATAGTAAACTAACCATACACTATATACATTGTCATAGAAATATGTTGAGCAATGGGAGTATGGCTTTAATTTTATTCTCCTCATTCTGCATGCAAAGACACAATAGCATCACATAGATTAATGTGAGCCTGACAAATCCCCCTTGGGTTTTAAAGCCATAGTTATTCTTCCATAGAGCATGCAGCGTTATGCACCCTTCTCATTTCTGATCACTCCCTCCCATTCACATTTCTAAAGGTACAAAAGTCCCTGCTAATAGTACCCCCCCTCCCTCCCATCAGTGCCTACTCGCTCACATTGTAATGTTCTGTTGATTCAGAGCAACGTGAGGACCCTCTGCTGCCCGGAGCTCCTTGGGACATTGTCCTGGCAGTGGGAAACCTCTACCATTTGGAACAAGAAGGAATTGCTCAGCACACATTGTCCTGCCAGCGGGAGACCTTTGCCGTTGGGCGCCCTCTTTGATGTGCCGAATGAGAGAGTTATCCCAATGAAAGAATTTCCGGTCTGGCTCTTAAATGAACGACGGGGGGCAACTCGCCCCCCTGTGCCTCTCCCACTTGGTACTCCACTGCTTGGAGCCATTTGAACACAGGAATACATACCTTAATTTTAATCAGTCAAAATCTTGTAGAAAAAATCTATCAGCAGGCACATATAAGGTGCTGTGCAAAACCCTAGTTTGGAGATATATGGCATTTAAAAATTGATACCAAGTATACTTGTTCACCCAATGCACTGCGTTAGCCAATGGCTTCTGCCTTTGAATGAAAGGAAAAATCAAAGGAATTGCTGACATTCCAGTGAATCTGGTCCTTTCGGCCATGGCTTTATAGTTCAGCTAGGTCAAGTCAACTTACCCCAAAATGTCAGGGATCAGGGGGTGATAAAGTCTGGTCTGCTCAATGGGCACTGCGCCACTGTTTCCATGTGTTATTGTATATGTACATATAAAAGGTGTGTGCACACAGTGTATGTCAATGGAGGTGCTGGGTGCATTTGTGTGTGGGTGAGAGTGTGTGCAAACATATGTTTGTTGATGTTTGTGTCTGAATGAATGATAAATAATGCATTGTTTGTATGTTCTATTGGAATTAAGTTTGTCAATGTTATGTTGTGTCACTGGGTGCATGGCAGGCCGACTGAAGATGTGTAGGGCCCAATTGAATTTTAAAGATAGACCACCAGTCATATGTAAGTTATAAGAGAGCGTCAGCAATGGACTCTTATGGTGTAGTAGTCTAGTGTTACAGAATAAAGCACATGTGAAATACGGGCCACCCCCGTCTCCTGTTCTTCAATGTTCAGACCACAGCAGTTAACATATAGATGACCTATGTCATCATATAGCTAAATGACTCACATGACTCTTGTGATTGTGCATGGGAAACATTTGATTAATTTATTTCACAAAAATAGTTTCCTCATTACAAAAATATAATACTTAAAAACATGATTCACAACATATCACAAATACAGAAAACATGTTATCGAGGGTTGGTATACAAACAAACACAGACTGGATTTCTCACTGTGTCGTCTGATAGTGAGTTCTGCAAAAATGTACAAAAGAGTTTTTTCTAAAGAATGTATAGCTTCAGTTAGTGAACACCTTTTAAAGATCAATTGAAGAACTCTGAGAACCATAGGGTATTACCATAGTGTAAGATCTCATTATCATACAGTGTTTGACATCAATATTTGCTTTTCATTTGGGACACAACTCACCAATTTTTGCACAACACACGTGCATATGTACTACTCTTATACCCCTGTATCTTCATTGTTATTCTATGTCTCTTTGAAGTACTGAGTGTCTGTTACTTCTGTACATTTCCCAATTCAAGTAGGATTTTTTTTTTAAATGATGTAGTCTATTGTTATCCATCAGGGATTTAGGTTGTTTGACCGAGGTACAAAATCACAGCGAAATTGACCGTAGTCATTTTCGCTGCGAAAATGTTTTTACCTCGGTACAAAAAACCAAACCCATGTACCCCCAAACCACCAGTACACCCATAAAACCTGACCCTACTTACCTGCTCTCCATCCGCCGCCGCTCCTGTACTCTGCAACGTCAGATCCATCCATCTAACCCTGGTCGGATCTGATGCTGAAGGGTCACTTTTTCTTCTTTTTTTTTGTTGGGTCTCCTGCCACCAGTGCTGAGGAAGCGAGGGACACCCCCGCAACCGCCGAAGTAAAAAATACTGAACATGGGGACACCCCCGTTACCCCACCTCTTCATGCTCCATATCTTCGGCTTCCAACTAATGGTGGTGACCAAATTCAGTGAAATCTACCATTCAACCAAATTTTATCAAACAATTTGTCCGAAACTATCCCTAAGAGCCACCACCTGCCCTCTCTCTACCACACCCCTGTTCCCCCCCAACATTTTCAGCAAAGTTACTCCACTGTTTCTAGCCCCTACACACATACACGTACATATCTACTTTCCACAGTAGCTGATCTACCGCAAGTAGTGTGAGTCGGAAGGGTATCATGAGCCAACTCTACATTAGGGGTGGGCGAAAATACTGCTGGCAAAGCAAAATGGGTGCAATGCGGCCCTAATTTCTGGTCGACAGCTTCTTTTTCACAATTTCCTATTCTAGACTGAAATTGTATTTCTTTCCCAAATTTCGTATTTTTTGCACCAAATATTGGTCAATTAGGCTGCTGAAATGTTTTGCAGCACCTGATTTGGCCAACATTTTGCAAACAATCGTATAATTCAGGCATAAATTACAAATTTGAGTGAAAAAGGTTCCATTTTGCATCTCTGGAGAAATTGACAATGCACGCTAATTCATCTGTCTAGTGAATTTTGCCCGTTTTACCCACCCCTTCTCCAAATATGTCCTAGCCAAAGCTCTGGGAAAATATTTTTAGAGCATACGTCACAAGAAATTACAAAACCATACTGAAAAAAGATCTAACTTAAATTGCTTGACAATTCTTCTGACACTGCCCTTGATGTCACAAATCAAATCAAGATTAATATAATCTGGCTGGGTTGTTCAAAGAATACATGGTCCAAACCATAAATACCTTCACTGAGAACAAGGAGCCTTCATCTCCAACTGTCTATGATCGATCCCCATCTCTCTACTCTTTGTTGTCCTTTCAAGATTTGTTAAATTCTATAATGATGCCTACGGCACTCTCCTTTCTTCTTATTCTCTCCACTCCCACTGCTCTTCTATGGCCACTGCCTCGTACTCTCCTCTCTATTTCCTGTTTGATTACCCAACTCACCCCTCACAGCCACCGCTAGTCTACTTACAGCATCCACACCTGACTGAGTTATAGGCTGGCTGATGTGATTGTACTTCCCTATCTCAGGTTTGTGAATTATTGACTGCCCTCAGCGTGGCACTGCGACCTTGGAGTGCAGGAATTGGGAATTTCAATTCCAATTTGCCACCTTAGCTTTTGAACATTGTTTCATGTATCAGTGAAGCAAACATTCAAGAGGGGCATTTCAAGTGTTTCAGTTTTATGTGGAAGCTTAACATGACTTTCAGTTGATGGATTTTGTTGATGGACTAGACCTTTAAATTGAGTTGGGTGTCATTGGCATACTAGTGGATCTTGATGAGAAGGTTAGGACAACCCAGTTAAGATTCTGCAGCTTACAGGCAATGTTGGGATTGGTGGGTGTCCATCTGGATGAGCTGGTGTCTGTCTGTAAAATGAGACACAAACCATCATGCAAATGTGTCATTAAAGCACATACAGACAGTAAATATAGCAAAGAAGGAATCTATGTGATCACTGAGCCGCCTGTAACTGCGTCAACCAAAATGTCAACGGCAATTACGGCGCAGTGTAATGATCAGGTAGATCACTGTGCCCGCATCCCCCGGCCTGCATTTCCCTTCCCAACTACCCCAACCCACCTTTACGGCGGCACACTTCTGTGTGTGCCGCCTACACCCTGCTATCCCTGCGGCGTCAGTGGCTCCCACTAGCGTGGGTTAGAGCTGGTGCCACAGGGTGCTTTTCTTTTTTTTTTTCTTTTTTTCCTTTCTTGTTCCTCCCTTACCAAAATGGTTAGTGGGGGCACACCTGCAAATCCCGACTCCCGTTATGGCACTCAAGTAGAGCGGGGGACACCCACGCAACCCCCGCTCTGCTTGGGCAACATTTCATTACGATGTGGTGTATTGCAGGCAGCCAAGAGGAAGGTCAAGCAGAACCAGCAAACAATGGGCGCTATCTTTATCCTTGATGATGAGAGCATCGTCATTGACCTGGATTATGGTACTCTTCATGATGTATCTTGGCTGACATTTGGGCTCATAGCTCAGAATTAATTTGCTAAGGCATCCAGCGAAGCATGTAATGACAACAGTGATTGGCCAGGAATTCACTTTCAGGGCCCTAATCGGTATCAGGAAAAAAAGTATTGCAAACATGTCTTTTTTTAAATGCTCCCAATGCACCTGGTTGTGAGACGAAGGGAAATCTTATTAGATTAACAACCTCCATAATCAAATGGTCTTCATCGATTCCCAAGTGGATTGTGTGGTTGTCAGTAATCTTTTTCAAGGGTCTTGCTTTCACAGATCGGGAAGTAGAAAAGAAGTTGGAGTGGTCAATGTAAAATGCAAGTTGTTGAAGGCTTTTTCAGGTGTGCTGCTGCAAACATTTGGGCTTGCTGTTTCTTGGGTTAAATGGTGCTGCGTCTCTGCATGATTCCTTCCATGTATATGCTATTTACAGTCCTACTAAAATTGACTACTTTTTGTATCAAGGTTATGGCTTGTACTGGCACCCATCATACGTCCATGGATTCTTTTCTTGTTGGGGACTTTAACATGATTTGGAACTATTTAGATTCTCTTTATGATTAGTCTCCACAGAATTTGTTTGAGCCCCAAGAATTGCACAAGCTCAGTCATTCTCCCCCTCACAACCAGGGCAACATTGTATATTGGAATATCTGCCGTTTAGGTGTTCGTTCACTTCATCTGTGAAATATGATGATTTGTCTCCTTGTGCAGTTATCTTTTTCAACACTCCATCAGTATTCACCATTATCAAAAGACAGCAGGGGGACACGGGCGTGGGTCTTGCTGCTTGTTTTGCTGTTTTCTCCAGCCCACTGCTGTGCTTTGAGACTCTGACCCCATGAATACACCAGAGATCCCCCCCGCTAGGGCAAATCCTGCGGGGGGAAAAGGGCGCAGGTGTTGGCACCTGAAGGAGGAGTTCTCATCCTGCTTGTATTGTGGTTTTGTCCCGCCCGCTGCTGTGCTTTGACACTCTGCCCCATCAAGACACCAGAAAAGCTTCAAACTCCTAATCCCCCGGCAAGGGTGAATCCCGTGGGGGGACAAGGGCACGGGTGTGGGCGCCTCCAGTGGGAGTCCTCAACCTGTTCGTATTACTGTTTTCACTGCCCGCTGCTGTGCTTTGAAGCTCCACCCCCATCAAGACACCAGAAAATGTTAAAACTCGTAATCCTGCCGTGAGAGCAAAGCCTGCGAGGGGACAAGGGCACGGATGTTGGAGCCTGCTGGGTGTTTGAGCTCTGCAACTCCCGAGGCTCTACATGTCTGTGGTTTTTAGTTTGCTGTGTGGAGTGGCCTATTTACTGAGAGCAGACACCAGCGCCTGAAAGGGCTGTGGACCAGATGGAAAGACTGGTCCAGGCTGCAGAATATGGTGGCTAAGGACTCAGGCTGGGCGCTGTGCGAACGTAAAGCAGACCAATTATCCTGTGCCGAAATGTAGCTTTTGTTTCTCGCATCAGCTGTGCCCACCACAAAATTAAACATAATAGAGCTATTGTTGAGTCCAACTGATATGTTGTGTGGTATACATTGACTTCAAAGAATTAACAATAACGAATCACTTTTATAATGAATTAAAAATAACTAAAACATATCAGATTTTTTGTTAGAAGTAAATATAGGGGGTGGGTTAAGGGATTAAAAGGGGTGGGCAGGGACTTGTGGGGGGGTTAGTAAAGCTGAGGAAACAGGGGGGTTAGGAGATATCCCCCTAAATTGAAAAGCAAAAAAGAATTCAAATTGTTTTTGTAATTTTTTATTTGTTATATATTGAAGTTAGCCTGCAGCCCTGTGTAAATATGACCCAGAGGACTGTGCTCTCAGGAGCTAACGTAATCATAACTTTTCATCAAGCCATTTATTTCCATGCCCTTAGCCATCTATGCGCCACAATGGCGATTAATTTAGATCATTGCCTATCCAATGCTGTTGCTGTATATAAAATTGTATATTTGTGAAATGTTATGTTTTCTGTTGTTGATGTGCAAATTATTCTACAAAACATTACCAAAAATCCTAAAACGAATTATCTTCAAAGGTACAGTTATCTATGAGCTCCATCACTACTACCAACATGTATTCAATTCACCCTTTGGCCACATTGTACAACACTTAGGCCTTAGTGACTACCAACTCATTTTGTTGCTCTATAAAAATGAAACATATTCAGGATTGTTTGGCTACTGCAAGGATGAACATACGTAGAGGAAATATTTATCTTCTGAAACAGCCCCAAAAGGATGTCCATTACCTATCTGAAATAGTTTGTTGTTGCTGTAACAAACCCCTTTTCTCTGGATGCTCCAAATTAAGACAGACATGGTTACAACACCCCAGATTGAAAGAGTAATGATTAGCACCTCTCTGAAATGCTTGGACTCGTTTCACAGAAACTTACCCTGTATCAGAGAGATCAGATTCCAATTTGATTCTGATAAGTACGTTTTCCATGATGAAGGTGAACTACGTATAGTGCGATTGCAAACCGGTACTTTATTGCCTGTGAAGATGCAGAAAATGGTGACAGGGCTAAAACCATGTAATTCTCCTGGGGATAATCATCTTGCCATATTTATTCAAATCCATTTTTCTTGGTTTCTAGAGAATTGGGTAACATGGTTGCCATGTATCTTTTGTAAGGCAATTTATGGAAAATTGATCACTTTGTCCTCAAGCCTACACTTGACCCAGAGTTTCGAAGTAACTTTGGCCTATAACATCTGTTACTTTCCTGGGGTGGAACTTGGGTTGGTTCACCTTTGGATAGCCGATGAACTCTTTGATCAAGGAAAAGGTTCAGGCACACTACCAATCTATTTTTCAGGTCTCTAGCACAGGGATAGTGACCCTGGAGGCCCTGCATGATGTGAACCAGGTGCTGGATGAACGAAAGTTTCTGACTCCTTGTACTGCTGTATTTCTAACTGCATTTTGGAACAACTGACCATGGGGCTTTGATTGACCTCTTGCATCATCAACTGTGTTTTTGTTGTTAGCTGATTAGGATGTCAGGGAGTCAGTCACAATTGATTAAACATTGGTTAATGGGCAAACAAGGTCCCTGTGCAGTGGAGTAATTTTGCTGAAAATGTTGGGGGGGGACAAGGGTGGGGTAGAGAGAGGGCAGGTGGTGGCTCTTAGGGATAGTTTCAGCCAAATTGTTTGATAAAATTTGGTTGAATGGTAGATTTGACTGAATTAGGTCACCACCATTAGTTTGAAGCCGAAGATACCGAGCATGAAGAGGTGGGGTTACGGGGGTGTCCCCATGTTCAGTATTTTTTACTTCGGCGGTTGCGGGGGTGTCCCTCGCTTCCTCAGCATTGGTGGCAGGAGACCCAACAAAAAAAAGAAGAAAAAGGGACCCTTCAGCATCAGATACAACCAGGGTTAGATGGATGGATCTGACGTTGCAGGGTACAGGAGAAGCGGCGGATGGAGAAAAGGTAAGTAGGGTCGGGTTTATGGGTGTACTGGTGGCTTAGGGGGAGATGGGTTTGGTTTTTTGTACCGAGGTAAAAACGTATTCGCAGCGAAAATGACTAAGGTCAATTTCGCTGTGATTTTGTACCTTGGTCAAACAACCTAAATCCCTGATGGATAACACTAGACTACATCATTTCAAAAAAACAACCTCCTTGAATTGGGAAATGTACAGAAGTAACAGACACTCAGTACTTCAAGGAGACATAGAATAACAATGAAGATACAAGGGTATAAGAGTAGTACATATGCACGTGTGTTGTGAAAAAATTGGTGAATTGTGTCCCAAATGAAAAGAAAATATTGATGTCAAAAACTGTGTGATAATGAGATCTTACACTATGGTAATAGAGTTCTTCAATTGATCTTTAAAAGGTGTTCAACAACTGAAGCTATACATTCTTTAGAAAAAACCCTTTCGTACATTTTTGCAGAACTCACTAACAGACGACACAGTGAGAAATCCAGTCTGTGTTTGTTTGTATACCAACCCTGGATAACATGTTTTCTGAATTTGTGATATGTTGTGAATCATATTTTTAAGTATTATATTTTTGTAATGAGGAAACTATTTTTGTGAAATAAATTAATCAAAAGTTTCCCATACCCAATCACAAGAGTCTTGTGAGTCATTTATCTATATGATGACACAGGTCATCTATATGTCACCTGGTGTGGTCTGAACATTGAAAAACAGGAGACGGGGGTGGCCCGTAAGTCACATTTGCTTTATGCTGTAACACTAGACTACTACACCATAAGAGTCCATTGCTGACGCTCTCTTATAACTTACATATGACTGGTGGTCTATCTTTAAAATTCAATTGGGCCCTACACAGCTACAGTTGGCCTGCCATGCACCCAGTAACACAACATAACATTGACAAACTTAATTCCAATAGAACATACAAACAATACATTATTTATCATTCATTCAGACACAAACATCAACACACACATGCTTGCACACACTCTCACTCACGCACAAATGCACCCAGCACCTCCATTGACATACACTGTGTGCACCCACCTTTTATATGTACATATACAATAACACATGGAAACAGTGGCGCAATGCCCATTGAGCAGACCAGACCTTATCACCCCCTGATCCCTGACATTTTGGGGTAAGTTGACTTGACCTAGTTGAACTATAAAGCCATGGCCGAAAGGACCAGATTCACTGGAATTTCAGCAATTCCCTTGATTTTTCCTTTCATTCAAAGGCAGAAGCCATTGATTAACGCAGTGCATTGGGTGACCAAGTGTACTTGGTATCAATTTTTAAATGCCATATATCTCCAAACTAGGGTTTTGCACATCACCTTATATGTGCCTGCTGATAGATTTTTTATACAAGATTTTGACTGATTAAAATTAAGGTATGTATTCCTGTGTTCAAATGTCTCCAAGCAGTGGAGTACCAAGTGGGAGAGGCACAGGGGGGCGAGTTGCCCCCCGACGTTCATTTAAGAGCCAGACCGGAAATGTTTTCATTGGGATAACTCTCTCATTCGGCACCTCAAAGAGGATGCCCAACGGCAAAGGTGTCCCGCTGGCAGGACAATGTGTGCTGAGCAATTCCTGCTTGTTCCGAATGGTAGAGGTGTCCCACTGCCAGGACAATGTCCCAAGGAGCTCCGGGCAGCAGAGGGTCCTCACGTTGCTCTGAATCAACAATGTGAGCGAGTAGGCACTGGTGGGAGGGAGGGGGGGTACTATTAGCTGGGACTTTTGTACCTTTAGAAATGTGAATGGGATGGAGTGATCAGAAATGAGAAGGGTGCATAACGCTGCATGCTTTATGAAGGAATAACTATGGCTTTAAAACCCAAGGGGGATTTGTCAGGCTCACATTAATCTACGTGATGCTATTGTGACTTTGCATGCAGAATGGGGAGAATAAAATTAAAGCCATACTCCCATTGCTCAACATATTTCTATGACAATGTATATAGTGTATGGTTAGTTTACTATGAAAGGCTAGTTTATTATGTAATGTGGTTAGCTTCCAATGCTTTGCTATAAATAATTATTTAAGCACATGAAATGTAAAGCAAAAACCTTAACAAATATCTATATCAACTAAACCTGGAAAGATGTGTGCGGTCGCTTAAATTGTCCACATCCCAGTTTCAACATTTAACCAAGTGTGTGATCCTGAGCAAATCATTTAATCACATTGGGCCTCATTACGAATCCGGCGGTAACCGTGCCTGGAATTCCGGCAGGTTACCGCCGGACTCGAATTACATTTCCGCCTCTGTGATTCACGGAATTACCAGGGCATTACGACAGCGGTGACCCGGGAATTCCGGAGGCGGAATTTGGTTAATCCCCATTCCCATTGAGTCCGATGTGACTCAATGGGAATGGGGAAGTGGAAAAACCGGCACCATCTTTTGATGGTGCCGGTGTTTCCACGTCCGCCTGCAGGCAGGTGGTGTTAAACCCGCCAGGTCAGACCTGGTGGGAATGACACCTCCGCCTGCAGGACTCGAGATCACCCGGTATGGAAACAACAGTGGAGGCGGATTTACTGCTACCGTTATTTCCATACTGGGTGACTCATAATGAGGCCCATTGTGCCTTAACTGCAGCTCTGCAAGTGACTCTGATTCACTTCAAAGCTTATGTTAATGTATCATGGTATTATAATGGAAAAGCCTAATGACTATAGAGTTGCTCCGCATATCTTCGTACTCACGCACCTCCAGATAGAAACCCGCATGCTGAATGAGCTTCCTAGTTCCTGTCTGTCACACGAACAGAAAGCCGGAAAGTGATTCTCTGTGCCGTGTCCCATGGAAGTGCTGCTGCTAGAGTGCCAGCAGAGGCGCCAGGCCCTGCAACACCCAGATCAGCACCCTGGCTGCTGACTTTGAGTCAGGCCAGCCAGGGTGACGGACTGAGCCATGCAAGGCATCCCAGCCCTCAATGTGTTGCAGCGCGGCTGCCTGGCATCTATACATTATGTAATGAGACAGCACAAGCCTTGCTGGGCACCCCAGCAGGGCTTGCGCTGTCCAATTACATAATTGATGATTGCAGCCCACCTGTCCTCCCTCCAAAAGTTGGGGGGGGACAAAAAGGCATGGCACAGAAGTTGGGGGGGAACAAAACCCCCTGCCCCCCCTATAATTACTCGTATGTCCCTGTGCTATTTAATCTTTACTCAGAGTCTTTGGGGATCTGGTGCAAGGTGCAGATTCACATGCACCAGTAGAGAGATGACACTCACATTAACAAGTGTGTCTTTGTTCGCCAGAACATCCATCCCCTGAGAGAATAAAGCATGAATTGCTTCCTATTTCTTAGTTTAAGAATTCATCCATGAAATGAACATATCATAAAATATTTCAACCTTCAAAATCTACATTAAATAAAGCAATGCGACTGCTAGGGGGTGCAACTATAATGGCTTCCGAGTGATGATCTCCATCACACCCAGCATAAATAAAATAATTTCTCCCTAGGTGAACTCTAGGGAACTGAGGCTGCAGGAAGGTAATGATTTAATGTGCCTTTTCTCTCACTTCTATGTCTGTATTTATGCCTCTAACACCACAACCTCTACTCCTGCATTCTGTCATTCCTGCCGAAGTGTTTCTCTCTCACCTTTACAGCTAACTCTCTCACATCCACCTGTCCAGGTCCTTGTCATCTCGATATCTGTCATTCTCTCATTGGCATCGTTCATTTTTCATATCAACTCCATGTTGCTTATTTTATTTGTTCCCATCAATACCAGTTTGCCTTGAATCTCATCTTTCCTTTGCTCCCAGTTGATATCCTTGTTTCCCTATATCCAAAAATTCCTCTGTCCGCCATCTCTCCTACTGTCTGCCTACTTTCCACCCCTACCTCTCATTTCTGTCACTCTCAATTTCCCTCTGATATCTTGGATTCATTCTCTGAAAAAGAGTATCTTTTAGTAGTGTCAAAATGATAGTTTCAGCAGCCCTTGCAACGCTTCCATTACTTGGCTGGTTCCCCAGCCTCACATGAAATTGGTAGAAAGTCAGTTTTGTTAGTTCAATCTCAGTCCCATTTCTTTCTGGCAAATTCTAGAATGTGAGTAGATTTTATATGAATGGTTATGATGTATTGGCACCAAACCCTCCCAGCAACTCATCAATGTCTTTGATCAAAAAACAGAACAGCAAATGAAATGCTCCTCTCTGAGGAGCCATATACTGTAGCAAAAACAAGGTTTGGGGCATCTAAAGATGGGATGTGTCTAGAAGGGTAAATACTTTGACATTGCAATGCTGCTGGGGACTTATCATTACCATGTTTTCGCTCATCTTTGGTTTTTATATGAAATGCTTATTCTCCCCACAGGTCTGGAAAGGTTTAAAGGGAAATATCTACACAGCCGTGAGTACAAACACCCAGCTGAGTTTGAGGGCAAGAGAGTGCTCGTGGTTGGAGTCGGCAACAGCGGAGTTGATATAGCTGTAGATATCAGTCATGTGGCTTCCCAGGTACAGAAAGCGTTGCATTGTGTCCTCAATTAATGTTTGCTGGTCTAATTCATGGTATTTACTCAATGTATCTGCCCATAAATCAGCTGGATTTAAAAATGTTCCTATCCATGTGGTTCCATGCTGTACTTGACTGCACCATGATGATCATTTAAGACATTGTTCCTTGTTTGAGAGATGACCATGAAGAATCCACTACCGGATTCCTTGAACAAGAAATTCAGACAGTTCAGCTTGTAAACTGTTTTCCTGAAAGACAGTTCTAGTAAATTCCCGACACCATATCTTAGTGCAAAGGTATGTTGGTGATGGACCCCACTCTCTAATTTTGCTGTGATAACAGGATGTATCTTCTGCCTTCTCATAAGTGCAACCTAGGTTTAGAAAACAGTCAATAAAGCTCTTCTTAAATGCACCAGCTTTTTTTTCTTTCAACCTCATTCGGGATTTTGTAGTTGAGGAAGTGCTGTCTCCTACTGGTTGAGGCTGCATAATCCTGTACCGCTGTGGATTCAGGCCTGTAGGCGGTAGACTTAAAAAGACTTCATCATGGATGAGGTTTGTGGCCACATCGAATGTGGAAGCCAATGAGGATATGCATGGCAAGCACAGCAGTATGCCTGGATCACAGGAGATTATAGGAGTCACTTGAGTCCAATGCTCTTATTGACAGAAATGGATTGTCCCTCTTAAATCAAGAACTAATACCCAACTAACTCATGGCTATGGCTATTCAAATGCAAACAATGTGATCCCTTATGTAACAAGCACCCAAATACTGGAGAAGGGACAGAAAGACCAGTTTTCCTATATCTGTCATTCCAAAAGACCAATATAATACAGATTTGATATTGGAACAGTCTTGATGGGCAAAGGAACGTATGCAAGTGTTTTGCTTCATTGGTAATATTAAGCTCAGTGAAATACATTACTGGCCAACCATGGTATAAAAGATTCCCTACAGCTAAATGGTGTTTGTGAATAGATCAGTCATTATGGCACACTGACACAGAGAATCTGATTTAAATACAGCATAAATCATATCTGTGCCAAGAGCCCCCCACATATTTCCTTCCTGACATTTTCAAATGACATTGAGGAAGGTATGTAATAATCAGAGAGCATGAGGGGACAATTGTCCTACTTTCCAGAGTCGGGGGTAGTGAAAAACGTATCCCCCTCACCTCCCAGAGTGGAAGATGCAGGGCAGAAGGGCTCACAGTGCTTTCTTTCATCACCTGCTGTCAGAAAGACAAGGTTAAACCACAAGCATTGAAATCAGCTCTGTACTCATTCAAAAGCAAATGCTATCAATTGGGTACCCTAACTACGCAGATATCCAATTATCACTGCGAAAGACACAGGTTGGGTTCTTTGGCGATTGCAAACTGACCTGCCCAAAATCTCCTGTTGAGTTTCTGTATTCATACTGATCACTTAATAACCTCTGAGCAGTCAAGCACATAATGCTCATTTTCTGATTGCAAGGGGATGGTGTTAATATCTATGATGTCTAATGATAGCCTTTAGTGGTAACTGTGTTGCCATGTGTAAAAGAATGAATGCCAGCTGGAAATAAGCATTTTGGTTTAAAATATTCTTTACAGAGTATACAATATGTGCATTAACAACAATTCGGGGTGTACATTTGTCTGTAATTCTGACATATTTTATTTTTCACAATAACAATATAACCTACACATAGGCCTTGAAGACACATACAGAAATGTGGTTTCAGTTAAGATGGGATGTATCAGTAGCAAATCCTCTGGATTTCAACTTTGCTTCGCTAGAATGTCTCTTTCCCCTATAACCCTGCTGTGTGGCTAATATTTCTAGAGGCCCATTGAAAAATATGTACGCAAGCACATGTATTTTAGGGGTCAACTGTAATGTTGTAGGAATATGAATACTATCTGTATATAATGTTCATTGTATTTGAGATACACTTGAGTAACATGAAAGATGTCTGAAAAGTAAACACATGTATAAACGCATGTCTATGTTTTCAAAATCTGTTCTTATATGGCCAAATACAGAACACAGACATTTCAATAAAGCTGGTACAAAAGCCATTTAAAGAAGCCCATATTCATAGCCATATCTTTCATCCAAACATGTAGTGACATGGGTAGTTTGCCTGCAGGTACATTACTTGTGCGAGACTGCACAGCACCAGCCATGTGTGGTACTGGATCGATCACTGTAGGCATGTCTCAGTGCCAAATTGCATTGCACCACCAATCAACTACCTACCGTACAGCAACCTCGTACATCCAATGTTGGTGCCGAAGTGCACAACACTGTATACTAAAGCCTATGACAGAGTACTCATGTCCATCAGTTGCTGGTGACTGGCTCTACAATACTGCACAATGCCATAGTGCAGAGATTAAAATGATGACTTGCCCACGCATATTAGAATGGGCCCCTCACCAAATATGTCAGTGTTTGACCATGCATCAGGAACAGCTTGCTCCCTTTACAAAACAATATGTAAAACATATTTAAAACCCACATTTTAAATGCAGGTGTCAATTATCTATATGAGCTCTGCCTACGTTAAATTTCATGAAAAGAAAAGATGGATCTAATGCTACATATAGATATTGTAAGAATATGAGAAGGAGCAATGTTATGACAAGATAAGTAAGGCAAGACAAACAAAAAACAGATCCAGCAAGTATAACAAAGTAACAAATGAATATCAACATATCATTTACAATATAGTGTAACTTAAAATCAAGAGGAATTGCAGTGACATTCAAAAATATTAAAAAATATACAAAAGAAGCAGTGGAGAAATGTACAACTAGAGGTAATACACATCGAGTTATACATCAAGAATTGGCTTAGGCCAACACAATTTCAAGAAACTCTTTGTTACAAAGAGATACACAAAAATCTAAAGAAACAAAAAGAGAATAACAAGTACACTTTTTAGCCACTTATAGTACCGACGTACATGATATAAGAAATAGTGTTTCAAAGCTATTGAAAACACCACAAGTTGACAAAGATAAAATATCTATCAGAAAAACATTTAATAATGTACCCTAAAGCCTCAACAATCAGAAGCAACATTAGTCAAAGTTTTCTAAAAACCTAAGGATAATTTAGAGACAAACAGCAAGAAAGCCTCTTTGGTGTCTTCACAATTGGTTGGCAATGACAAGTGGGGACACTGTAACATATGGCAGTTCCTGATAGACAAACATGAACTGCCTCGAAATGCGCCTAGAAACACCTGTGTACAGTTCTGTTATACATGACTTATCATATCATATGATTGCACAACCAAATGGAAGCAAACCACCAATTACCACACGTTTCAAATGCAATACTAATTATGACATTTATGCAATTAGATGTACATTTTTGAAGTGGTATATTGGAAGCATGATCAGAGAACATAAAATATTCATACTGGATCATGTCAGAGCCTTCAAGAAAATTGATTTGAAATACCTCTTAAAAACTCGTTGGAATACAGAACTTCAAAATTTACAGGTCTGTTAAATTAAATGTATAGCCCTGAAAGAGGTCCATTATCCAACCATTGAAGGAAATAGAGAACTCACATTAAGAAAAAAAAAATCAAAATGAATACACAAAATGGGCACATGCCATACAAGACTTAATCAGGACAGGGAACTGTGTGTGTTTTTGTAAATTAGTTATTTGAAACAATGCAAATCTACAATCTTTTTCACATTAAGATATTATAGGCTGTAGTGATTATATTGATTGTTTTATTTGATGGCATTGTAGAGCAATATGGAATGGAATATGTATCCAGAAGTAATCAGTCCACCCAATTCTTATTTATATATTTACTCAGTAGTTTAACATACATTAACCACCATGTAGAAATAAAATCCAGTGTAGATAAGGTTCTTGGTGAATAGTGTTCACACTTAGACGATAGCTATTATACATGTTGAGGATTTTAATCACTTTTCAATTATAAGTTTAAGAATTCAATTGGCATCTGCAATTAAGACATTCAATACATATGTGTCATGTTTCATATGACTTAGTGATTTTCAAAGCCTCAGAAAAAAATGTTAATAGTAATTAAGAAAACTCAGAACAATATTTAAACATCAGAGAGTATTCTCTGAGTACTATTTTTGCAAGATAAACTAAAGTAAATTGAAATTAATTCATCACGTAGAACCCAACGTCCTGAATTGAGATGTGTTATGCTATAACTACGTTTTAGAATTCAAATGGCATCTCCAATTGAGATTTAATACATATTTATATTTTCATACAATTTAGTAATTTGCATAATATATATGTTGATATTGATTTGTAATATTCATAACGATATCTAAAGAAGGAAGGTTTCATGTGAACTGTGTTTGTTTAATCACGACAATGATGTTGCATAGAGCGCAATGCAGTGACATCATTTCCGACAAATAAATAAGAAGTCATTTTGGAAAACTAAATATGTGTTTGTTGGTGTGCAGTTAAATGCGGATGGGACAGAAAGCCACTCTATTTCCCAATATTCACCTTTCCTCAGGAACTAAATTAATAATTTAAGGTGTCATTAACACATGATTTTTTTCCATAATGTATTAAAGAAATAATAAATTGTTTGTGAGATGGATATTTAACATGTGTTTAAAAAACACATTAGTTAATATTTAGGAAATAATTTTATTTAGGATCAGAAATAAGGCATTATCAAAATTTGAAATGAACATGATTTAGCTGGACCCCTTTTGCAATGGCACAAAACCTTAAAACTCATCACTTTTTTGATTATAGTTTGTCTCCCTGTGTAATTGAGGGTATGCCCAGATGTGGGTCCCTTGTTCTCTGCGCCATAGGGAACCAAGATGCACCTCAACAAGGCCAAAACATGTCTTGGGTTGCTTGTGTTTCTGTGCAGAGGGGACCTGACCTAGCAGTTCGGGCTGGGCTGCTCCCATTGCTGGCAGTACCTGACTGATTTGCATATAGCTGGACCCCTTTTGCAATAGCGCAGATGGGCTAAAAAATGGTGATGTGGAAGGTTGCCTAGAGCAATTCGTGTGTTTCAGATTAATTTAAAACCTTCCACCAATCACATTTTTGGTTATAGTTTCTCTCCCTATGTGAGAGAGGATATGCCCAGATGTGGGCTCCATGCTTGCTAAGCCATAGGTAACCAAGCTGCACCTCACTGACGAGACCCAACAAAGCCAAAACCTGGCTGATGTTGCTTGTGTTTCTTGTGTTTCCATGCACAGGTGACCTGGCCTAGCAGTTCGGCTGGGCTGCTCCCATTGGTGGCAGTACCTGCCTGATTTGCATATAGCTGGACTCCTTTTGTGATGACGTAAACGGGCTAAAAAACACTGGTTTGGAAGGTTGCCCAGAGCCGTGCCAGTGGTTCAGAATAATTCTAAACCTTTCACCCATCACTTTTTTTTAGTCGTGATTTTGGATTCGACTGTTAGAATGGTTTAATGATCAGGTTATTATAGGGTTGTGGTTGTGGCCCTATTGTTAGGTGATCCATAGGAAATGCAAACATTCATTTGTCATGGGCCCCCCACCAGGACTGGACATTTTGGGAAACATCCATTAAGAAATTTAAAAGTTATTAAGAAATCAAACAAGGGCATTTTCACCCTACTTAGATACATTTTCCCACAGAGAAAAAGTAAAAAATCTTCTTAAACCGAAACACAAAAACTGCTGTGCAGAATTGAACCAATTGTGAAACCAATTGTGAAACAGCTTGGGCACGAAGCGTTGACTCCATTTCCGGGGCAGGTTTGGGGTTATTGCATCTAGGAGTTTTAAAAACATTTGATGAATGAAGGAGGTGCCCCCTGCTCCAAAACAAAAACTATATTTCCCATGGTGCTGTGCAGCAGAGAGGCTGAGAGACTTTTCAGAAATGAAAAAGCAGCAATTTTTCCCAAAACTCTGTTGCTAATAACGTTTGACTTGCTGGATGGATTCGGATGACATTTTCAAAAGAAAACATTTGTAAAACCCTGGCTTCCTCCCCCTTCCCAAACTGCAAAATTTGGAAACAATATGTTATAAAATGAAAAATAGTAAAGAAAACAAAACATTACAGTTTTCAGCCCATTATTTTCCATTAGAGAAATGGTGCAGTTTTTGAATAGCCTTAGCATAAAAATCGCTTTGGCAGATTTGGAACAAATAAGAAACAATTTGAGCGCAAAGCTGTGACTTAATTGCCTTGACTGGTTTGGAGTAAATACATCTGGTAGACAGGCAACAGGGTGCCCCCTGCTACTTAAAACCTTTATATTGGCTTTGGTGCTTTGCAGCCAAGAGGCTGAGCGATGTAAATAACGTTTGACTTGCTGGATGGATTTGGATGACATTTTCTAAACAAAGGGCCTCATTACAAGTATGGAGGCAGCCATGCCCTTAAAAAGGGCATGGCTGCCTCTATACCGGGTTCCAGTACCGGGTTCCACCAATGAGGATTTACCGGGCCATTCCAACCTTGGAGGGCCCGGTAAGTCCTCATTGGAAAAACCCATCTCCATTCCCATTTGAGCCCCCATAGGGCTCAATGGGAATGGGGGGGGCGTTAATAACGGGCCCGTTAATAATGGGCCCGTTATTAGCTCCCTGGTCCCCTCACGCGACCCGCTAAGGACGCCTGGTTTTACCAGGTGTCCTTACCGGATCTCGCAAGGGAACCTCGTAATAGGGCGTCCCGTAATGAAGGGTGCCGGTCCCGTACCGGCACCCTTCATTACAGGAGCGCCAGCCTCGTAATGAGGCCCTTAAGGTTTGTCAAGAACCCTCCCCAAACTGGTCATTCTGAGAACAATTTGTTAAAAAATAAAACATTTTTTGAGAAAACATAAAAACGCAGTTTCCAAACTACTGCCATCAATTTTCCCATAGAGAAAAAGTTAATTTTTCTAATATCTGTAGCATGAAACTGCTGGGCAGATCTGGACAAAATGAGAAGTAATTTGGGCACAAAGCATTGACTTAATTTCCTTGAATGGTAAATCTATGCAGTAGTCTTTCAAAATATTTGACAGAGACATGGGGGTGCTCCTGTTCCTTAAAACCTTTACATATATCAGCCTTGGTGCTTTTCAGCAGAGAGGCTGAGAGACTTTTCAGAAATGAAAATCCACCTTTTTTTCTCAACCCAATGCAAGTAATTCCCGCAATATTACCGGGAGAAGCCACAAATAAAAGAACTCAATACACTATTTGGGGGAGGAAAAAGGATACTTACACAATGCACCTTAATGGTAGTAGTTCTGAACATGTTAGTGATTCTCATTAAAAACACAATGTGTCTGCTCAAAGCATATCAACACTTGAAATCTGGGTGGACTGCTAGAAATAGGATGAAGTAGCCATTCTTTTTAGTTCATAAACATTTTTAATTAATACATCAATGAATTCAACAATTACTAAAACACATTAGTATCCTAAGGCTCGTCAAAAAAGCAGTATCAGAATTAATTTAACCAATATGAAATCAGTACATAATACAGCACATATCCTAAAAACAATCTTAAAGTGCAATGTGCTCCAATAATAATTTTTTCACTTCTGATATATCCTCATACATATGTACAACAACTTCAAAATAACCCATTCACAAGTATATCACGAACCCCAAAACTGGGTCTATTTAACTATCAACAATACCCAACATGTTTCGTTCTCTCTATTCCCGGCAAACATCCATAGAACTTTTTCAGGGGCTACTGCTCCTTCTCCACACTCACATACTACCTGTGTTTTTTCCCACACCCATCCATTTTTTCTGATGCTGCTAGGAGCCTTACAATCTTATAAAGTTTACTTACTTGCACCACTTCTGAACAGCTATCTCTCTTATCCAATCTACTCAAGGATTATTTGTTCAACCTCTGTTTTATTTCAACTGGTAAGACAGTCTTAATTGGAGAAGTA